>NC_091455.1:123626744-123942994 GCF_027789765.1 Dendropsophus ebraccatus | reverse complement strand
GTGCATCCCCTTTGTCTAAATACTCTGTCCACAACTAAAAATCAAAGATTTCCCTCTTGCACAACTCAGAGCTAAAATATGTATATTTTGCTGCATGTACGTGACATTAGCATCATATGTAAACCTACAGGCTTTTTTGGGGATCATTATATATAAAGGTTTTTTTTGCATTTCTACAGTGTGCTTGTGAAAATGTTAGGTGTTTTCTGTGGGTCAGTTTGATTACTCTATGGAGAGAAAAACAAACAGTCATGGTAGCACATCCAAAAACCTTATAAATGATCACCTGTTTCACAGCAGAATATACTACTATCAGGAGCAGGGGCGTAGCTAGGAGTAATGGGGCCCCATAGCAGAAAACTGCATGGGGCCCCATGAAACCTTGAATGGGGTGGAGTGCAGAGGGAGAGCTGGGCAGGAGACTGGAGCAGGCTGGGCAGAGGGACCGGCCCGGGCACACACCTGGCATCTCCTCCCTGAGAACACAGGCTCCTCTCCTGGTCTCGTGCACGTGCACCGGAGGTCCCTGGTGTCCGGAGGAGGCAGCCGCTGAAGGAGCTACGTTCGGGACTGGAGTTGCAGTTGCTGGAGATGTACAGCAGGATAGAGGGGCGCAGTGCAGACCCCCGATCCCGCTGTACATCTCCAGCAACTGCAACTCCAGCACCTAACGTAGCTCCTTCAGCGGCTGCGGCCTCCTCCTCCGGTACACAAGATCAGGAGGGGAGCCGTTGTACCAGGCTGAAGGCAGACTATTATGGAGGAAAGCTGCTGGTCGGGTGAGGTGACATGTGATGCGCGGGAGGGACGGCTGCACGCGCGATCATGATGACACACTGCAAGCTGTTCCACCCGCAGGGGGGGGGGGGGGGGTGATACTATTAGCACCCACCATGGAAGTTTTACCTTGGGGGCCCGAGCCCCCGGGCCCCATAGCGACGGTGTACCCTGCCCCCATGGTAGCTACGCCAGTGATCAGGAGTTAGTTACATGTTGATCATAGTGCAAAAGCCCACACACCACATCAAGGTTCGTTAATAACCTGGGTCCCTAAGTTAAAAATGGTGCAGCCCCACATGGCAAATACCACCGCAACAACAGCACCATAGGAGGAAGCAGACCAGTAGCCCAGCAACCCTAATGTTGCCAGACATAGCCTCCCTGGGCTCGGGCCACACCACCTGCAGACAGAGTGCTGCCACAGGAATGGAACTACACCACACAAGGAAAAGCAGATGGAAAGAAACACCTTACCCTGTGCTGCCAGCCAGCAAGACTGAGTAAAGCTAAGCTTCGGCGCTATATATACTTACTAATTAAAACCACCTGGGGTGAGGGAGGAGTGCTAAACAAAGGCAAAAAAAAGGGACAGAATATGCAATGTACTTTATGGAGAGTGGTAGCACATTCGAAAAACGTAATATACACCTCAGGTCGGGTCTGGGTGCTGTCAGATTCTCTTTAAATACATGTTAAAAGATTATGGCGTTTGGAGAGGTCAAGGAGGTGGGGTCAAGCTTCCTGCAGTGTTGGAGCATTGGCACCCCCCACTACAGCTCAGAATAGAAAGAAAAGCTTGTCTGAAAACCTCTCCAAAGGCCATCAGCTTTGGAAAAGGTACCATTCATGGCATTGCCCCATATCTATAAGCCCATAGCTTGAAGAGGTGCTGACAGCCTGCATCAGTTCTACATTTTGCATATCGCTTGCGGGTTATAGACAGCTGTTCCACACCTGCAAATAAATATTCTCTTGACAGGGAATTTCACTACAGCACAATGTAGGTATAGTAATCTAGGGACTGTAAATGACATTGGATCATGAAAGAGCTAGGTTTACAAGCTCATATGCTTATAAATTTATTCCTATAGCATATTCAAATTTCTGTATTCAGTTTACCTTCCTAGATATGTTTTAAAATTATGATTCCCCTCAGACAGGGTTGTAAAACACTAGGGAAACATGTATGAAAAAGCGTAAATGCGTTTTTTAGGCGCAAATCGGCGTAAAAATATTTGCAGCGGAAAACGATACTGAAACCTATGCCAGCTCTGAGCTGATGTAGGTTTCAAAATGTTTGCACGGACGGCTCCTTGCGATCCGGATTTTTGTAGAGGCAGTGCGCCTCTACACAAATCCCGTGAGCTCCGGAGCTGCGGGGACATTTGTAAACCCGGCATAAAAGACACCGGACTTAATAAATGTCCCCCTAAATGTTTGTTTTTTTACTCTCAAGAGAAACTAACAACACTGCTCAAAAAATAAAGTGAAGACTTAAACAACACAATATAACTCCCAGTAAGGGAAGCTGCGAAATCCGCTGCAAATCCTGGTACTGTCACTTCAATGGGGTTACATAACCGCAGCGGAATGAAAATTCTGCTACCGGTATGTAACCCCACTGACGTGACAGTACCAGGATTCACAGCGGATTTCGCAGCTTCCGCTGCGAATCCGATACGTGTGAAGCTACCCTTAGGCTGCATTCCCACGTTCCGTGATCCTGACGGATCACGGACGTGGAATGCATGTACTGGAGTCCCCCCGCACCCGGGACAGCATCTGTAATTAGATGCTGGGAGCGGGGGAGACTATTCATAAGCGCCGCGGTGCTGTTACTACAGCGTGGCGCTTATGAATACAGTCTCCCCCGCTCCCAGCATCTAATAACAGATGCTGTCCGGGCACGGGGGGACTCCGGTAACTGCATTCCAAGTCCGTGATCAGTCAGGATCACGGAACGTGGGAATGCAGCCTAAATCAAACTTCTATGAAATCATACTGTCCACTTAGAAAGCAACACTGATTGACAATCAACTTTACATGCTGTAGTGCAAACGGAATAGACAACAGATGGAAATTCTTGGCAATTAGCAAGACACTCAATATAGGAGAGGTTCTAAAGGTGGGGAACACTTCTCAGTACCTATGCTTTCTGGCTGATGTTTTGGTCACTTTTGAAAGTTGGTGGTGCTTTAACACTTGTGGTAGCATGAGACAGACTCTACAACCCACACAAGTGGCTCAGGTAGTGCAGCTCATCCAGGATGGCATGTCAGTGCAAGCTGTGTCTGTCAACGTAGTGTCCAGAGGCACTACCAAGAGACAGACCAATAGACCAGGAGACATGGAGGAGGCGGCCGTAGGAGGGCAACAACTCAGCAGCAGGACAGATACCTCCACCTTTGTACAAGGAGGGACAGGAGGAGCACTGCCAGAGCCCTGCAAAATGATCTCCAGCAGGCCACAAACATGCATGTGTCTGCACAAACTGTTAGAGACCAACCCCATTAGGATGGTATGAGGGTCCGACGTCCACCAATGAGGGGGGGGGGGGGGGGGGGGGGGGGGGGAGTGCTCACTGCCCAACATCGTGCAGGATGCTTGGCATTTGCCAGAGAACACCAGGATTGGCAAATTCGCCACTGGCACCCTGTGCTCTTCACAGATAAAAGCTGGTTCTCATTGAGCACAGACGTGACAGTCTTGAGACACTGGTGGGCGATCTGCTGCCTGCAATATCCTATATCCTTCAGCATGACCGGTTTGGCAGTGGGTCAATAATGGTGATGGGTGTAATTTCTTTGGAGGGCCACACAGCCCTCCATGTGCTCACCAAAGGTAGCCTGACTGCATTTAGGCACTGAGATGAGATCCTCAGTCCCCTAGTAAGACCATATGCTGGTGTGGTTGGCCCTGGGTTCCTCCTAATGCAGGACAATGCTAGACCTCATGTGGCTGGAGTGTGTCAGCAGTTCCTGCAAGATGAAGGCATTGAAGTTATGGACTGGCCTGTCCGTTCCCCAGACTTGAATCCGATTATCTGGGACATCATGTCTCGCTCCATCCACCAACATCACGTAGCACCACAGACTGTCCAGAGTTGGCGGATGCTTTAGTCCAGGTCTGGGAGGAGATCCCTCAGGAGACGATCCGCAACCTCATCAGGAGCATGCCCAGGCATTGTAGGGAGGTCATACAGGCACATGGAGGCCACACACAATACTGAGCCTCATTTCGACTCTGTACTAGTGATGTCACGATACCAGAATTTTGAGTTTGATACAGATACCAACTTTTTTATTTCGATACTCAATACCAATTCGATACTTAATAAAGAATTAAAAAAGAAAAACACAACTATAGAAATATAATGCATGCCCCCCCTCGACTGTTATATGTGACCTTTTCATCACTGAATTTTTTTTCTGGGACATGATTTCACAAAAAAAAAAAAAAAAAAAAAATCAGCAAATTTGGACTTGGCCTCTTTGCAATTACACTGTTTACTGTGCAAGATCAGGAATGTAATCATTTTATAGTTCAGACAATAACACTTCAGCTATCAGGGTATGCTGCAGGCAGTAGTTATGCACTGTTTTAGCTGTGTGGGTATGCTGGGGGCAGTAGTTATGCACTGACAATTTCAGCTGTCGGGGTATGCGGGGGGGGGGGCAGTAGTTATGCACTGTTTTAGCTGTTGGGGTATGCTGGGGGCAGTAGTTATGCACTGTTTCAGCTGTCGGGATATGATAGGTCTAGTAGTTATACACTGTCTCAGCTGTCAGGGTATGCTGGGGGCAGTAGTTATGCACTGTCACTGTTTTAGCTGTTGGGGTATGCTGGGGGCAGTAGTTATGCACTGTTTCATCTGTCCGGGTATGATAGGGCTGGTAGTTATTCACTGTCTAAGCTGTCGGGGTATGATGGGTGTAGTAGTTATGCACTGTTTTTTAAATAACATTATGGATAATTCTCTTTTTAAGTCTTTTTATTTTACAAAAAAATCCTAGAAGGCAAGGAGAGGAGAGACGCCAGTGTCTGCATACACTGTGACAGTACATGTATACACAGCACCTGGGTCAGAACAGCGTACGTGAAGTAGATTGCCACAGTATATACAGACTCAGAGACTGTCAGAGACAGAGAAAGAAAAAGAAGACAGCTAGCTAGGTAGGACAGGAGATAGAGAGATATGATTCATAGATAGAAGGATGCATTGTGGCAACTTGGCATGAAGAGAGTCAGTATCCCACTGGCGGTGGGCTCCTGGGGCGGGGCTTACCGGGACGTACCCGGAACATTAATTATCCAGGTCCCTAGCACGTTTGTTTTCAGGAGTGCCCCAAACCAACCACTGTGCAAGGAGAGAGACTAGCTCCATAGCAGCCCCGTGGGCAGCACTCCCATGTAGTCCCCCCCCCCCCCCCCCCCCGGGGCCACAACCCTCTGCAAATCTACAGTACCGCAACTGTCAGCCTTGAAGTGTGCACAGGTGTCAAAAAGGAAGCCCTGCTCATGCACCACCTTGGCCCTCAGCGTCACCGGCTCCCTAGGACTCAGCCCCTGGACTTGGACGTGCAGTGTCTCATCCCCCAGTGAGGAGACAATGACAGGCATACTGGGCGGCCTATACTCTGTACAGTCCGGGGTCTCCCCAGCCCTGCCGCAGCACAGCGACCCGCTTCTAAACGGAGCATCACTCTGGAACAACTCACCACGTCGTGCAACCCGCCGCTGCACCGGTGGTACCGGGGGGTGGGTAAGGGGTTGATCGGGCGCCATATGGACATTCCCTGCTTAAATGACTGCTGCCCGCAGGATCATTTCTGGAGGGAATAAATGCAGCTGTCAGTGTGACAGCGGCATGTACACAGTAAAATAGCCGGTACAAGCTATCGCTAAGTGCCGGCTATTTGAATTTGGCGCTGTCGGGAGCGGAGGGTAGGCGGTCAGCCGAGGTGACTCTAGAGGGAGCACAGAACATGGCCAGCACTCAGCTAGCTGGTGGCCGTGTTCTCTGCACTATACTTTATGTTAAGCTGCTCTATTAGGCAGCTTAACATAAAGTATCGAATACCAGGAAATCCTGGTACCGAAACCTTTTTATGCCCAGAATATCTATAGTAGTATCGATATTTCTGTGCATCCCTACTCTGTACCACAATCTGTCCCCCCCCCCCCCCCCAAAACCACTTGCACCTTCGGATAGCTGCTGTTAATCCATGATCTGTCCTGGGGTCCGTTCGGCAGGTGATGCAGTTATTGTCCAGAAAAATATTTTAGGGTATAAACTAGGGATGCACGATGCACCGAAAAATCGATTCTACTATCGATTTTCGGGGCATATTTTCGGTTCGATACCAGGATTTCCTGGTATTCGATACTTTATGATAAGCCGCAGAGCGGCTTATCATAAAGTACACAGCAGAAGACATGGCAGGCAGTGAGCTGAGTGCCTGCCATGTGCTCTGCGTGGCCCCCCTGGTGTCACCTCCTCTGTCCACCCGCCCTCACTCTCTCCACTCCCGGCGGCGCTAACTTCCAATAGCCGGCACACAGCGATCGTATGTGCCGGCTATTTAACTGTATAGATGCCGCTGTCACACTGACAGCGGCATTGTCCCTCTCTCCTAACCTGCTCCCTATGTAGCGGGGGTCGGCTACTGTGTGTAGCAGACCCCCGCTACTAATGACTGCAGCCGGCAGTCATTTACCCTTTAGTGAAAGGGTCAGAGCAGGGTCAGCGGCTGCAGAGGGAGAGCGGCCGGCGCTTCCTGAAGAGGAGAGCGGAGCATAAGGCTGAGGGCGGGGAGGAGATGCGGCCACTACATCTGGCTGCACAGCACTGTAAGGTGGGGGCCACAGGACTGTGAGGGGGCGGCAGGCCGGGGCCGACAAGACACTCCCGGGGCGGACATCAGCTATGTGAGAAAGGTAAAGAGGGGATCGGCCTGGCTCTCACTGGGATGGGGGGAGGGGGTCTGCAGTCTGCAGTTTACCTTGCTGCCCAAATCCAGGTCACCCTGCTGGGTCAGTGGTCACCATGCCCTGACAGCAGGAGTACAGCTGGTGTGTGTCTGTGTGTATGTGTTACATGACTACAGCTCCCATCATCCCCCCTGATAGCTGGTGTGTGTGTGTGTGTGTGTGTGTTACATGACTACAGCTCCCATCATCCCTGATAGCATGTGTGTGTGTGTTACATGACTACAGCTCCCATCATCCCCCTGATAACTGGTGTGTGTGTGTGTTACTTGACTACAGATCCCATCATCCCCCTGATAACTGGTGTGTGTGTGTTACATGACTACAGCTCTCATCACCCCCCCTGATAGCTGGTGTGTGTGTTACATGGCTACAGCTCCCATCATCCCCCCCCTGATAACTGGTGTGTGTGTGTTACATGACTACAGCTCCCATCATCCCCCCTGATAGCTGGTGTGTGTGTTACATGACTACAGCTCCAATCATCCCCCCTGATAGCTGGTGTGTTTGTGTTACATGACTACAGCTCCCATCATCCCCCTGATAACTGGTGTGTGTGTGTTACATGACTACAGCTCCCATCATCCCCCCTGATAGCTGGTGTGTGTGTGTTACATGGCTACAGCTCCCATCATCCCCCCCTGATAGCTGGTGTGTGTGTTACATGACTACAGCTCCCATCATCCCCCGATAGCTGGTGTTTGTGTTACATGTCTACAGCTCCCATCATCCCCCCTGATAGCTGGTGTTTGTGTTACATGACTACAGCTCCCATCATCCCCCCTGATAGCTGGTGTGTGTGTTACATGACTACAGCTCCCATCATCCCCCCTGATAGCTGGTGTGTGTGTGTGTTACATGACTACAGCTCCCATTATCCCCCCTGATAGCTGGTGTGTGTGTGTGTGTGTGTGTATGTGTTACATGACTACAGCTCCCATCATCCCCCTGATAACTGGTGTGTTACATGACTACAGCCCCCTATCATTTCCCTGATAGATGAAGTGTTAGGCCTCTTTCACACTATCCGTGCCGCGACCCGGCACGGATTCCCCCCCTGCCACCCAGCCGCAGAGATGACAGGAGAGCATGATGTGCTCTCCTGTCATCTCATCTACTACTCACCTACTCCCCGCACTGGCCGGCTACACGCGCTCCCTGGAAGTGGCCGGGACTACGCTGCCAGGAGAAGGTATCATAGTCCAGGCCACTTCTGGTGAAGCCAGTCAGCGCAGGGAGTAGGTGAGTAGTAGATGAGATGACAGGAGAGCACAGATGACAGGAGAGCTGGGTGGCAGGGGGGGATCCGTGCCGCGATCCGCACTACGACATGTCCTATTTTTTCGCGGCACGGACCATGTGAATGGCCACATTCACTTTAATGGGCCGTAAAATTGTCCGTGGTTGCTGATCCGCGACCACGGACAATTTTACGGGACGTGTGAAAGAGCCCTTAATGTAATGTCCCTTAATGTAAATAATGTCAACTTTATTTTTAAAGTTAAAAAATTAGAGGAACATAAATTTGTTCGAACGGACCTGACAGTTGGAGGGGGGGGGGGGGGGGCATTTCTAATATTGAGGTTTTTTTTTTTTTAAATATAATTCATTTAATTTGTAAGTATCGAATTGGTATCGAGCATTGAAAAAAAAAATGTTGGTATTGGTATCGAACTCAAAATTCTGGTATCGTGACATCACTAGTATAAACCCACACGCCGTATACACAGCGTATTTACTGCTGCGATACGCAGCGAATACGCAGCAAAAACGCAACAAATACGCAACAAAAACGCAGCAGATTAGATCTAAATAACTGAACTCAGCATTAAATCTTCACCATCAAACTGCTGCGTATTTGTTGCGTATTTGCTGCGTATACGGTGTGTGGGTTTGTACCCTTAAACTTGCAGCCCTGTGTCAAACTGCCGTGGCCTAGAGTGACTATGCATTAGGCTGGCACAACCTCTCTGTCCCTCCTCACCATTAGGAATGCTCCATCCAGGTATTCTCCTATTCCTCACTTGTCTGAACACTGCACAAGTGCCTTAACGATCCAGGCCATGTGCCAGGCTGACACAGGTGATCAATAGTAGAAAATCTGCCTGGAGCATTCCTAATGATGAGGAAGGAGAGAGAGGTTGTGCCAGCCTAATGCACAGAACTCTAGGTCACGGCCGTTTGGCACAGGACTGCAAGTTTAAAAGTTGTTTGTAGGACAATAACTGCATCACCTGCCGAACGGACCCCAGGACAGATCTTGGATTAAAAGCAGCTATCTGAAGGTACAAGCAGTTTGGGGGTCAGATTGTGGGTACAGAGTCACATTAAAGTGACTGTACCACCAGGCCCAGGCTGAAGCACTGGAGGCGGGCCGACCCACCCTTAGTGGGAGGAAACCCTAGCCCCTCTATGATAGGGTTCCATTGATTCTAATGGAGTCACGTCATGGAGGGGCTGGGGTTTCTTCCCACTAGGGGTGGGTTGGCCCGCCTCCAGTGCGTCAGCCTGGGCCTGGTGGTACAGTCACTTTAATTCATTCAGATCTAGGATGTTTTATTTGAGTGTTCACTTTATTTTTTTTGAGCAGTGTAAATCTCCATAAGCCATCTGCTAGGAATCAGACCACTGGAATCTCCACCAAGCAATGAGATCAGATGACCCACACCATCTATTAGACAGCAGACGGGGATATGCGATCAGAAACAATTTGAGGCCATGGTACAATCTAATTCCCTCTCACTGGAAATACAAGATTCAATGCTGTGACCCCGCTCTGAGCTGTAGTAAAGCAGCTATCACCTACATGTAGCAGTCACTATTGTAAATGTACATGATTCCCTTAGTGTATTTATGATACAAACTTTGCAGTCTATATCTAATACTGCACCTAATGTTCTGTCCCCAGGCTGTAGCACTGGGCACCATCATCTTGGTGACATCAGTGCATTCCACCAGGCAGCCTCTGCTTGAACTTTCCACCTGTATTCCCTAATGTGAACATACCCTTACTGTCACCAAATCCACTACCCCCACCCCCTGGACTTTGGATTGAGCAGAGACTTTAATGTACAAGACCTACTGATGTCTTCCCTCATCCTATATACTTGCTGAGCTGTCCCCACTCTATAATCCGCTGAGCAGATCACGTAACATGGGGCAGCCCAGCTCCAGCACAGGAACCTAGCAGAATCTCCCCAATACCTAGGACTCCTCTTACCCACAAGCCCTGGCGGCATCTTGCTGGGCTCTCGCCATATACTGAGAGGGTAGCAAAGCTCGCTGACAGCTTGGCGACCTATTCCAGCCTGACAGAAGCCGCATACTGTGGTGTGCATGGCGCCCTAGTGAGTGGTGTTAGCAGACTGGTGAAGGTTGGGATGGCTCCGCAGTACTCCCCCCTGCCATGTGCTGTGCCCACCATGCCCGGCACCCTGCGGCTCCCTCCCACCTTACCTTTCCGCAGCTCCCTATCCCACACGGAGACAATAACGCGGGAGTGCTTTCTATGGTGGATGAGCCACAGGGACAGGGTCTGCACGCTCTGCTGAGAGTTACTCAGCTCCGACAACTTTTTCTCCAGCGCCGCCTCAGAGAACGCAGACATGCCTGCCGGCCGCAGGCGCCCAGCTCCGTGTACCGCGGCCGAGCCGTGCTACACCACCGTCACTGATAAGCTCCGCCTCTCAATCTCCCACTCGTGCTGTGTGCGCGACCGTGGACAAGAGCCCCGGGAGAGACTAGTGCCCGGCTCCAGGTCTGTTTTTCCGGTTACTATACGGCAAATGCTAGGTATATCCTCTCCTTTCAGTGTGATGTCACCAGGAGGGGCGGGGCTTTGACCAGAAGGGGCGGAGTTGTGTTGACCTTACAAGCAGGAAGTAGGAAGCAGTGAGCTGCTGCACCATTCACTGGTATATAAGCTCCAATCTCCACAGTAACATGGGGGGATACAGGGGGAGAGGACAGGTGTGTGGGGTCTGTATACAGATACCACACACCAGTCCTCTCCTACTGTATACAGACCCCCCCACACCAGTTCCCTCCTACTGTATACAGACCCCCCACACCAGTCCTCTCCCCCTGTATACAGACCCCTCACACACACCAGTCCCCCCCTGTATACAGACCCCCCACACCAGTCCTCTCCTTCTGTATACAGAACCCCCACACACACCAGTCTTCTCCCCCTGTATACAGACCCCCCACACCAGTCCTCTCCTCCTGTATACAGACCCCCACACACACCAGTCCTCTCCGCCTGTATACAGACCCCCACACCAGTCCTTTCCTCCTGTATACAGACCCTACACACACACACACCAGTCCTCTCCCCCTGTATACAGACCCCCCACACACCAGTCCTCTCCCCCTGTATACAGACCCCTCACACACACCAGTCCCCCCCTGTATACAGACCCCCCACACCAGTCCTCTCCTTCTGTATACAGAACCCCCACACACACCAGTCTTCTCCCCCTGTATACAGACCCCCCACACCAGTCCTCTCCTCCTGTATACAGACCCCCACACACACCAGTCCTCTCCGCCTGTATACAGACCCCCACACCAGTCCTTTCCTCCTGTATACAGACCCTACACACACACACACCAGTCCTCTCCCCCTGTATACAGACCCCCCACACACCAGTCCTCTCCCCCTGTATACAGCCCCCTCACACACACCAGTCCCCCCCTGTATACAGACCCCCCACACCAGTCCTCTCCTTCTGTATACAGAACCCCCACACACACCAGTCTTCTCCCCCTGTATACAGACCCCCCACACCAGTCCTCTCCTCCTGTATACAGACCCCCACACACACCAGTCCTCTCCGCCTGTATACAGACCCCCACACCAGTCCTTTCCTCCTGTATACAGACCCTACACACACACCAGTCCTCTCCCCCTGTATACAGACCCCCCACACACCAGTCCTCTCCCCCTGTATACAGACCCCCACACACACCAGTTCTCTCCCCCTGTATATAGACCCTACACACACACACACACCAGTCCTCTCCCTTTGTATACAGACCTCCTCACACCAGTAGTCTCCCTCTGTATACAGACCCCCCACACCAGTCCTCTCCCCCTGTATACAGACCCCACACACCAGTCCTCTCCCCCTGTATACAGACCCCCACACACACCAGTCCTCTCCGCCTGTATACAGACCCCCACACCAGTCCTCTCCTTCTGTATACAGAACCCCCACACACACCAGTCTTCTCCCCCTGTATACAGACCCCCCACACCAGTCCTCTCCTCCTGTATACAGACCCCCACACACACCAGTCCTCTCCGCCTGTATACAGACCCCCACACCAGTCCTTTCCTCCTGTATACAGACCCTACACACACACACACCAGTCCTCTCCCCCTGTATACAGACCCCCCACACACCAGTCCTCTCCCCCTGTATACAGACCCCCACACACACCAGTTCTCTCCCCCTGTATATAGACCCTACACACACACACACACCAGTCCTCTCCCTTTGTATACAGACCTCCTCACACCAGTAGTCTCCCTCTGTATACAGACCCCCCACACCAGTCCTCTCCCCCTGTATACAGACCCCACACACCAGTCCTCTCCCCCTGTATACAGACCCCACAGAACCCAATTGGCTGCTCAGCCGCGATTGGCTGAGCATAACTGTGCTCAGCCAATCGCGGCTGAGCAGCTGATGACGTGGCAGAGGGGGGCCGGCATCAGGGACGGCTGCAGCGATTCGGCCTGCCTCCCGAAGATTACGTCGTTGACAGAAGATCGGGGACTGGGACGACGCGCGTCAGGTATGTATGGTACACTACACTTCCGGGTCCACGTGCGGGGGTGGGAGAACATGGGGAAGGGGGCGATTCACATACATAACATACATTACAAAGTTGTATAACTTTGTAATGTGTGTTATTTTGTGAATAATTTCTTAGCGCCGCACTACCCTTTTAATAACGCAGACAGCGAGCAGGGAACAAGGGGGAGGCGAGCACTTACCTAACATATCGCCGCTCTCTTTCACCTCTCAATCATGCCGTGTAATACGGTCCTCTGCAGTGAGAAGCTCAGGAGAGAGGATACGCTCAGAGGAGAGCATACATTCTAGACATTTCAATACTGAACATGCTAGACTGTTTAACCCTGCAGAGAGAAAAGGGAACATTCTAGACCAGAGATGTCAGACTCAGGCCCTCCAGCAGTTGCAAAACTACAATTCCTATCATGCCTGGACAGGTAAGGCATGATGGGAAATGTAGTTTATAACAGCTGAGGGCCGAAGTCTGACACCTGTGCTCCAGACCTTTCAGTACTAAACATGCTAGAATGTATACCCTAAAGTCTAGGATACTCGCTAGACTTTACTAGGCTATGTTCACACATATTATTTTTCCCTCAGTCTTTTTTTCAACTAAAACCAGGAGTGGAACTAACAGGGCAAAATTATAATGTATAACAAGTAGTGTAAATAATGGTACAACCGCCAAATAATTGACAATATCCTTGCGTCTATAAACTAACAATAAGAAAGGATGCGCATGTAGATAAAATATACAATTTATTAGATATGCAGTAAAAGGTAACAAAATATAATTAACAATATGTAATTCTCCGATATCCAAATAGCATGAGTATTCTGTCAGTTCGTCTTGTCGTGTCGTGTCTAGGAATCATCTATGTACTAATCACAGATCTCGATTCCACAATTCAAAACACCTCCACGGTATGCTGACTACTCAAAAAGAAACGTGACAATTCACGAAAACCAATAAAGAAGTTGCTCCTATTCAACCAAAACCATAATTCATCAGTAGAGGTCAGGAGATCATTCGACCATAATGTCCCTTAAACCAATAATGCCCAACGCGTTTCAGTAACACAGTACGTTACGTCATCAGGGGCCGTAGGGTGCGGGTAGGTCAGTATGGGTCAGGGTACATAGGTTAAGTCACAGACGTCACATTCTATTCAGAGGCTATTTATGCCATAAAGTGATGTGACCAGACAATGATGCGTTGCCACATACTGTACTCACTGTGTCCCCTCAGTGCGACCCTCAGGAGGATGTCCCACCTGTCAAGTTTGTACACGTGGACACTGTATAATGTAGAGGGGGGGCAGTATAAGCATATACAGGCATAGACAAATGTACCGTATCGTATGTGTGCTGCCATTACTTACTGAATCCCCTGTTAGGGTCTATCATGGGGCAAGGCAGTATGTGCCGGCGTATGTGAGCGTGTTACCTAAGGTAAAAACCATACACCTAAATAAGATATGCACAGTAAGGTCCTCAATATGCAAAAACTCAAGGAGAGGCCAAGGCCTATTACTTACAGTTTGTGTGCATTCCGGAGAAAAGTCCCTGACATCTGCGTTGGCAGAGTGCCGGGAGTGCCGCCGTAAGCTAGAATTTGTAGCCGCCGCGCGGCCCGGCGCGTCTGACGTCACAGACATCATGGACGCGCGCCAGAACTCGGTCACGCCCCCTGCAAATTCATAGGTGATACAGGATCATGACAAGGCTTGTCATGATCCTGTATCACCTATGAATTTGCATTGTGTTTTATCCAGCTACATAACCATAGTATTCATCTCCCTGACATATATACATTATATATGCCACTCATGGAAACCCATAATAAATGCAGTCTGTTCCACCCTGCTGTAGCTACAATTGACTACCTCTGTACCACATCTACATTGTCTAACAGTATCAGCTGCGCCTAAGTACCAGTTTTCAATAGAACACACATTACCCCGCTAATCAGATTCAGTGCGGTTCACACCTCACTGAACAGTACATTACAGCACCATGGACAGCTCCCAATGCCGGAGCCGCGGCTCTCTCTATCACACTCAGAGGCCGAACACGCCCCCGGGGCGTGCAGGGGGCGTGACCGAGTTCTGGCGCGCGTCCATGATGTCTGTGACGTCAGACGCGCTGGGCCGCGCGGCGGCTACAAATTCTAGCTTACGGCGGCACTCCCGGCACTCTGCTAACGCAGATGTCAGGGACTTTTCTCCGGAATGCACACAAACTGTAAGTAATAGGCCTTGGCCTCTCCTTGAGTTTTTGCATATTGAGGACCTTACTGTGCATATCTTATTTAGGTGTATGGTTTTTACCTTAGGTAACACGCTCACATACGCCGGCACATACTGCCTTGCCCCATGATAGACCCTAACAGGGGATTCAGTAAGTAATGGCAGCACACATACGATACGGTACATTTGTCTATGTCTGTATATGCTTATACTGCCCCCCCTCTACATTATACAGTGTCCACGTGTACAAACTTGACAGGTGGGACATCCTCCTGAGGGTCGCACTGAGGGGACACAGTGAGTACAGTATGTGGCAACGCATCATTGTCTGGTCACATCACTTTATGGCATAAATAGCCTCTGAATAGAATGTGACGTCTGTGACTTAACCTATGTACCCTGACCCATACTGACCTACCCGCACCCTACGGCCCCTGATGACGTAACGTACTGTGTTACTGAAACGCGTTGGGCATTATTGGTTTAAGGGACATTATGGTCGAATGATCTCCTGACCTCTACTGATGAATTATGGTTTTGGTTGAATAGGAGCAACTTCTTTATTGGTTTTCGTGAATTGTCACGTTTCTTTTTGAGTAGTCAGCATACCGTGGAGGTGTTTTGAATTGTGGAATCGAGATCTGTGATTAGTACATAGATGATTCCTAGACACGACACGACAAGACGAACTGACAGAATACTCATGCTATTTGGATATCGGAGAATTACATATTGTTAATTATATTTTGTTACCTTTTACTGCATATCTAATAAATTGTATATTTTATCTACATGCGCATCCTTTCTTATTGTTAGCAAAATTATAATGGAAAGATTTGCACAGCTGCTGTGTTTTCAACCCTTTCCTGGTTTTGGTTGAAAAAAGACTGACGGAAATACTGTGTGTGAACATAGCCCTAAACATGCTAAATTGTATACCCTGCAGTGAGAAACTCAGAGGAGAGGATAAACTAGACATTTTATACTAAACATGCTAGAATGTATACCTTGCAGTGAGAGACTCAGGAGAGAGGATACACTCAGACATTTTGATACTTTGAAGATACCAGAATGTATACCCTCTCAGAGGAGAGGATACATTCTAGACTTTACAATACAGTAAATGCTAAAGTGTATCCTCTCCTTTGAGTGTGATGTCAGCAAAGAGAGGTGGAGCCTCTTCCAGAAGGGGCGGAGTTTTGTTAACCTCTTAGGGACATATGCCGTACCCGTACGTCATATGTCCCCAAGAGGTGTTCAGAGGGGGGCCGCGCCGCAGCATGGGACCGCGGCTATTAGCGGGAGCGGTCCTATCACCGCTCCCGCTAATTAACACCGTTGGATGCAGCTGTCAAACATGACAGCTGCATCTAACAGTGTTAAATGCAGCCCATCCCTGGTGTCAAGTGGCGGATACCCCCCACGCGATGCGATTGTGGAGGGGCATCCCTTAATCTTACCGGGCCTCAGCGACGTAATGACGCTGATCCCGGCTCGGTATTCTATTGTATTGGCCTGCAGCAGGCCAAAGCAATAGAGCACCGATCTCATGGATCGGTGCTGTGTTATACAGCTACACTGATCTCTATGAGAGATCAGTGTAGCTGTATTAGAAGTCCCCCAAGGGGACTTCAAATTAAAGTTAAATTGAAAGAAAAAAAAAGAGTTTCCATTAATAAAAAGCCCCCTCGCCTAATAAAAGTTTGGATCACCCCCCTTTTCCCATTTTAATAATAAAAATAAATAAACATGTTTGGTATCGTCACGTGCGTAATCGCGCAAACTATTAACTTATCACATTCCTGATCTGGCACGGTATATGGCGCAAGCGAAAAGACCCGCCAGAGTGCAAAAATTGCGCATTTTTGGTCACATCAAATCCAGAAACATTGTAATGAAAAGCGATCAAAAAGTCGCATATGCGCAATCAAGGTACCGATAGAAAGAACACATCATGGCACAAAAAATTACACAGCCCCATAGACCAAAGGATAAAAGGGTTATAAGCCTGGGAATAGAGCAATTTTAGGGAACATTTTTTTGCTGTAGAAAGTTTTATTTTTTTAAAAGCCATCAAATAATATAAAAGTTATGCAAGTTGCATATCGTTTTGATCGTACTGACTTGAGGAACATGTATAACATGTTAGTTTTTCCATAGGACAAACAGCGTAAAAACCCCAAAGAAAAAGAATTGTGTTTATTTTTTAATTTCACTGTGCACATAATTTTTTTTCTGGTTTCACAGCATATTTTATGCAAAAATTAAGTCTGCCATTGCAAAGTACAATTAGTGACGCAAAAAATAAGGGCTCATGTGGGTTTCTAGGTGTAAAAATGCAAGTGCTATGGCCTTCTAAGCACAAGGAGGAAAAAGCGAAAACGCAAAAATGAAAATTGTCTCTGTCCTTAAGAGGTTAAGGGCCCTATTCCACGGGACGATTATCGTTCAGATTATCGTTAAATCGTTCGAATCTGAACGATAATCGTTCGGTTGAAATGCAGTTAACGATTAACGACCGAACGAGAAATCGTTGATCGTTTAATAAGACCTGGACCGATTTTTATCGTTGCTCGTTCGCAAATCGTTCGCATTGAATAAGACATCGTTCGGTCGTTCTCAATAGATACGAACGCAATAGCGAATAAATAGCGAAGAGAAACGATCGCAATTACGATCATAAGTAACGATTATCGTTCCATGGAAATGAGTGAACGTTTTCAGGTCTTTCGCAATAGCGGTCATTTGAGATCGGTAATCGTTAACGATTATCCAAACGATAATCGTCCCGTGGAATAGGGCCCTAAGGGTATTAGCACAGAGGATAGGATATACTCTAGACCTTGTAAACTGAACACACTAGAATGTATACCATAAAGTGAGAAACTCAAGGGAGAGGATACATTCTAGACATTTCAGTACTGAACATGCTAGAATGTATACCCTACAGTGAGAAACTCAGAGGAGAGGATACATTCTATGCTCTACCGGTAGAGCCTAGAATGTATCCCCTCCTTTGAGTCTCTCACTGCAGGGTATAGAGTCTAGCATGTTCAGTATTGACATGTCTAGAATGTATCCTCTCCTCTGAATGTATTCTCTTTGAGTTTCTCACTGCAGGGGATACATTCTCCCATGTTCAGTACTGAAATGGCTAGAGTGTATCCTCTCCTCTGAATGTATCCTCTCTGCTGAGTTTCTCACTGCATTCTATATATTCTAGCATATTCAGTAATAAAATGCCTAGAATGTATCCTCTCCTCTGAGTGTATCCTCTCTTCTGAGTTTCTTACTGCAGGGTATACATTCTAGCATGTTCAGTACTGAAATGCCTAGAATGTATCATCTCCTCTGGGAGGGTATATATTCTAGACATTTTAATACTAAACATGCTAGAATGTGAGAAACTCATAAGAGAGGATACATTCTAAATATTTCAATACCGAACATGCTAGAATGTATACCCTACAGTGAGAGACTCAGAGGAGAGGATACATTCTAGCCATTTCAGTACTGAGCATGCTAGAATGTATAGCCTTTAGTGACAGCCTCAGAGGAGAGGATACATTCCAGGCATTTCAATAGTGAAAATGCTAGAATGTATCCCCTGCAGTGAGAAACTCAAAGAAGAGGATCCATTCTAGGCTCTACCGTTAATATATCAATACCTCCCAACTTTTGCAAAGAGCAGAGGGACACGTGCAATGCGGTCCCCATAGCCACGCTCCTATAGCGTCCCTCCATAGCAGCGCCCCATAGCGACCCTCCATAGCCATGTCCCCATAGCATCCTTCCATAGCCACTCCCCTACAGTCACCACATGCTGCTGATTTAGAAGTGCCCTACATAGTCTCCAATCCCCCATAGAGTGCCCTACATAGTCTCTAATCATCATATAGTGCCCCATATAGTTTCCAATCCCCATATAGTGCCCTACATAGTCTACAATCCATCATATAGTGCCCTACATAGTCTCCAATCCATCATATAGTGTCCCATATAGTTTCCAATCCATCATATAGTGCCCATATAGTCTCCAATCCCCCATTACAGTGCCCCACATAGTCTCCACTCCATCATATAGTGCCCTACATAGTCTCCAATCCTCCATATGGTGCCCCACATAGTCTCCAATCCCCCATATAGTGCCTCACATAGTCTCTAATCCATCATATATTGCCCTACATAGTCTCCAATGCCCCCATATAGTGCCCTACATAGTCTCCAATCCCCCATATCGTGCCCCACATAGTATCCAATCCCCCATGTAGTGCCCCACATAGCATCCAATGCCTCCATATATGCCCTACATAGTATCCAATGCCCCATATATGCCCTACATAGTATCCAATGCCCCATATATGCCCCACATAGTATCCAATGCCCCATATATGCCCCACATAGTTTCCAATGCCACCATTTATGCCCCACATAGTTTCCAATGCCACCATATATGCCCACATAGTATCCAATACCCCCATATAGTGCCCACATAGTATCCAATGCCCCCATATAGTGCCCACATAGTATCCAATGCCCCCACATAGTATCCAATCCTTCCATATAGTGCCCCACATAGTATCCAATGTCCCCATATAGTGCTCCACATAGTATCCAATGCCCCCATATAGTGCCCACATAGTATCCAACGCCCCCATATAGTGCTCCACATAGTATCTAGTGCCCACATAGTATCCAATCCGTCCATATAGTGCCCCACATAGTATCCAATGCCCCATATAGTGACCCACATAGTATCCAATGCCCCCATATAGTGCCCCACATAGTATCCAATCCCCCAATATAGTGCCCACATAGTATCCAATCCCTCCATATAGTGCCCCACATAGTATCCATGCCCCATATAGTGACCCACATAGTATCCAATGCCCCCATATAGTGCCCCACATAGTATCCAATACCCCTCATATAGTGCCCACATAGTATCCAATGCCCCCATATAGTGCCCCACATAGTATCCAATCCCCCATTATAGTGCCCACATGGTATCCAATCCCCAGAATAGTGCCCATATAGTACCTCAATAGTGCCCAATATTGTATGCAATCCTCCAATAGTGCCCAATGTAGCATTATCCACCCACAAGTGGCACCCGCACTGCCCCCAGCAGAAAAAGAAAATAAAAAAACAGTAACTCACCTGTCCGCCGGTCCCAGCAGCTCCTCTCCTGTCAGAGCGCGCACTCCCATCCTCCTCCTCCGTATAGCTATCCGTATAGCAACAGGGCTCGGGGATTAATATCAGCTAATGTAACAGACGACTGTAGGTACAGTAATGGAGGACAATGAAGAGTATCTGGTAAAGTAACAGGGAGGGGACAGGGTAGAGTAACATTAACAAGGATTCCCGGCACTTCACCACAGCTTTAACTTGCAAAAGTGCGTTTATTTACAAGACATGGTGCACACATACAATCAGTCAAAACGCGTTTCGGCAAAATCGCCTTTATCAACTGCCTAATACAAACAGGAAACTGACTGACTTTATACACGTAAGAGGCACTCCTCGATGACGATCCAAGTATGTCGGCGTCGCTCTCAGTGACGTAATCAGTCACCCAGGAAAACAGTAAACAAGTTCATTGTAATGGAATAGAAGTGCCGTATAGCTGCTACAATCATTGCGCGCTGAGTAAACAAGAAATCATGGGTGTAAGTAACGCGAACCGCAACATGTAAACACACATGTAAACATACCACATAAAAACATGTTAAATACATACAAAAGTTAATACACAACTATAAAGGTTAGTACATGCATAAGAGAGAATATAAAAAGAGCCTACCACCGTTCCATTCAATCTATGATAGTAATCTGAAAAATATAAAATGCTTGAATATTAGATTTATATATCTTAGATTAGCAATTGTCCCAGATGATAAAAAGTAGAATAATGTAGCCAATGAGTAGATATTGAAAAATAAGATAGAAGTGCCATAAATACCGACAATTCATACTCCCGGTTTAACCCTCTAGGTTCGAGGGTCCGGAGAGTATGTATCCAAAACGCCTCTCTACGGCGTAGTAATGTTTTCAAATCACCTCCTCTTTTTGAGGAAAACACTTTCTCAATGACCTGAAATTGGAGTTGTGACAAGTTGTGTTGATGTTCTCAAAAGTGATATGGTAAAGGGAGTAATGTATTGCCGCACCTAATTGTGGATTTATGTTTGCAAATCCTCATCTTAATTGCTTGCATAGTCTCACCTATGTACAACTTGCCACATGGGCACTTGATCAAATATACTACGTTTTTCGTGTCACATGTATGATACCCTTTATTTTCAAATGCTTTACCAGTATGAGGGTGATAGAAGAATTTTCCCTTTATCATATTACTACACTGAGAACAGTGTAGACACAGTCATGTGCCGTTCTTACCTGGAGCTAGTGTACTCTGTACTGTACTTGCATTGGGTGAGCGGCTCTCCGCTCTTACCAAGGTGTTTCTCAAGTTAGGGGCACGTTTGTTGCAGATAAGTGGGGGACTCCTAAACTCATCTACATCGGGATATGCCTGTGACAAAATATGCCAATGTCTCCTCACTATCTGATCAACTTTGTAACTGAGAGGATGGAATTCTCTAACAAATGGTATCCTATTCTGTGCGGTATCTCTTCTAGTAACACTATTAGGATCTGGCAGACGGCTGGCTTCCTCTAAAATACTCTCTGGATACCCTCTATCTCTGAATCTGTTTCATCTCCTTCATCCTGTCCTCCTGGACATCAGGATTGCTCACAATCCTACGTATACGCTGAAATTGGGACTTAGGTATAGATCTCTTTGTGGATGCAGGGTGTGAACTACTGAAATGTAATATACTGTTCCTATCTGTGGATTTTCTAAATAGGTCAGTGTCTAAGGTACCAGATACACTCTTCGTCAGTCGTACGTCCAGAAAACTCGCACATTTACGATCAGCTGACATGGTAAACTGTAGCTCCACCCAAACTGAATTAAGATGTTCAACAAACGATATCAGGCTCTCATGTGGCCCTCCCCATACGCAAAAAATATGGGCGGGGGGGCCACATTTGAGCCCATCGCGGATCCCCTCTTCTGTAGGAAAAAATCATCTTTGTACATAAAATAGTTCTCATAGAGAACCAACTCCAAAAGATCTAAAAAGAATTTCTTCTGATCTGTAGTATATGTACTCTGCTCAAGTAACCACTCCGCTGATCTACATCCCTTTGCATGTTCGATTGAGGTGTAAAGACTAGTAACGTCAATAGTCACCAACCAGTCCTCCTCCCCGATGTCAGTCAAGTCTCTAACTGCCATAAGAAAGTCTGATGTATCTACCAGGTAAGACCTCGTTGTTTTAACTAAGGGTGTCAAAGCCCTATCCAACGTCTTGGACAGTGGGGTCAATATAGAGTCCATAGAGGCCACTATAGGTCTACCCGGGGGATCAATCAAGGTCTTATGCACCTTAGGCAAAATATAGAAGACGGGGGTAACCGGATGTTCAACTCGTAAGAAATTAGCCATTTTGGTGTCAATCACTCCTTTTTCAACATAATCTTGTATCACATTCTCAATTTTAATACGTATTTTCAACAAGGGATTGCCTTGTAATCTCTCATAGGTATTGATGTCCGTGAGTTGGCGCATGACTTCTCTATCATACATACATACATACATTTCTAAAGAGTCTATGTAGATCCATGTCTAATTGGAAGGTGTTATACCGACCCACTGGGCAGAAGGATAAACCTTTTTGCAACAAGTTCATCTGATCTGATGTCAGGACATGTGATGAAATATTGAGGACTATTGACGTCTCCCTACCTGGGATCGTGTCGCTTTGGCTGGTCCTGTGGTGGCGGCCAGCTCTCCTCTTCCTCCTGGTGGGTGGCGTCCCCGTCCCCTCCGGAAAAAAGGACGCTGTGCCCGTTGATTGCCGGATCGATCGCTGCTCGATCTGGAGGAATGGTAACCACCACCTGGTCTGCTGAAAGACCTGGCTCCACCTGATGGATCCTGCCATCTGTATACACGTTTTGTCAAATAGTCCTCTGTATCACGTATAAATTTCTCTTTCTTCTGTTCTTCAATGTCTTCAATTCTTTTTATTTAGAAACATCCGCCTTAAGACTCATTTCTCAGCACAGGAGTGCGGAGTTGAAGCTTCAGTGAACAGCCATGTTTTGAGTCCCCAAATGTTTGTACTAAGAGTTAAAAGCCAGTATAGTCCTCCTAAGTTTTACCATCCGGCAGAGACTTATATACATTTTGTCCGTAGTGAAATTGAGAAATTTATGGGAGATGTTGCCAATAACACATTTGATGTTCACCACAATCTGTCTAAGAAAGAGAAATTGATCCTCCGTGAGCTGGCAGATGACCGTAACATCACGATTAAACCGGCCGACAAAGGCGGGTCCATCGTTGTTATGGACACTAGTATGTATGATAGAGAAGTCATGCGCCAACTCATGGACATCAATACCTATGAGAGATTACAAGGCAATCCCTTGTTGAAAATACGTATTAAAATTGAGAATGTGATACAAGATTATGTTGAAAAAGGAGTGATTGACACCAAAATGGCTAATTTCTTACGAGTTGAACATCCGGTTACCCCCGTCTTCTATATTTTGCCTAAGGTGCATAAGACCTTGATTGATCCCCCGGGTAGACCTATAGTGGCCTCTATGGACTCTATATTGACCCCACTGTCCAAGACGTTGGATAGGGCTTTGACACCCTTAGTTAAAACAACGAGGTCTTACCTGGTAGATACATCAGACTTTCTTATGGCAGTTAGAGACTTGACTGACATCGGGGAGGAGGACTGGTTGGTGACTATTGACGTTACTAGTCTTTACACCTCAATCGAACATGCAAAGGGATGTAGATCAGCGGAGTGGTTACTTGAGCAGAGTACATATACTACAGATCAGAAGAAATTCTTTTTAGATCTTTTGGAGTTGGTTCTCTATGAGAACTATTTTATGTACAAAGATGATTTTTTCCTACAGAAGAGGGGATCCGCGATGGGCTCAAATGTGGCCCCCCCCCCATACGCAAATGCATATATGGCATATTTTGAAGAACTTTTTGTTTATAACCATCCATTGTTTTTATCGCACGCCAAGATATGGCGAAGATTTATTGATGATATTTTTTGCGTATGGGGAGGGCCACATGAGAGCCTGATATCGTTTGTTGAACATCTTAATTCAGTTTGGGTGGAGCTACAGTTTACCATGTCAGCTGATCGTAAATGTGCGAGTTTTCTGGACGTACGACTGACGAAGAGTGTATCTGGTACCTTAGACACTGACCTATTTAGAAAATCCACAGATAGGAACAGTATATTACATTTCAGTAGTTCACACCCTGCATCCACAAAGAGATCTATACCTAAGTCCCAATTTCAGCGTATACGTAGGATTGTGAGCAATCCTGATGTCCAGGAGGACAGGATGAAGGAGATGAAACAGATTCAGAGATAGAGGGTATCCAGAGAGTATTTTAGAGGAAGCCAGCCGTCTGCCAGATCCTAATAGTGTTACTAGAAGAGATACCGCACAGAATAGGATACCATTTGTTAGAGAATTCCATCCTCTCAGTTACAAAGTTGATCAGATAGTGAGGAGACATTGGCATATTTTGTCACAGGCATATCCCGATGTAGATGAGTTTAGGAGTCCCCCACTTATCTGCAACAAACGTGCCCCTAACTTGAGAAACACCTTGGTAAGAGCGGAGAGCCGCTCACCCAATGCAAGTACAGTACAGAGTACACTAGCTCCAGGTAAGAACGGCACATGACTGTGTCTACACTGTTCTCAGTGTAGTAATATGATAAAGGGAAAATTCTTCTATCACCCTCATACTGGTAAAGCATTTGAAAATAAAGGGTATCATACATGTGACACGAAAAACGTAGTATATTTGATCAAGTGCCCATGTGGCAAGTTGTACATAGGTGAGACTATGCAAGCAATTAAGATGAGGATTTGCAAACATAAATCCACAATTAGGTGCGGCAATACATTACTCCCTTTACCATATCACTTTTGAGAACATCAACACAACTTGTCACAACTCCAATTTCAGGTCATTGAGAAAGTGTTTTCCTCAAAAAGAGGAGGTGATTTGAAAACATTACTACGCCGTAGAGAGGCGTTTTGGATACATACTCTCCGGACCCTCGAACCTAGAGGGTTAAACCGGGAGTATGAATTGTCGGTATTTATGGCACTTCTATCTTATTTTTCAATATCTACTCATTGGCTACATTATTCTACTTTTTATCATCTGGGACAATTGCTAATCTAAGATATATAAATCTAATATTCAAGCATTTTATATTTTTCAGATTACTATCATAGATTGAATGGAACGGTGGTAGGCTCTTTTTATATTCTCTCTTATGCATGTACTAACCTTTATAGTTTTGTATTAACTTTTGTATGTATTTAACATGTTTTTATGTGGTATGTTTACATGTGTGTTTACATGTTGCGGTTTGCGTTACTTACACCCATGATTTCTTGTTTACTCAGCGCGCAATGATTGTAGCAGCTATACGGCACTTCTATTCCATTACAATGAACTTGTTTACTGGTTTCCTGGGTGACTGATTACGTCACTGAGAGCGACGCCGACATACTTGGATCGTCATCGAGGAGTGCCTCTTACGTGTATAAAGTCAGTCAGTTTCCTGTTTGTATTAGGCAGTTGATAAAGGCGATTTTGCCGAAACGCGTTTTGACTGATTGTATGTGTGCACCATGTCTTGTAAATAAACGCACTTTTGCAAGTTAAAGCTGTGGTGAAGTGCCGGGAATCCTTGTTAATATATTACGATTGCATCCACGGGCACCACGTGACGGAGTGCTGATATTGTAGCTGCAGGGTAGAGTAACAGACAGCAACATGAAGCAGGAGACTTAGTTACAGCAACAGGGGGCACTCCTCCCACATACACAGGAGTAGATTAAAGTAGGGAGAGCTGTCAGATGCTGGCCCCTCTTGTCATTCTCACAGCAATTGGTCATTCTGTATAGACGGACCAATAGCAACAATCGCCGGCCGGGTCAAGTGATCCCTTGAATGCGTCCAAGGAGCAAGGCATAGAGTGCCGCTCAGGACATAGAAACATAGAAGATTGTCGGCAGGACCACTACTCCCGGCATACCATTTCTAGGTGTCTGATGAAGGTCCGGATGGACCAAAATGTCACATTTTGCCGTCTACAGTAAAATTAAAGTACATTACTTAAAAAGAATATACATGTGGGTGACATTTTAAGGCTTGCCTTCAGGGTCGCCAGTCCTAAATAAAGCCACGCCCCATGCCAGGTAAGCAGGGGTTATGGCTGGCGTATGCTACGGTCGCAACCTTTGTAAGTCTCTTTGTTTACGGAGCAATCTTTGCATGATATACTTGGGACTTGGACCCCTTGTCCTTTACTCATCCAAGGGTTTGTCACCAGTGCTGAATTATCTGTTGTTCCAGGGCTGCAAAACAGTTATATTGGTGTGCCAGGGCTGCCTTTTGATCTGTAAAGCTCCATTGTGTGCGAAAGGGTCAACTGAGTTGAGAGCTGAAGTGACTGGAGTTTTGTAGAAAACAGTGGCTGCTTCTGTGTCACATGTCAAGATATGGCAGAAGAGAGTGTTTGAGTAGAGATGAGCGAATTGCGCGCTTTGCTTTGTTTAGATGAGCGATTCGCTCACCTCTATGTGTGAGCATGAAGAGGTTAGGGCTTGTATGAAGGTATGCTATGGGGGTCTCCGGAGATAGAAGTGAGGCGTGATGTTTTACTGCATGACCTGTAGTTCTCTTGAGGAATTCTGGGATAGTTTTGAATAGTACACTTATAGGTTATGTTCACACATAGTATTTCCATCAGTCTTTTGGTTTAGTATTTTTTTCAAGCAAAATCACGAGTGGAACTCACAGGGCAAAATTATAGTGGAGAGATTTTCCCAGACTCTGTGTTTTCAACCCACTCCTGGTTTTGATTGAAAAAATACTGACCAAAATATGGTGTGAACATAGCCTAAAGCTGCACATAAAATGGGACTGATTGTTATTTCTATTAATCTCGTTTTCCTGATTATTGTTAAATGACAAGGTAGCCACAGCTTAACACATTTCTAAACTCACTTGTATAATTCCTGCACAATCTTTGCAGTGTTTGTGGTCCATTTACTCACATTGTTATTGCGCTTACTGCACAGCACCATCTAGTGGTATCACAATAGATATACAGTATATGAGATATATAGTGTCTATGTATCATGCCTGTCTTGTCATACAGCATCATCTAGTGGCTGTACAATATATTACATCCATAGTCTGTTCTCTGTTAGTTATGTGGGATGTGATTTAAACCATCAATGTAAATAATGAACAGATGCTTAGTGTCAGGCCTTGAGCTGGTCCCTCAACATACAATATTAGGCTATGTTCACACGTTGTATGACACCGGCCGTTATGTGACCACGGCCGGTGTCAGAGAAGATCATCCTGGCCGGTATGCGCGCCCGCATCCAAATTCGCTGCTGCACTCAATGGAGCGTGCCCTGACAGGTTTTCTGCGGCCGCTATTCATTGAATATCTGCCTCAGAAAAATGACATGTCAGTTTTTCGTGGCGTCGCTAGGGGTCCCAGCCGGAGTGTATACTAGGTGTATACACTCTGGCCAGGATTTCATAGAGGGCAGCACAGTGTAAGCTCAGTATTAATCACAACTGTTGTTTAAACGGCTGTGATTAATACTGAACTTACGTTGTGTGAACATAGCCTTAATTGGTTAATTCTGGGAGGACCATTGCATGTTGAAAACATTGTATGTTGAGTCCATAACTCAATGGACAACTTGCAATTGGTTCTACAGTCCCAAAAATGTCATCCCACTGTATTACAGATAAATAGAACAGAAACACTACAAAAATGGTGGAGGGTGTTAGGCATTAATAAAACATATCAGGAAAGACTTTAAGCGGTATTCCAGGGAGAAGTGAAAACTGCTACATGGAAAAGCTTAACCAAGGTTAACCCTTTCCTAATATACTTACCTGTCCTTGGTGCGCTGGAGATCCTGGTGCGGTCACATGATCCTTTGGCCGGCGATCTTCATGCTTCCTGTGACATCCGGGATCTTCTCTTCTTCTGGGTGCGGTTATATAGGCTGAAGGGATCCCGTTGTGACATCACCGTACCTGTACTACGCCTGCTCCCAGCTCTTCTTCTCATTGGCAGCAGAGCACTGAACTCTGATTGGCTGGTAAGCATGTACCAGCCAATCAGGGTTTAGTGCTCTGCTGCCAGTGAGGAGGAAAGCCAAGTGCAGTTCAGGTATGGTGACATCACACCGGGATCTCTTCAGCCTATGTAACCACACCCAGAAGAAGACAACATGCATGACCCAGCAGGAAGAAAGAAGATCACGGCTGGAGGATCACATGGCCGGAGAGGCGATCTCCCAGGACAGCGCACTGACAGGTAAGTATATTCTATAATGGCTGCCCAGGTGGGCATCTCTGGCTACAAAGAGGGGAATGTCTGGCTGCAAGTGTTAGGCATATCTACTGTAAGGCTGGGTTCACACACAGTATATTTCAGTCAGTATTTGCTCAGTATTTTGCAACCTCAACCAGGAGGGCATTAGAAACACAGAAAGGCTCTGATCACATGTTGAAATTGAGTGGATGGCCGCCATATAACAGTAAATAACTACCATTATTTCAATATAACAGCCGTTGTTTTAAAATAACAGCAAATATTTGCCATTAAGGGTGCCTTCACACCTACCGACTTGCAGCGTTAATAACGCTGCGAGTAGGCTAGGTCCTGGCAGATCGCTGTCATTTCATACACGCAGCGGTCTGAACGACCGCTGCTTGTATGTAAATCTGCCGGCCGTATAACCCCTTCTGATGCCGCCCGCCTCCCGCTCTGTATACATACTTCCTTGCTCCACTGGGTCCCGGCGTCCTCCTCTCCCGCCCCGCCAATCAGTGGCTGCGGCAGGGCAACGCACTGATTGGCCGGGCGCGAGAGCAGGACGCCGGGACCCCGTGGAGCGAGGACAGGTAATGTATACAGAGCTGGAGCGGGAGGCGGGCGGCATCAGGAGGGGTTAAGCGGCCGGCAGATTTACATACTGACAGTGATCTGCCAGGATCTAGCCGACTCGCAGCGTTATTAACGCTACGAGTCGGTAGGTGTGAAGGCACCCTAAGGGTAAATTCACACGGGCGGATCCGCCGGGAGGGAGGACTGTTGCACATGGAGAAGGTGCAGGAGTGCTCACCGCGACCGGGCGGCGGGTGAGCGCTCCTGCAAGGGACCGAGCGACTAGATGAGGAGGGGCAGGAGCGCTCACCCAGCCAGGAGCGAGCGGCGGGTGAGCGCTCCTGCACAGGACGGGGCGGCTGGTTGAGCTCAGAACTGTTTGGGGGACTGCTGACCCAACTGGGGCCGGGCGGCAGGGGCCTCCGCAGCGGGGTGAGGGAACCGGGCAGAAGGTATAATAGGACTGGAGAGGCAGGGAGAGAGACAGGCAGTGTGATGGGATGGAGGGAGGGGGTACATTAGAGCACTGGGCAGCACAGGGAGGGAGAAGGCACTGATTCAGCTACATTGATGCATACATGCGCCCCCTGCTGGACACTACACTTGAGATGTGACGTCACTTTTTTTTGAGGAAGTAAAGCCTGCCTGATCTACTAAATTGAGAGAAATAGCACTATATGTGCATTTCCCATAATTAGTGTATATTAGGGATTTGTATAACTTCCTTATGTAATAACATATTAAAAAATACATTTTGCCCGGAGTACCCCTTTAAATTGTTATGGCCGTTCAGAGCAGGGTCACAGAACCCCTCTACCTGTCCCAGGACGTACAGGAAGTTACAGCAGAAAAGCATCAATTTTCACAGCATTATGGGAATTGGATGGTTCATTCTTTGAGCGGACAGGAGAGGCGCACGAGACATCCCATTGAAACAGTATACCTTTTTTACTCAGTGTGCATGGGCCCCAACACTGTGCTCTCTGCTGTTGCTACCTCTACCTATGTCAGGAACTGTAGAGCATGCATACCTCCCAACTTTTGCAAAGAGGGACATGTGCGCCGCGGTCCCCATAGCCACGCCCCCATAGCGACCCTCCATAGCCACGCCCCCATAGCAACCCTCCATAGCCACTCCCCTACAGTCACCACATGCTGCTGACTGAATAGTGCCCTATACAGTATCCAAACCAACCAAAAATGCCCTATATACTATCCAATCCCCCATTATAGTGCCCCACATAGTATCCAATCCCCCCATATAGTGCCACACATAGTATCCGATCCCCCACATAGTGCCCCACATAGAATCCAATCCCCCACATAGTGCCCCACATAGTATCCAATGCCCCCATATAGAGCCCCACATAGTAGCCTATGCCCCCATATAGTAGCCAATGCCCCCATATAGTGCCCCACATAGTAGCCAATCCCCCATATAGTGCCCCACATAGTAGCCAATCCCCCATATAGTGCCCAACATAGTAGCCTATGCCCCCCATATAGTGCCCCACATAGTATCCAATGCCCCCATATAGTGCCCCACATAGTAGCCAATCCCCCATATAGTGCCCCACATAGTAGCCAATCCCCCATATAGTGCCCCACATAGTAGCCAATGCCCCCATATAGTGCCCCACATAGTAGCCAATCCCCCATATATGCCCACATAGTAGCCAAACCCCCCATATAGTGCCCCACATAGTAGCCAATCCCCATATAGTGCCCCACATAGTAGCCAATGCCCCCATATAGTGCCCCACATAGTAGCCAATCCCCATATAGTGCCCCACATAGTAGCCAATCCCCCATATATGCCCCACATAGTAGCCAATGCCCCCATATATGCCCCACATAGTAGCCAATCCCCCATATAGTGCCCCACATAGTAGCCAATCTCCCATATATGCCCCACATAGTAGCCAATGCCCCCATATAGTGCCCCACATAGTAGCCAATCCCCCATATAGTGCCCCACATATTATCCAATCCCCCCATATAGCGCCCCACAGAGTAGCCAATCCTCCCATTTGTGTGGCCCCAGCGGAAAAACAATAAACCAGTAACTCACCTGTCCGCCGGTCCCAGCAGCTCCTCTCCCGGCAGAGCGCGCACTCCCGTCATCCTCCGGGGCGGGCAGCGGGGTATACAGACACTGACTGTGCCGGAAGTGATTCATGATAGAGGCTGCAGGTCACTTCTGGCACAGTCAGTGTCTGTATACCCCGCTGCCCGCCCCGGAGGATGACGGGAGTGCGCGCTCTGCCGGGAGAGGAGCTGCTGGGACCGGTGGACAGGTGAGTTACTGGTTTATTGTTTTTTTCGCTGGGGCCACATATAATGCGGGACATTGGGTGCCGTTCCGGGACTGCGGGACAGAACCCCGAAAACGGGACTGTCCCGCGAAATCCCGGACGGTTGGGAGGTATGGAGCATGACAGGTTTGCTATGTAGATTTGCAACTGCTCTGGACAGGGCTGAGAGTCAAGCAGGACGGTAGAATCCGTGGCAAGTTATCCACAAGAATTACTCAGTGTGCATATACCCTTATACAGCAGACACTAACAGTGCCTGAAGAACTCTACTGTCTTATATTATAGAGAGTCAGATTCCACCATGGTTTCTATAGTTCTGCCAAAAGATTGCACTTTATCTTTTACTGTTTTCTCCATCAAATATGATGGAATCTGTGGTGTAGGCCCCTTGTGAAGCCTCAGACACAGAAAGGAACAAAGCCATAACAGCAATGTTGAAAGATCAGGTTACAGATACACCTCATAGAAGTCTACAGAGTTGAAAAGGAGTGCAGAAAATAAACACACACACACAAAAACTGCTGATGGTTTTACTAAGTGTTCTCCTATATCATGCCAGTACCCCTGTACATGGACGTTGCTAGGATCTAAAAAAGATCAGGGGCACAAGCCCACCCACCTCAAAAATAAATTGTACATATTGTACTTCGGTCCTCTCTGTGCCTCAAATAAAGTATTCAGGTTTCCTGAGCATTTACAATTAAAAGGCTAGGTGCAGCACCCAGAAGCTAAGTGGTCCTTGCACGGTATTCCACTTTACTACGTTTTGTAAAGTCAGGGTTGGCAGTTACTGGGAAATCCTGGGCACTAGTTTTAAAGATCCAGAAGTTCTGCCCTAGATGTATTATTATTGAAGTGCTGACAGCCCTTGGCACCGCTTATCCATCACCCGCCAACTATCTTTCTCCCCTGAGCGCCCGCTGCTTCTTCCTGCCCCTGCTAGCAGCCAGGAGAAGGTCCCGGGGAGCAGCTGCAGGCAGGAGGTGACTTCAAGGAACAGGGAAAGGCTGGGGGAGCTGCTCATACGAGGTGGGTGCGCAGGGCTGCCCTGACACCAGTGATGGTATTATCCCGGGGGACAGGCACCACAACTGTGCCAGGGGCAATTAGAAGTGAGCCAGGAGCCCTGAAGGAAGAAACAGCAGTTGCGGGGCACAGCCTGCACCTTTGGGACTTATACAGTGGGTCGAGACATCACCATTTTTGCAAGAAATTGAAGGCTTCATGCAGTAGTAAATGCAGGGGAAAAAACACTATGGAGGACACTTATCAAGCCAAAATGGCGCATTTTTTTTGCAGAAAACGGCCAGATGCAAATAATTTTATGCGCAAATGGACGTTTTGCAAAAATATATTTGCATCTGGCCATTTTCCGCCCGGTCCGCAAGGGGGGTGGAGAGGGTGTGTGGAGGGTCAGAACAGGGGGGCACAGACTCTCGGTCAGCTTCATTTAACATTATTTTTGCTGAAAAATGCACAGGAAACCTACGCCAGCTCTGAACTGGCACGGGTTTCCTTGGCGCGCACACTAGTGCGCATGGGATTTATGTAGAGGCAGTGCGCTTCTACATAAATCAGCGTGCTGTCGGAGCTGCAGGGACATTTTTTTAGCCCAGCACAGAAAACGCTGGACTTAATAAATGTGCATTTTCTATAATAAGTGTCTATTGGTACTTTGTATAACTTTTGTTGGGCAATAACATACTTTAAAATAGCTTTAGTCAATGCTTGAGAAAGTTACTAGGGCCCCCCTTCTTCCTGGTCCCCTAATATTAGGGCCTTTATGACTAGCTTTTGGAAGTTTTTTCAAGTTTTTTTTCCCGTTCCTGTATTCTATCCTAGGAGAGGTACCCTCACCTGTCTTCCACTTATGGTTCTGTCACATTTTTACTATGATTTTTTTCACATCATGGATAAATGTGGCGGTGAGTCACAGCGTGACAGGCAGTGCGATACAGTGATCCCTGTTTGCATGACGGACAATTGCCATGTAGCCCCAACCTAAGACCAGTTCACACTAAACAAAAACAGCAGAATCCATCCATGATCAGTGTCCTGCAGTGTCTGAACGGAGAGGGGAGGAAGCGGAGGTGCATGTGTTCTCCAATTCAGACACTGCAGGACACTGAGCATGGCGGGATTCCGCTGTTTTTGATTAGTGTGAACTGGCTCAAAGTTTAACATACTCAATAACGCTGAAGTGCACTAATGTAGTGAAGGTGCGTTCACTCGTACAGGATCTGCAGCAAATTTGATGGCCCAAATTTGATGTGCTTTGAATCTGCAACTTCAAATCTGCGCCATCCAATCTGCTGCAGATCCTGTATGTGTGAATGCACCCTGAAGGAGTAAAGGTATGTGCTGCCTCCCTGTCCCCTGCCCTATTAGAAACTCAGCGGGATCATCAGCAGGTTCATCTAACCTACTGCTATTTCTCTTTAAGCCCCCCAATACATATGTCTACATACATGTAACAATATTATAAACATGAGCTATTACTTTCCTTAGGTGAACAAGACATATTAAAATACAAAAGGGCATCTAGTAACACTATTATAACTGTTAAAATCATTTATTTAGACATGTCTTATTTCATGGCCAACACAAACACAATAAAAGGAATTATTTGTAACATTTTGTAAGCACAAAAAGCAATGTAATATGAATTTGTCAGCTAAACCGGGAACTCTAGATCAGCAGCATTATAACGTCAACTTTTTAATGTAACACAAACATCATTCCTGCTCCACCTGATCTCATGGGAAGAGAAAACTGGTGTATCCAATTAACTGAACAGCAAAGAACATATAGGCATGGTAAGTGACAAAATTAGAAATCTATCGGAACTGTGTGTTTTCTGATTAAACTCTGTTCTTGCCAGTTCTCAGCAATCATGTTCACTTCCATACTTGTAGTATAATTGCTTGTGTCAAAGCTGAGAGTCTATGGCGGAAAGACGAGTTATAATTTTAATTTAGGTAGAGATTCTGTAATTGTACCCTGCCTTTCTTTAGGCACACAGCATCACATTAGAATTGTTGAACTTGGCATGGACGGAAATACTTGGTTAAGCCCTGAAGGCCTTTAGTTTAATAGTATATGAAAATCTAATAGCCCCCAAATCACAACCATTGAAGTTAGAAAAATACAATTTAAAAATACAAAGCAAACAGCGAGGTTCCAGTGTTCCTGCGTTGTACACCATTTAAAAGTGCTTATTCCTCCAGGGTAATGCATTTTAACTTCTACTATTGCATGATTACAATTGTAACACCATGTGTTGAAAATTGATCTTTCTGACATCCTAAGGAAAATGAACTTGTTTGCTTTAGGAAATATTACATCTGTAAAAAAATAAATGTTATGCCTTTTATGACTGCTATATATGATTGCTTAATTTCCTGGACTGTGGACGTACATTCACCTATAAATACAATCTTAATATTTTGTTTCTTATACATCATTTAGAGAAACTTATTTGTGTTTTCTTTTTTATTACTGGGTTGATATTTTATTGTATATGGATTATCTTAATGCATCAAATGCAAATAGGTTTAGTTAGGCACTGCTTACATCGGCTGCATGTAGTTTCCATCACATTCCTGGTATATTTCCACAGATGAAATAGTACACACTGGCGCTACATGCTTGCTATCAGCATCAAAAATATCTTTTGTAGGTTAAAAATTCTTTGCTAGTTATTTTTTATAATGCATCTTTATAGTGTCCGGAGATCCATTTTTGTTTTTAACAGGGCCAGCGTCAGCACCCAGCTTACTCGGGCAACTGCTAGGGCCCACAGCGCCTCAAGGGCCCCCCAGCACTTGCCCATCTTTTCCCTCCTCCCTGGGACTCAGGGTCTGCATCTCTGACACCTGGGGGTCCCTGAGTAGTGTCAAGATGCCAGCTGCGGCACAACTGCACCCCGCAGGGACTCCCCACAGCCTGATGTCTTCCCAGCATACCCGGACAGGCAATATGCCTTATTAGAGCCTCATTAGCTCTAGGGCTGGAGTGGAGTATCTGGACCAGGAGCTCCACCTGAACTCCAATTTCCACTCCAGAGGCATAAAACTGCCTCTTACAGCCCCACCATGCCACAGTATCTGTATATGTGTGCTAGGAATAGAAAGGTATGTTTTAGGGTAGGGTCATCTGTGGCATATCTGCTGCAGTGGATTTATTGCAGATTTTCCACATTACTTTCCATGGGGGAGTCACAATATGCAATAAATCCACTGTGTTGAATTGCAATTTTTTCTGTTAAAATGTTTTACAGGACTCCATAGGGCAGCATCCAACTTCTGCATCCACACATCTATCTCTTCTTTCTGTGTAGGTGATCAGCAGTATATTGTATACGTATAATTCTCCTGTATGAGTGTGTGTGTATATATCTCTCCATTCTGTGTAGCTGATCAGCAGTGTATTATATATGAATATACACAGTCATACAAGAGGAGGAGAATACATATATAATATACTGCTGATCACCCACACAGAATGGAGAGGTATATACACACTCATACAGGAGGATAATAAGTTGGATGCTACCCTACGGAGTCTTGTAAAACATTTTACCAGAAAAGGGGCCCGCTTGAGGCTTTGTCGCCCAAGGGCCCACAAAAACCTGGAGCCGGCCCTGGTTTTTAACATAAGGCTACAAATGACCTGTTTTACTGTGCACATCTATATAGTTAACAAGGTATGTGCACACTGAGGAATCCGGGTGGATCACCCGCTGCAGATTCCGCAGCTCGCCCCCTGCTCGCATCTCTACCTGTGTCATAGGCTCCATTCTATGCATAGGCAGATTCCACCGTCCGTCTGAAGAATGAACCGGTTGATGTGCGTGACCGGGGACGAGCTGTGGAATCCACGACGGGTGATCCGCCCCGGGGTTTGTAGTGTACGGATGATATTGTGGATGCCTGCAACCATATTATATATTGGGCATTATTACTGTGCACAAGACCAGTGTTGGACTTAAGTACCTTGGGCTTATCAGAGGAAATTTATCAAACTAGTGTAAAGTAGAACTGGCTCAGTTGCCCCTAGCAACCAATCAGATTCCACTTTTGGAATCTGGTTGCTAAGGACAACTGGACCAATTCTACTTTACACCAGTGTGATAAATCCCCCCAAGTGACAGTAAAATATGCTTTTATCAAATAATACAGCCACAGCATGACCAAATATCACCAATACATTGTGACTTAATAATGTACTGTTATCAAACAAAACTGCCTCCAGGGAGACCTCCTCTCCCTACTCTTGGTAGCTGTCAAATCTATAGCTTGAGGGAATACAAATAACTTATAGTAGGGACTTTATTTTAATTTAGCATTTGGCATTTTTCCAAATGTCATGACATCATCAGGACTTGGGGGAAAATCCGTTCTGGTGGGGGGTCCCGGAGTCTGCAGCTCGGCGATTTGTGGGCAAGTGGAAAGGTGGAATGGTACGGGCGGTACATCGATGACCTCTTGCTTGTTTGGGGTCACGATGTACCGTCCGTACAGGATTTTGTTCAGAACATTAATCACAATGATTTGAATTTAAGTATTATATCAAGATGATAAGCTTAATCATATTGTCAAAACGGGAGTTAGTGTAGTAGCGAAGAGGGGAATTACGATTGGTAACTTAATATCTCTGACTGTCCCTAAAAAACATAATTGTAACAGAGTGTGGTTATCTCAAACCGGTTTCTTTCCGTGCGGTGGGAGGTGGTGTAATGTTTGCAAACTGGTTAAAAAAACTAATACGTTCCATGATTCAGAAGGAAAGAGAACTTAGAAAATTAATTCATTCATCAATTGTGATAGTGATCATGTGATTTATGGAATAGAATGTAAAGCTTGCAGCAAATTATATGTAGGATGCACGTCACGCAAATTAAAAGTTAGAATCAGTGAACACCTACATGATATGACAAAAAATAGTACTAAAATAGTACTTGTAGATGTTCACAATTGTGAAACAATTTTTTTTCCATTTTTTGGTATTGAGAAGGTGTTTAAAGACGCTAGAGGGGGAGACTGGCAGCACAAGCTGTTAAATAGAGAGGCATTTTGGATTCTTAATTTGGGCTCTCGTTTCCCCAGAGGGTTAAATTATAAGACGGATTTGATGTATTTATATTGATATCCCTACTAGATGGAGCTATTACTCACCAGTCTTGTGTCTCGCTGGAATACTTTTGGACATAGTGTTTGGTTATTACGTTTTCCCACTGCCTCTGTCCAGTTTTTCAAAATGGCCAGACTTCTCCTTAAAGTTTTACTTTAAGCCACCGGGGAAAGAGTGGTATTGTTGAGAAGAAAACCTCATGAAGAAAAGATATGCTGAATATCAGAACTACTCTTTGTGCTTCCTGTATAGTATTAGGTTTCCTGTATAGTATTTCCCCCCTTTATGCCCTCTTGATATTATTAGGCCCCTTCTGTGATCCCTGTGTAAGATTAGATCCCCTCTGTGCCTCATGTATTGTATTAGTCCCCCTGTGCCCCCTATATAGTATTAGGTCCCCTCTGCCTTCTGTATAGTATTTGTCCACCTCTCCTTCTTGTGACTGATTTTTGTAGAAATAAAATAAAAATATATTACCTTATCTATAGATATTCTAAGATTAATAATAACGATAGAGTTCTCATCCTAGAGGAACACAACACAAGTATATATATATGGTGTTACAGTATTCCCCATTCATAGTAAACTGTGTACTGTTTAGAGGAGTTGAAGAACTATTTGTACAAAACTTACATTTAAAAAATGTCAGACAAAATGACATACCTTAACTGGGTTGGTATTTCAAGTCAAAGTTGTGCCTTAGGAGGAAATCTCTGAATGAAAGTTTAATGAAAAATAAAGTAGAATCTGAATGAGGTCACGTTTTATGTGTTGTATTTATTTATGTGAAGTCTCTAGTAAGGTTTAGTGACTCTTGCAATGAAAAAATGTCTTTGTAGGGCATTTTGATAACATCATGCTGCCACTCACAGAGCAACCATGATTTCCAACTGGCCCTACAGGCACTGGTGACAAACGAATCAAGTAGCTTAGAGGAAAAGCTATCAGTTTTTATCCATCCACTTGAAACGTACCCTGAGGGCTAAAGCCTAGATGTGTGACAAGTTGACCTGTGTTATGTTTGTCCACAAAAATGTTTTACCAGCCACATACAGTGATTTGCCAGGTATACATGACCTTTAGAAAGGGGTTTGAAGAATAAGTTATTATGACTTCATTTTGGAAAATAAATGTGTTACACTAAGCTTTATACATCTCAAAAAATGATGTCCACCTCCCATATTTCAGTACACAGTAAGTACAGCATACACTGCAAAATGTGTTGCTCTTTCAAACATTTAGTATCTCAATAAACATGCATCATTATCCATGTACATTTGAAATAAAAGAAAATAGCTGTGATATAACGCTTTAAAGTGATTTTTAAATTTTGAACATTTCTAAATTTCTAATTAAATGCAAACTTCTCTAATCCTTTATTTAAATGTATCATGGATTAAAGGGGTATTCCTACTTCAAATAACTTTGTTAAACTTGTAGGGCTCATCAAGTTAAATTATTTCGCAAATATATTCATTTAGCAAACTTGCCTCCTTCTCCTGATATACCGCTCTTTTCCTCCTCTTGTTGACAGCTCACTGTTTAGGTTACAGACCACCGATTTGCTTTAAAAGCAGTGGTGTGGCTGTTATAAATATAGATAGGAAATGTTCTTCCTAGGAGGACCATCTAGGATAGGCACCTTGAAAATGACCCTAGCGCAAGTGTCAGAGTACTAAACCAAAGTACTGCACATATGGTAAACGTGTACTTAGGCTCTATAACCATGACAGTAGGTCAGACTTAAAAAAAAAAAAATTATTTAGTTTTGAAGTCCAACCTACTGCCGTTGTTATAGAGCCTAAGTATTAATTTACCATATGTGTCGAACTTTGGTTTAGTACTCTGACACCAACGCTAGACTCATTTTCAAGGTGCCTATCCTAGATTGTCCTAACTAGGAAAAACCCTTCCTCTATTTCCCACTTCAGGTATGCTGTGAGTGACCTGGAGCAAACAGGGTCAGAAAGAGTGATTTGTACCTATTAGCACAAATCGTCTAGGTGAGTGAGTTAAAGGAGAAGGCCGGCAAAAGTTTTTTCAAAGTATTGTATTGCCTTTTAAAGGTTACACAAATTACCAATATACACTTATTACGGGAAATCCTTATAAAGTACTTTTTTTCCCTGCACTCACTACTGCATCAAGGCTTCACTTCCTGGATAAAATAGTGATGTCACAACCCGACTCCCAGAGCTGTACGGGCTGTGGCTGCTGGAGATGATGATGGCAGGGAGACAATGAGGGACACAGGGCACTGGAGGGACACTTAGCACCCCTCTGCCATCATCCTCTCCAGCAGCCACAGCCCGCACAGCTCTGGGAGTCGGGTCGTGACATCACCATGTTATCCAGGAAGTGAAGCCTTGATGCAGTAATAAGTGCAGTAAAAAAAAGCACTTTATGTGTATTTCCCTTAATAAGAGTATATTGGCGATTTGTATAACTTTTGGGGGGCAATATAAGACTTTAATAAAAATTTTTGCCAGACTTCTCCTTTAACCCTTTACTCACTTATATTGAGCCCCCATCTTTTCAATAGGAATGCTCTTTGCTGCCCATACAAACCTGGCACAGCTCAGCTTTAGAATATCCATGATCCCTCGTGAAATAGAAGCTGATTGCATGGTATTGCATAGATGTGATCAGTTAGATTGGTGTTCCGCTGCTAAAGTTTTCCTCAGGCAGACTTAAGTTTCAATTGTTGTTTTTTTTTTTTGATGGTCCATCATACTTTATTTTGGTATAATAATAATAAATAATAATACAGTTATGATGCAGTTATTGTCCTAAAAAACAACTTTTAAACTTGCAGGCCTGTGTCATATTGGTGTGGCTTATCGTAACCATGCCCTATGATTGTGACACCCCCTCCATCCCTCCTCCCCACCCTCTTCATCATTAGGAACATCCCTAGAACAATTTTTCCTAATCATCACCTGTCTAAACACTGTACATGTGCTGGATGGTTAAGGCACCTGTGCAGTGTTCACACAAGTGATGCATCTGGAGAAATCCTGCCTGGGGCATTCCTAATGATGAGGAGGGATGGAAGGGTGTCGCAATCCTAAGACACACACTCAAAGCCATGCCAGTTTGACACAGGGCTGCGAGTAAAAGTTGTTTTTAAGGACAATAACTGCATCACCTGCCGAACTGACCACATGACAGAACTTTGATTAAGAGGAACTATCCGAAGGTACAAGCAGTTTGTGGGAGTCAGATTGTGGGTACAGAGTCGCTTTAAACAATGACAAATTAACTTAGATAATTCCCTATAATGTGCTCTCCTGCTATAGATGAACAAATTGATTCTTCCTATTGATAGCATGTATAACTGAGTACATATTGAAAGAGAATATGTCTTCAGTCTACAGTGAAAAGCAGTGTAGCATTTTTGTTATATAATATTTGCATTAAATTAAAGTATTACCTTAAAGTGTCACTGTCGTATTTTTTTTTCCCCATAAATCAATAGTACAGGCGACTTTAAGAAACTTTGTAATTGGGTTTATTAGGCATATATGCCTTTATCTGCATTCAAAAAGACTTTCCCCAGGCCACCCCCCCCCTCCCTCCTCTCTCTCATTCACTGCTCATTATCAGGAAATCTCATCTCTTTTACATCAGTCGAGCCCTGTGTAACCTATGGAGGGGGGAGGAGGAAGATTAGTCGGCAGCAGAGAACAAAGGATTACACAGCGGGACCTGTGTGAAAGCCTGTATTCAGAGGTCAGAGAGGTCAGTGCTGACTTTAGAGGAGATAGCCCGGTGAAGTAGCTGTAAATAAACTCTTTGTTGTCCTGTTTTGGTGCCTCATCTGCTCAACCCCTACCCTCTCCATAAGAGATCCAGGAAGACAGGGGGGAGAGCTTCAAACTGCTTTTTCATGATAAAAATGCATTCGGCTAATAAACAGATTACAAAGTTTCCTAAAATCATTTTGTGATTAATCTTTGGCACATTTAGTCTATTTATTCAAAGATTAGAGTCACTGTCATTTAAAATATTTTTTGACATGTCATCAGGCATATCAAAAGTTTTAGCCGAGAAGAGAGCGTGGCAGCAGCGCAATTGACTCCCCGATCATATCTCAGTAATGGCCATTTCCGACTACCTAAGACTATAAAACTACAGTGGTTTGCAATAAATAAGAATATCAACAACAAAAAATTTTTTCTTCAATAATTCAATTCAAAAAGTGACCTCATATATTCGATAGTCATTACATACAGAGTGAACTTTTTCAAGTGTTTATTTCTGTTAAAGTTAATGATTATGGATTACAGCCAAGAAAAAACCAAAAGTCAGTATTTCAGAAAATTAGAATATTATATAAAACCAAATGAAATTTTTTTTTTTTAACACAGAAATGTCGACCAAATGAAAAGTCTGTACAGTAAATGCCCTCAATACTTGGTCGGGGCACCTTTTGCATGAATGACAGCATCAATGCGGCGTGGCATGGAGGTGATCAGCTGATGGCACTGCAGAGGTGTTATTGAAGCCCAGGCTGCTTTGATAGCAGCCTTCAGCTCGTCTGCATTGTTGGGTCTGGTGTCTTTCATCTTCCTCTTGACAATACCCCATATATTCTCTATGGGGTTAAAGTCTGGGTGATGCTGTGGTTAGTAAACCAGGGATTGGTACTTTTGGCTGTGTGGACAGGTGCCAAATCCTGCTGGAAGATGAAAGTTCCATCTCCAAAAATCTTTTCAGCACAGGCAAGCATTAAGTGCTCTAATATTTCCTGGCAGACGGCAGCATTGACTTTGGTGTTGATGAAACACAGTGGACCTACACCAGCAGATGACATGGCTCCCCAAACCATCACTGATTGTGGAAACTTCACACTAGACCTCAAGCAGCTTGGATTGTGTGCCTTCTCCACTCTTCCTCCTGACTCTGGGACCTTGATTTCCAAATGAAATGCAACATTTACTTTCATCTGAAATCAGCACCTTGGACCACTGATCAACAGTCCAGTTCTTCTTTTCCTTGGCCCAGATAAGACGCTTCTGGCGTTGTTTATTGGTCAGGAGTGGCTTGACACATGGAATGCAACACTTGTAGCCCATGTCCTACAGACGTCTGTATGTGGTGGCTTTTGAAGCACTGACTCCAGCAGCAGTCCACTCCTTGTGAATCTCTGCCAAATTTTTGAATGCCATTTTCTTTACAATCCTGTTAAGACTGCAGTTCTCCTGGTTGCTTGTGCACCTTTTTCACCACACTTTTTCCTTCCACTCAACTTTCCATTAATATGCTTTGATACAGCACTCTGAGAACAGCCAGATTCTTTAGCAATGAACTTTTGTGGCTTACCCTCCTTGTGGAGTGTGCGAATGACTGCCTTCTGGACATCTGTCAAGTCAGCAATCTTCCCTATGATTGTGTTGCATACTGAACCAGACTAAGGGCCCTATTCCACCGGACAATTATTGTTTAGATTATCATTAAATCGTTCGAATCTAAACGATAATCGTTCGGTTGAAATACAGTTAACGATTAACGACCGAACGAGAAATCGTTGATCGCTTTATAAGACCTGGACCTATTTTTATCGTTGCTTGTTCGCAAAACGTTCGCAAATCGTTCGCATTGAATAGGAAATCGTTCGGTCGTTCGCAATAGATACGAACGCAATAGCAAAGAAATAGCGAAGAAAAAACTATCACAATTACGATAATAAGTAACGATTATCGTTCCATGGAAATGAGTGAACGTTTTCAGGTCTTTCGGAATAGCGGTCGTTTGAGATCGTTAATCGTTAACGATTATAGAAACGATAATTGTCCGGTGGAATAGGGCCCTTATGGTCCTTTTACACGGGACGATTGATCGTTCGTTTTTGCACGATAACGGTCGAATTTGAACGATAATCGTACATGTAAACGCAGCGAACGATCAAACGACCAGCAAAAAATCGTTAATTTTGATCTTTCAACATGTTCTCAAATCATCGTTGATCGTTCGCAAAAAATTTGCAGATCGTTCCATGTAAACATTCTGTCAGCGATTTCACCTATGTGTGAGATAGGCTTTAACGATCGCAAAACGATCGCATAGCGAATTTCCGTATGATGTATCGTTTCGTCTAAACGCTGATTGTTATAAAGAAAAAATCGTTCCTTCAAAATAGTTGATTGTGCGATCAGGCGAATTATCGCTCCGTGTAAAAGTACCATTAGGGACCTTTTATAACACTTAGCCACTTCTATAACACTTAGCCACTGCAGTTGTGACTTTTGGGTTTTTCTTGGCTGTAATCCATAATCAACTTTAACAGAAATAAACGCTAGATATTCTAATTTATTGCAAACCACTGTACTAGTCAGAATTAGTAACTGGCCAAGGAGTGGATTAGGTTGCTGCAATGCTCTCTCCCCGGCTATATCTGTCTTATTTTTCATGACATTTTTCAAGGTAAGTATTACTTTTGTTCATTTGCTTTTAAATACATCCAATAATAGCCATTTTCCTCAGGTGTTGGGATGTAGAAATACAATATCTCCCCTTAAAACCTTACCTGAATAAGAACTATAGGAGTAACAAGGTTTGCCTTTGTCTGGCACAACAGTTGAGCGATGCCTAATCCTGTACATGGCTTTGGTCTACTAGCAGGTGGGTAGTGTGCCAGAGCTACAATCTGCTTTGCTTCATTTTCAAAGCTTTGAACATGAGCTGCTTTAGCTGGACCTGCTTTCATACTTTGCTGTCATTACAAACAGGCAGCATGTTTCAAAACAAGTAAGGGCTGATAAGGTTAGATATATATTACAGAAGCATATGTTCTCTTGAAGAAGCTGTCTCCACAGGATAAGAACCCAGTGTAAAACAAAAGAGATCTTTGTGTGAGATGCAACTGTATGACTGACATTCTTGCATGCCTGTCTTTCAAAAACTATTCGATTGCTAGACACCTGTACAGTGTAACTTTAAACGACATGATCTTTCAGGGCAAAAAAAGTTCATTCGTACTTTCTTGTTAGCGTTAATTTAGAGTTACTAAATACATTGACCTATTATAAAAACAAAAAGGGTCAGATACAAAAAAAAGTTCTTATTTGCATCTTTTTCTATTTCCTGACTGTAATATTTTATTTTTTAAACTTTTTGTACATTGTTATGGGGGCTACCATATTGCCTGGGCTGTTTTTAACAGCATTAAGTGACATGCAGACAGAACTGGAAGTCTCAGCTTAGTTTTAGCCCCAATGGCGAGAATGAAAACTGCAGGATATTAGGATTGTTTTATTAAATAGATTAGAGATGAGCAAATTTACAGTACAAACGAAGTGAATCACTTCCTTAGCTTGGCAATCTGCTTATCAGCCTGCTGCTTTTAAAGTCCATGCCGATCCGTGCCTCTCCACTCCAGGTGCCTGGAAAACTGGATCCAGTCCTGGAAAACTTCTTCCAGGACTGGATCCAGCTTTTCCGGGCACCTGGGATGGAGCAGCACGGAGTTCAAAGACAGAAGGCTGAAAACCAGATTGCTTCGTTTGTACTGTAAATTCTTTTATCTCTAATATAGATAGTAAAATGGAAAATTTAATCTTAAAAATATGTTTAATATAAAAAGATCATTTTAACAATAAGTCATTTTCTGATGACACATTCCCTTTAACCCCTGAAGGACATAGGCAATTTTCATTTTTGCATTTTTGTTTTTTCCTTCTTGTATTTAAAAGGCCATAGCGCTTGCATTTTTTCACCTGCAGAGCTCTTTTTTTGAGACACCCAGTTTTTTGAGTTTTTCATTGGGGGGTTGTCTTTACGCTGTTCTCCCAATTTGTATAATTTTGGTTTTCTTATTACTTAAAACCTTTTTTTAAGAAACAAAAAAGTGTTTAAAATTGCTCTATTCTAATCCTTATAACGCTTTAATTTTATTGTCTATGGGGCTACTTGAGGTGTAATTTTTTGCGCCATGATCAGCATTTTTATCGATATCTTACTTGCATATTTGCGACTTTTTGATAACTTTTTATTTAAATTTTCATGGATTTTACAGCAATTTTACACTTTTGAGTTTACGCTGTTTTCTATGCAACATTAGGAATACAATAATCTAATAGTTCGGGCAATTCTGCATGCTGCAATAGCAAATATGTTTATTTTTTTTATTGTGCAATCTAAGGCCCCGTGCACACAGAGCAAGAGCGGCGGAATTCTGCACCGCGGAATGCCACCAGCCTCCGTGTCATAATGACACTATATGGGAGTTTCCCATAGAGTGTCATTATGACATAGAGGCTAGCTGCATTCCGCTGCTGACAATTTAGCCGCGGAATTCCGCCGCTCTTGCTCTGTGTGCACGGGGCCTAAAAGATATAAAACATGCACAACCCTAAATACTAGACAGGTGCTCAGTGTCAGCATACAAAATGTATATAACCTTAAGGAAACAAAAAGGAAAAGGAACATAGGCTATATAAGCAAACTAGCACACCAATTGTATATATAGGTAAAAGGACTTTATTCAGACAGGTACAAAAACTAAGGGAAAACATCAGGTGTGATGTTATCCAGGACGTTAACCCCATGCACATATAGAAAGTTATCCCAAATAAGTACAATGGCCACAGTACACAGCAATATAAAAACATATCAAAGTGATCACAGTGCAAAACTAAACACCAGTAAGAATCAAAGTACAACATTTTATTTGTGCAAAACTGCAACAAGAAAGTAATCAAACATATAATGAGCATTGACCAAGGCTGACATATATTACCGGAATGTTGGTTTGACAGGAATAGGACGGGGTGCCATCCTAAGAGCCTCACGCGTTCCATCCATGCACCCGAACTTCCTCAGAGGTAATGTGGGTATGTAGGGAGCGTTACTTAAATCAGCATTAAACACATAGAATAGAGATGAGCAAATCAATCATCTAAGCAAAGCGATTTGTTTGATCAGTGCTCCACTCATAATGCCTCTGGCCTTTTAGTGTTGCTCCGTTCCCTGCCGTTCCACCCCAGGTGCCGAGTAAAGGCTGGATCCAATCCTGGGAAACTGGGAGAAGTTTCCCAGGATTGGATCCAGGTTTTCCTGTATCCTGGGTGGAGTTGCAGAGAGCGGGCAGAGCTGAAAGGCTGACGGCTTGATGAGCAGAGCACTGATCAAACAAATCACTTTGCTTCGTTTAGAGCAATTTGCTCATCTCTAACATAGAATCATTTTGTGAATGGCTCTTTGGATGGGATATCCCTGTCATAACCCCATTCTGGTGATGCATGTCAGCCTTAGTTAATGCTCATTATATGTTTAATTACTTTCTTGTTGCACAGTTTTGCATAAATAACATTTTTATTATTACATTTACTATTATTTACTATTATTATTACAATTATAACATTTTTTTACAGTAGTAATTTATAGTCCTAGGGAACTCTTATGGGCAATGCACAGATTACTCATAGGGATCAATGGAGTACATATGTACTGCATTAATCCATGTATTCAGTGCTTGTGTCACGAGTGGCAGGTGAAGATAAGACACTAGACAGTGGGCCCTAACTCTGACCCCACCCACTGTCACCTGCCTACTTGCCTCGGTCGACCCTAGGCGGTCGCGGACAACCACGAAGACAATCCCTATGCTGTATACGTGCAGAACATAAAACGCAGACAGACAGACAAACACAAAGCGGGAAGTAAACTAGCCGAGTCAGTAACCAAACGAGCAACGCAGTACAAAATCGGAACCAAACGGAGAGTCAGGGGACAGGCAAAAAGGTCAGAATCCGGGCAAGTCGAAATGAGAAAGGATAGGACAGAATACAAGGGACTGGGGAGCTGGGATCAGAAACAACTAATAGCCAGCGATAACCTGCTGGCTACACTGAAACTTTATACTGGACCAGGAGCCCGGACCAAAGGCTGATTGGCCCGGCCTCCTGAGTCCAGCCTCACTGCAGCTGGTGCACTGCAGGCTGAGCGGCCGGGCGACCTGTCACTCAGCCTGAGTGCAAAACACATCAGCTGCGTGCCGGCCGGCCAGCTGACGGTCACGTGACCCCACGACGTCCCCGGTTGCTAGGGACGCCGTCGGGGTCTCCGTGACGTCACACGGCTCCGGCGGGCGGAGCAGCGGCGCGCTCCCGAGCCGACAGCCGGAGCCGAGCTGGAAGGAGACGCCGCTGGAGCCGGACAAGGTAAGTTCCTTACAGCTTGATTACTAAGAGCTGCTAAAGCTGTTGTTATGTTGTTCATGCCCAGCCTGTTAAGAAGAACAGGTTGGCTTCTCTTAATCACATTGTGAAAAGTGAATCTGCTACTATACTACCACCAATGCTTGGTTTAATTGCATTGGTTTAACTGCATTTAAATGCAATTGCAATTTTGCCATTTGGCTCTTTTACGCCAACATGTGGTTTTCATAATATTATATTTTAATAGATCAGACATATTTAAATTTTTATCTTTATCTGAAAAATGGAAAAGGAGGGTCGATTTGATTTTTTTATGTGATGGATTTATTTATATTTTTAAAAACCTTTTAAACATCTGCATTACATCAAGAGGATTTGTATGAGCAATAACTTTATTTCTTATATAGATCATGTGCAGCATTGATCCATTAGATCACACTCTATTGGCACAGAGTTTGTAGTCAGGCTGTATTAACTGCCAAATCAGGCAGCCATGAGAGACCTAGCAGAGACCTTGAGCTTGACAACAGATTAGCTCCCCACGATCATGCTACAGGGAGGCAATCTGAACCACTGCACCACCAATGAGGTACCTTAAGGCCATATAAATACTTCTGTCAATTCTGAGAACGGGATCTTAATGGTTAAATAGCCAGCTAAGCAATCACTTTATGCCAGATATCAGTTATGGCCTCTAGCTGGTAAAAGCAGCCTGGAGTTGCCAGGTTTGGAGAAGACCTTTTACCGCCCCATGTTGAAAATAAATGGCATGGGTCATAAAGGGGTTAAAGGTATTTACTAGTAATATCCTCAGGTACAGGAAACCCAGGTATGTGTTTCCCCTATTATTATTGTAGTCGCTATCTATTTTGGTTTAGCTCAAAGCTATAATTCTAAGCTCTCTAAGTTAAAGAGGTTTTCCAGGGAAACATAAAACTTTACATACTGCCTTTGCATGCAGTGAAACAATAAACAAGCCCATACTTAGGGTCTTATTCCACAGGCCGATGGGGCCTTGATCAATAGTGTAAACAAGTGCCGATCTGTTAGATCTGAGCTCGTTTACTAGGCCTATTACACGGCCCGATAATCGTTTAGCGAGGGCTTCAGGGACATCGTTACCGATGTCCTAGCAGCCCTTGTTTAAACACCATACTTTACTTAAACATGTTGCAGGTCTTCTCCTGCGCTCCTTCTTCCTCCCGGTCCCTCACGCAGCAGCAGCTTCGGTGTGGTTTGTCTGAGCTGACAGACCGCTCAGCCAATCACTAGCTGCGGCGGTCCTGGCCAGTCATAGGCTGAGTGGTCCGTCAGCTAAGACAGGCCGCACTGAAGCTGTTACTGCATGCGGGACCGGGTGGAAGAAGGAGAGCAGGAGAAGACCTGCAACAAGCTTAGGTAAAGCATGGTGCTTGTGAAATTGTCGGTAGCCCGTCGCGCATTGCTGCGTGGAATAGCGATGCGCGGCGGGCTACCAACGATTTCACAAGTGCCATGCTTTACCTAAGCATGTTGCAGGTCTTCTCCTGCGCTCCTTCTTCCTCCCGGTCCCGTCGGTGCCCGATAATTTTAGGTTTGAACCTAAATAAACAATCAGCTGATGACACGATCATTGGCTGATCGTTGTCTCTATTCCACTGAGGCATAATCGGGCGAATTGGGCCGATTCGGACGATTATCACTCCATGGAATAGGACCCTTAGCCCCCCTTGCTTTCCCTCAGTTCTGGTATTGTAATCTTCTGGTCCAACTGTAACCTTATTCTACCAGCTTCCTAGAAAGTCTCACTCCCAGCTCAACTAATCATTGAGCGGAACAATGATGTCTTACATCATCTAAACCTGGCAGAAGAGGAACACATGTGGGACTGAAAGATCACACAGATGGAGTGGTGGTGGGTAAGTATAGGCTTAATAAAAGCAACATAAAAGCCACAGTATATCAACATAGAGGTTCTGGTGGGCTCCCCATTCTTTTTTTATAGCCAACATATCACCGCTGCAGCCTCAACTAGCCAAAAAAACGTAATTAAACATATACATGTTATATCAACAAACATATACATTATATACAAACATATACATGACAAAACATGGTTAAAGAAATACATTATTATTTTATGATTACCCATGCTTTTTCCTTATTCCATTTTTTTTCCCTTGTTTTGTTCTTACGATGTTAAGAGTATTATGTTGGGAAGTGGCATTTATAAATTTTGTACTATGTCATAGTTTACAAAAATAATAGTTTTTCTTATCCTAATCATATAACTTTGTATTGATATCTTATGATGAAAGCTGACATGTAACAAATAAGTCTTTTGAAGTAGCATATCCTACCTTGATAAACGTGGATTTTATATTGTTCCCACATCAATGTGACAAGTAATGTCTGAAGATTTATTCAGTGTACAAAAGCAATGTAATGGGATTGGAATGCTAACCAGTGACAAGGTGTTGGAACAGAACACAGGCCTACTATATACAGTATCTAGTGCTGATAATATAAAGTGTCTTGTGGCAGGAAATATTAGCCTTCAAAGAAGCAGGCTCAGGTGCCATAAAATAATCAACATGTAAGTTATTAATGCAACTACAGCTCTGAATAAATAAGCTGTACTTTTTCATTCACCTGTTTCTTTGTTTCCCATAGACTATAACGGAGACTACCTACATTTAGCCAGCCAACTCTCCTATGCTACACAGAGGAATATGCTACCTTTACCTACTATGTAAGGATAAATCAACAGATTAAGGTGCGCACACAGCAGGTGTAAATTTAGATCATTTTGTGAGCAGGCGTAAACTCATTTAAGAGTCTCGAAACACAGGACTAGCCAGATATTCCTACAGGAAGGGCCCAGCCAAAGGGTGGCTCCTGTATGGATACCACCATATTAAGTGGCCCTATAAGTCGACGTAATGACAAGTGAAAAATCAAGGCCAAACACAGGCTCTTTTTTGCATATTTATATTTCCAAGGGAGCGGTGCACCTAGGATTACACTGTATTGGGCGCTTTAACCAGCAGCCGACAGTGTTATCTTTGGCTGGTCTCCCTGAGATCAGTGATCTGTTTTCTGTATGGCTCTACTAGGCATTGCTCCCACCTAGCCAGAATCCTACTCCACACTGAAGAGGGGCAACACCGTGAAACAGCTGCTTGCTGATGGATACCTAGCCTTGGTTTTTCCCTTGTCATTACATTGACTTATAGGGTTACCTAATATTGTGTTTTCTCTACAGGAGCCACCCCTTGGCTGGGCCCGTCCCTGAGGGATATCCTGCTAGCCCTGTATTATCTTTGGCTGGTCTCCCTGAGATCAGTGATCTGTTTCCCGAAAGAGATACACATGGCATCATAGTATTGGTAGGTTAATGGCTCCTTACCAGAAAAGTAAGGAAACAACTTCACATGATTCCATTAGTTGTACTGCTGTCACAATGTGATTGACAGTATAGACATGTCATGCATTTGGCTTCTTAATATAGCTGTCTTAAACTGTTTCAACTTAGTGATAGAAGAATATAAGTGCTCACCTGTACTGACTTAAAGACCATTGCTTAGTCGTGAAGCATTGCACAATACCAGCACATCCTATTGCATATCACAGGCCATGACATCAAAGAGGCACCTGGGGCAGATTTGTAGGAATTTAACTGGCAAGTTTGCTTCTAAATTAGGAACTGCTTGAATAGACCTCCAAGGCTTCCAGCTGCATCTACTATGATGTGTATCTGCTTACCCACTGAGGAGAATTATGTGATATTCAGGAACTGAAATATGAACTTATTCTTGAAGACAAGCCAGTTTTTCTAATGTCATTAAAATATTTCATTTGACATACATTTATAAATTACTGCCATATTTTTACACCTTGAACTTTAATATCAATTGTGATGTTTTCTCTGGAGGGCACATTCTTCCAAGTCATTTATTTCACATATTTCACTACTGAACTATAATTTTTGCATTTTTAATCGTGTTATAAGATGACATTGTATACTGAGTGTCACTTATGTTTAGGTATGCTGTTCTTGTAGATTATGTTACTACAGCTGAAATTATAAATCTGTAAACATCAATGGAACATGAACATGGCATTTATAAAAAAAAAATATATGTAATATGTAATTGTTTAAAATGTAATTGTAACCAATAGACTAACTGGTTTCTGAACCAATTACACTATAAGGCACACTATTTAGGTCTATAAAATTTCTTTATTGGTTACTAGTGGTTATACTAGGCTATTTCTTATGTTTGGCCCTGTATTGTGACAGACTTTACCAACTATTTCACTTTTCAGGTTTTATTTAGTGACCAAGCCAATTTTCGTTTTTGCACTTTTGTTTTATCCTCCTCGTGTCTAAAAGGCCAGAGCTTGCATTTTTTTAACCTACAGACCCATATAAGCTCCTTTTGTTTGCAATATCAAATTTACTTTGCAACAACCCACTTAATTTTTCCAAAACTGTAACACTGGAAAAAATAATTGTGCAGTGCAGTTGAAAAAGTAAAACAAACTACCATAGATTGTCAACAGAAAAAGACCACTGGGTCCATCTAGTCTGCTATTTTAGTATTTCCCTTCTTATTATCTTAGGATAGATTTATGTTTATTCCAGGCATGTTTAAATTCTTTTATTGTAGATTTACCAACCACATCTGCTAGAAGTTTGTTTTAAGCATCTACTACTCTTTAAGTAAAGTAATAATTTCTCACGTTGCTTCTTATCTTTCCCCCAACTAACCTGTCACTAACCTGTCCACTTGTTCTTGAGTTTATTTTTTTCTAAAAACATTTCCCTCCTGAACCTTATTTAGTCCTTTAACATACTTAAAGGGGTTATCCAGTGCTACAAAAACATGGCCACTTTCTTTCAGAGACAACAAGATTCTTGTCTCCAGTTCAGGTGCGGTTTGCAATTAACCTCAATTCACTTCAATGGAACTGAGCAGCAAAACCCCGCCCAAGCTGGAGACTAGAGTGGGGCTTTCTCTGGAAGAAAGTGGCCATGTTTTTGTACCACTGGATAACCCCTTTAAAGCTTTCAATCATGTCCCCCCTTTCCCCTCTTCCCTCCAGACTATACAGATTCAAATCCTTAAGTCTTTTCTGATAGATGTTATGCCTGATACTCTCCATCATTTTTGTGGCCTGTCTTTGGACCCGTTCTATTTTATCAATATCCTTTTTAGGTGAGGTCTCTGGAACGGGACACTGTATTTTTAGATGTGTTCTCAGCAGAGCTCTATACAGTGGGATCACAATCTCCCTCTTCCTATCACTGTATAAATACACACACCTAAATGAGTTAGTCCTATGAACCTTTTCCCTGGGATACAACTATTGCATGATAAATATGTACATTCTCCTATAGCTTGTATAAAGTTTCTAGATGCATAATTAAACAGTTATAATTGTATTTTTGGGAGGTACAGGAGCTTCCTATTAGCATCACAGCAGTTTACTATATATTGTCTCACAAGCACTGTGTATATATACAGCAAACCTCACTGAGGTGTAGTATAGAGTATTCATATTTTGCATTATATTTTTGTTTCAGGTTTGCTATTGTAAACAAAAAAATAAATTAGACCAAAACCATGCTATTTTAAGTAAATACATAGTAAAGTAGCTGGCAGCTTTAAAGCGCAACTATAAAATATTTTGACCTTTCAGTTTTAGTTAGCTTAGGTCATGATAAGACTTTTTGCAATACACATTAATAACCTAAAATGAAGTTTTTTAAATACATAAGGCTGACTATGCCCTTACAGCTCTGTCTGGCTCTAACTTATTTCTGTATTCCTGCTGGACACGCCCCCTCCCTGCAGATCCGTCCTGAGTGTACGGACTCTGACAGGAGGATCAGATAACAGCCCTGACACAGAGAGAAACATAAACAAAACCTCCTCCCCCCCTCCTAGCAGCACGTTCTCCCCCCTCCCCTCACAGAGGTGACTAAGCAGAGCTGAGGGTGTTGTGTGTGAGGAGCAGCGTAGGGGAAGAGCTGGATGGAGGGACAAGTACTCAGTGCTTCAACAAGGAGGGACATCCCAGCCATGACTCCAATGTACTGCATGAGGGAGAGTAAGTGAGTCACTGAGGGGAGGACTACAAGTCCCAGCACAACACAGCTGTAGTCCTTCCATAGTACATATAACATTCACTATCAGAGGTCTGCAGCAGGTGCCCCCACCTCCATGGCTGACATTATCCTACAGTGTAATGAGAGCAGATGACTGTATCTAATCCCACTGTGTGTGATACCATCTGCTGGAGCTCTGTATCTAATCTTACATTTTGATACTGTATGCTGGGGCTCTATCTGATCCTGCTATGTGTGATACATCTGCTAAGGTGCTGCTTAGTGAATGGAGGGACGCAGCCAGGGAGATGAGGGATAGGCCACGCCCACATTCTCTCAGCCAGAAGAAAAATTCATTTATTCCTCTGAGCCAAACAACTGGGAATATCTCAGCCAGCGTACACGCTATCAACGCAGTTTAGGGCTCTTTTTAAAAGGTAACACGAGGGCTTTTTATTTGAAGAATTTCATTTTTTGGCTACTGAAATTATAGTTGCGCTTTAATGTAAGAGGATCACTTATAATGCAATATAGCCACCCGCTTTTGTGTATTATAAATTAAAGGCAAACAAACTTGCTGATATCCCCCTGCATTTCTGTACTTGTTGATCGAGCTGCCGTGCTTGTTGTTTCTTCTGTTTGATTGAGATCAAAATATGCAAATGTGCTCTTAAAGGGGTTGTCCAGTGTGGGGGCACTTTTTTTAGGGGACCGGGGAGGAGGTGGCTGAAATAAAAGACGTCCACTCACCTCCCCAGTTCCAGCGGCGGCTCACTCAGGGCCGCTCAGCCACTCAGTGAAGGTGGCGGGATCCGAGCGGACTTCACACGGATCCCGCCTCCTTCACTGAGTGTCTGAGCCGCCCTGAGACGTAGCGTCTCGGGCGGCGTCAGTCACCCGGAAGCGGCCGGGGACCGGAGCGCCGCGATGAGTGAGCCGCAGCTGGAACCGGGAAGGTGAGTGGATGTCTTTTATTTCAGCCACCTCCTCCCCGGTCCCCCCCAAAAAAGTGCCCCCACACTGGACAACCCCTTTAAGGAGCACTGGAGGTGTTTCTCCATACCATGAAACACTCCCTTGGCCACCAGCCACCTGCTTCATAATCATGGCAGTCAGTAAGTGCATCAAAGACTGGCCTGAATATGCACACATAACTTAAAACAGCATTTTTTTTTAAATGTTTGCTTTTGTAAATGACAAGTAGCAAAATTTGAATTAAAAGATGCTGTATTAAATAAGTAAAATGTATAGTAAAATAGCTGTCAGCTATATTGCATTAGACACAGTACCCTTGCCGCCAAATATTTGACTATATATTTACTTATTGCAGCATATTTTCATTTTAATTTAGCTATTTTTTGCTCGATATGCAAATTTGCTAATTTTACACCAAAAAATCGCAAACTGATTAACTTAATTTTAAAAAAATTTGCTCTACTTATAACTCTTTTATTTTTTGGTCTATGGAGCTATTTGAGGGTACATTCACACATACTGGATCTGCAGCGGATTTTCTGCTGCGGATCTGCAGCGGATTTTCTGCTGCGGATTTGCAGCGGATCCGCAGCAGATTTCATCTAAATAACTGAACACAGCATCAAATCTGCACCATCAAATCTGCTGCAGATCTGCTGCGGATCCTGTACATGTGAACGCACCCTGAGGCTTTATTTTATGTGCCATTATCAGTACTTTTTATTGGAATCTTGCTTTCATACATTATATGTGACTTTAGATCACTTTTTATTCAAAATTTTGTGAATGTGAAGTGGCCAAAAATCAGCAATTTTGCACTTTTTTTCCGCTAACACCGAATACTGTGCGAGAACAGGAATGTAATTATTTAAAGGACAACTCCCGCGGGACCCCCCCAAAAAAAAAACCACAGACACCATACTCACCATCTCTCCGGTGACGATCGCCACTCGATTCGCCCGCCGTCCGCCTCTCCGTCGCCGCCGTCCGCCATCCAGCGATGTCTCCGACTTCCGGGTCCAGGGGATGGAAAAGGCTGCCAGTGCGCTTGCGCACCGGCAGCCTTTTCATTGGCTGGAGCGCATCACATGGCTTCCAGCAAGCTCAGCCAATCAGGGCTGAGCAAGCTGGAAGCCATGTGATGCGCTCCAGCCAATGAAAAGGCTGCTGGTGCGCATGTGCACCAGCAGCCTTTTCATCCCCATTCACTTTGCATGAAGACGCAGAGGAGGAAGAAGACCCGGACCGCCCCTAGGCTCTGACGTCGTCGTCACCAGATGCCGCCCCGGAGAAGAGGACCGTGACGATCGTAATAGGTAATGTATACATTCTTTAACTTCCGGAGTGGGGGGTCGGGGGTCCGAAAGTGGGGGAAGGGGGCCAGGCCGGGTATTTAACCACATTACAAAGTTATATAACTTTGTAATGTGTGTTAAATGAGCAAAAAAAAAATTTTGTGGGAGTTGTCCTTTAATAGTTTTGGCAATTCCGCACACAGCAGTAGCAAATATATATATATATATATATATATATATATATATATATATATTTATTTATTTATTTTTTTTATTGAAAAAAAGGAAAAGGGAGGTGATTTAAATTTTTATTATGGGATGGTATTTTTTAAATAGGAAAAAAAACTTGTTTTACTCTAATTTGTAGTCCCCCAGGGGGACTCCTATGAACAATTTCATGATTGCTCATAGGGATTAATGCTGTACATATGTACTGATTTGATCTGTGTTATCTGGGCTCAATTGCTTCATGCTGCTGCAGACAGCCTGAAGTGATAAAAAAGCCAGGACAGTGTCAGGAATCAGAAGAGGACCCAGGCAGTAAATATAATGGATCAGCTTGCCACAATTGCATTGGGGCAAGCCAATGTCCCTACTGGACCACCAGGGATTGCTTTTAGAATAAATATACACTCTGGCCTAGAGTTTACTAGGACTCTGTTGCTGCCATCAGTAAACTACTTTTAAAGCTTGCCATAGGTAGGCTGTACTAGCAGATTGCCCATCAGTCAGTTCAATGCAATGACATTTTTCAATGCAATGACATTTTAGTACATTGAATTGCATAAATTATTAAATTATTGCTTACACAAAATACCCACAGGGGTATCATTATACAGTTTTTCAACCAAACCCCAAGGCACAAGGCCTGGTAAAATACCCCTTTACTGCACCCCACCTCTAAAACATAGCTTTTATTAAAATGCCTATAAAATTAATGTCCTTATCTGGAGTAACTTTTATGGAACAATCTTATCTCAGTTGATAATATACACATGTAGAAAGAGAGCACTATTTAAAAGCAAATGCCCCTCCAACATGTTTCGTTTCTACGTCATCAGGAACTGTGGCTATTACCAGATTATTGTGTTCTGTTGTCTTTTATGTGTCAAGTAAATGGCCCCACCCCCAGCCAGGATATCAGGGATACCAATCATGCCAATAGATACTGCTCCTTCATCTACCAATGCCTGTGTCCCCATTGCAGCCAATGACATACAGTTGCACACAAAAGCTTATTTTCTTCCTTACTTCCATCTGTGCTGGTCAGAATATCCACTGATGTTGACATATCTTCACCCAACTGCCAGATGTATAAATACTATGATGAGCGAGTAGTGAAATATTCGACTTTCAAGAATTCGAATCAAATAGGCACCGATATTCGACTATTCGATCCCATTATAGTTTATGGGAAAAAAATCCACAGCACGTGGAAATCAAAATTCGACCACTTGGAGGTCACCAAGTCCCCCATGAAACCTCCGTAAACGATGCAAACACCTCCGGAATGACACTGGGACATTAGGGGGGGCACCCAACACCCGAAAATTGCGATATAATGCCACTGTCTGCAGTTGCGAAGGAAAAATATTGCAAACGCTTTACGAACATTTATGGCAATGTTCACACATTTCTTTCGTATTTCTTGCTCAGTGTTACATACATGATTTCAATGTGCGTCCGCAGAGCGTCATGTTATTCGCGCGTATTATGCATAATGCTGTATGAACGTTACTGGAACAGTATGTATGACGTGCCTTTTAATGGGCTACTGGAACAATATGTATCACATGCCTTTTACTGGGCTACTGAAACAGTATATATCAAGCGCCCTTAGTGGGCTACTGGAACAATATGTATAACGTGCCCTTAGTGGTGTTAAACAGGGACACTATAAGTCACTTGTACACACAGGGTACTGAAATGAATACTGATGCTGCTGCTGTTATATCATCTATTTCTTAGCACTGAGAAGTCCTTTTGATTCAGAGATGACTTTTTCCCTGGATCTTAGCCCTGAAAACGCTATTAAAACCTATCTCTCCCTGCTGCAAGATCTCTCCCTGGCTAGGTTGAAAGCTCATCTGCAGTCGAGAGTCGGGAGCCAAGTATTTAAGATTCGAGGTCATGTGGTTCAGATATCCAATGAGGGTAGATGGCGTTTTCGCGCTGCATGCTTACTCCCAGGGTCCCTCACGGCCTCCCTCCATGGTCATTGGATTAAAAAAACTGCGATGGGAGGACTTTTGAATGTTTCCAGCGTATTTGCCTCACTACTCGATTGAATTTGAATCTTTCAAATACCGCAATATTCGATCGAATACCTACTCGATCGAAGCGTATTTGCTCATCTCTAAAATACCATTCACAAACACAAGTAAGTATCAGGGTACATCCGGCAAGACTTCTCTGGCAGACCCTCTTCTTGTCTCATTGTACATATATCTGTGCTTATGTCTATAACCTTATACAGACGAGTCAATAAAGTTATTATATAGTGGGAGATTTTACACAGCAACAGTTTAACTCATTTATGTATATCCACAAAGGATTACTCTCAGTCTAATGGGTAGCAACTCCAGATCTGCATGCACATAAATATGCATTAAGGGGTTAGTCAGGCTAGCAATTTTGGCTACAACAGAGGTCGTACAACTAAAGTTTGTTGCGTTGTACTTTGTGTATCGCACTGCATTGCGGCTAAGGTAGGTGAATGGGGTTGCACTACAAAAGTGGCAGTGAGTGTAACCTGAAAGTCAGAGAAAAACCATCTGAAATAGATTTCTTGTGATTGTCCACTTGTGACCTCAGGTACAATGCAGCAATCTTTGGTCTCGCTACCCCTGTCATGGCCAAAATCGCTTTGTATGCATAGCTTTAGATTTCTTGTTTTTTTAGATATAACCAACGATCTAAATATTTCTTTGAAACCAACTCTCTGATTTTCCATGTGAACAACGCGTAGCTTAATCTGTAACCATTATCTGTGTTACATAAGCATTTCATACTTTATAATATGTGTCGACTGTTCTTCCAGCTCTTGTTAATGTAATCAACATTACATGTGTTAGGTTTCTGCATGACAATGTTTTTACTCAGACCAGCAGAAACCTTAACATGATATACAAGGAGTTCACTTTGTTTGAGGTGTTCAGAGTGTGTTAAGCCTGTTGAAAGAGAATTAACCTTGTGTCTAAGCATCAACTGATAATGATCATTTGTAAGACAAATGACACAGATTAGAAAAAAAACTATTCTTATCCAATAGAAGACTATAAATTGCAACATGTAGTATGAATGTAATACAATCTGTCTTTCAGAGCCATTCTAGTCTAATTAAAGTGCACTTCAAAGGCCAATCTGAACATTTGTCAACTAGAAGAAAAACACAAAAGATAATGGATATGAAAACAGTTGTTTTAGGTTACCCTTTTCGGTAATCTACATCATAAGAGATTACTAATATTACACTTTTTGTTATGATATTCACAGTGATTATGCACTACTGCTGAGTATTTGCTGTCTCTATGTGTGATAACAAATTGATGGATTACACTGGCTCTCACATTTAAGGTTATCAGGTAACTGAAGAAAGAAAGGAAAGACAATAAAGAAGCAAAAAACTTGCAACATTATATGAATATATAATTATGTGTTTATGTAACCCCTTAAGCAAGGTGAGGTGCCAACTTTTATTTATGGGTTATCATTTTATCCTCATCTTTCAAAAGCCAGCTTTTATTTTTCCATCTACAGAGTCATGTGATGGCTTGTTTTTTTGCAGGACCAATTGTACTTTATGATGACGTTTCTCCACACATTTTTTCATAATGTATTATGTATTATTTTTTCATAATGCAATTTTGGAAACATTGGGTTAATGCGGTCAAACTTACATGCTGTCTTGATTTATAAGATCAGTATGATTACAATATTATTTGTAGCATAGTGTACTTTTTATGCACTAGTTAAAAAATGTTTAAAGAGGATGTGCTATCAGTTACATCCTCTTTAATCTGACCCAGGGATAGAACGACGCTGTCACGGGGAAGCCGATGCCGCGGTCCGTTTTTTGAACCACGGCTCTGTTCCCATGTACGGTGTGGTTCTATCCACGGGTATGGGCTGGGGCTGAAGCACAGGAGGCGGGCCGGCCCACCCCCAGTGGGCGGAATCCACCACCCCTGTATGACGCGGCTCCATTGATTTGATGGAGCCGCGTCATAGAGGGGAGGGAATTTCCTCCCACTGGGGGCGGACCGGCCTACCTCCAGTGCTTCAGCCCTGGCCCGACCCAAAAGTCCTTTTATTTAAAAAATTAAAAAAGGATGGTTTAAATTTTTTATTAACGAGGAAATTTTTGTATAAGCAATCATTTGATTATTTAATTCAAAGTAGTGACATTTCATAGCATTAAACTTCTAGTACAGCCCATTTTTATTTATTACTCTTTTTAGTGTTTGTAGGGGACTTCTATGAGCATCTGCTTGATTACTTATACGGATAAATGTTATTCTATGGTATTACATTAATACTATACAATAGTATACTAATACTATAGTATTAGATTTATTCCCCAGATTGGCTGGCTGTAGCACTAGATCAGTCATGGCAGCCATGGAGCCTAGTACAAACACTGGGATGTCCTAACATAGGATCAGCTCCCCACAGTCATGTCGGGAGAAGCTAGTCCTCCCCCCTATACCACCAGTTTTCAATTTGAGAGCGACACTTAAACAGTTAATGATGATCTCTCTTTAATGACTCTTGGCTGTTTGATGCTGAATGCAGCAGAGAGCATCCGGATATGGAGCAGGCCTATTTTCAAAGCCTGCTCCATACATCCTTAACCGCACCATTACGTACTAGTTAGTTATGGTGGTTTAAGTGGTTACATTTGTTTCAATGCTTTTAATGAGGTTCATTAGCATAGTTTCAAAAACATTAATTAGGCTATGTTCACACATTGTTTTTACAGCTCCGCTTAAATTGACGTCCGTCATTTAGCAATCTGGTCGCCCATTAGTGCAATGATGGCTGTTAGTACCTTACTCTAGTTTAGGTGGACTGATTACCCTTTTAATTAAAAACTGACCAAGCACATGATACATTTATTGGAAATAGTTTGATAAAGTTGAAAAAGCAATAAAAAATTCAACATTTTTTGGTGTTATTACCTTTTTTGTGACTATACATAACTGATTGCTAAGGGAGACCACACCTTTCATGCAGAAAAGTAAAAATGTGTTAGTAATGTGTGTCATGTGCGTAGTCATACATGGTGCTAGTCACAAAGTCAGGACGGGACTGACAATCTAGCAGACTGGGCAAATACCCACTGGACTACCCAGATCACCAGCCAGGGGGTTGGCCATGCTGCAGAAATAAATGTTGAGGTGTGATAGATTACCAAAGCACATATCACCGTGCTCTTAATTGAAGGCTGAGAGATGCCGACAGACTTAGGGGGCTGCCTGCTGCCAGACACTTTCCAAATGCTAACTTAACAGGCAGTACCATGGCTGCTAATAAGTTCTGGTGAGGGGCCCCCTCCGAAAAAAAACAGAACAATATCTCACCTGTCACCCACTCCCAAGCAGCTCCTCTCATATTTTGGCACCGGCAGCATGGTACAGAAAACACTGCCTGTGACAGATGTCCCTACAGTCTCTATAATTTATCTATGTGGGTCCCTTTAAACGCACACATGTAGATGAATGATAAAGACTGAAGGACATCTGACGCAGGTAGTGTCTCTGTACCATGCTGCCTGCACTGTAAGATGAGAGAGGAGAACAGGCACTTGGATACTATATGGGGCACTATCAGGGGAAGTGGATACTATATGGGGCACTATTAGAGGGGATTGGATACTATATGGGGTACTATTGGGGAAATTGTCTACTATATGGGTTTTATTTGGGGATTGAATATTATATGGGGCCTTATTAGGGGGGATTGGATCCTATATGGGACACTATTGGGGGAATTGACCACTACATGGGATACTATATGGGAGGAGTTAGCTACTATATTGGGTGCTAAGGGGGGGGGTGATTAAAAACTAAAAGGGCCCTATTGGGGGGCTAACTACAATATGTGGCATAATTTGAAGAATGAAATAGTATATAGGGCAGTTATTGGGAAATTAACTTTAGGACACTATTATAGGTTTACCTACCACATGTGGGAAATAATGGGGTAACTACTGTGTGGGGGTACTATTACAGATAACTACTGTATGGGGGCACTATAAGGGATAACTACTGTGTGCAGAGTCACTATTATGGGGTAACTTCTGTATGGGGCAGTAATAAGGGAACTAATACTGCATGGGCTACAGAAGAGGGCATTAATACCATCTGCAGAACTATGAATGGGCAGCTTTTATAGAGGTGGGTAGGTGGTGTTATAAAAGTGCAGAGCCTAAGATGTGTGTCTAACATTATTACATTATGTGGAGAGGAACCATGACCAGAAGGAGTCGTTATGACAATCTGGGCCAAGTAGGGAAGACAATGAAAGAGGAAGAATCCAATCTGAGAAGAAGTCACTTGTGAGTCACTGGATGTACAGTAACTGAGCTGTAATATGCTCAGTGTATGGAGGTATAAATATGTATATAGGGTCTTGTATACAGTATAAAGCTGGGTTCACACACTGTATACTTCAGGCAGTATTTGGTCCTCAAGTCAGGTCCTCATAGCAACCAAAACCAGGAGTGGATTGAAAACACAGAAAGGCTCTGTTCACACAATGTTGAAATTGAGTGGATGGCCGTCATATAACGGTAAAAAACTGCCATCATTTCAATATAACAGCCGTTGTTTTAAAATAACAGCAAAAATTTGCCATTAAATGACGGCCATCCACTCAATTACAACATTATGTGAACAGATCCTTTCTGTGTTTTCAATCCACTCCTGGTTTTGGTTGCTATACAGCCTCACAAATACAGCCTCAAATATACATAGTGTGAACCAGACTTAATGCTATCAGTCATTAGGTGATGGTAATATGTGGTCATTTCATGGCAGTATTATTTTCCTGCTGTATAGAGTTATTGGTAATATCACCTTTGGTTTTATTTAGTAGGACTATAATGGTAACATGTAGTTGTAATGTGGTGGTAACATGTGGTAGTGCAATGTTATCATTTATCAACGGACTGAAAAGTTTTTGGGGCAAAAATACTTTTACCTTTATTTTCATGGATGATAGATGACAGGAGAGCAGGCAGATACTTAATAATTGTTCTGTATTCTGCATCTTATGGCTGCTGTATTCTCTACACTCTGCTGGGTGATATTACTCTTCAGCACCTGCGTACACCTGCTTTCTGATCGTATATGAAAATATTTCTATGTGGCACAGTTTCTGCACAGGGTATGTGAAGATTTGTATGTGGGTTGCTGGGGTTTGTGTGCCAGGACAGCTTTTCAGATGCTAGGTATTTGCAGTCGTTGCCTTAAAGGGGAACTCCGGATAAGAAAAACTTGTTTTTTATTAAAAGTACATTAAAAGTTATATAGATGTTTCTATACAATGTATTACCGTACCTGTGCGGTTGTGACACACTTGTATCTGATAGAAATCCAGGAAGTGAAAAAAAATGGCCCCTGTGCTGATTCACATTGTTTCCTGCTCCTTCATCTATCGCCCCTAAGGAGACAAATATTTCATGCCTCTGTCTCACATTGTGTGTGTTTGCTGAGCACAGGCTGATGATGCAGACAGGGGGCAGGGTGTGATGTCACAGGAGGCTTGGCTGGATCCCCCAATCCCCTGAGTGATTCACCATCTCTGACCGGCCAGAAGCAGGTACAGCACTAATTTTACTGATTGTGATGGGTGGGGGACTGATCAGCTGAGGGAAAACATTGCATTCTGGGAACTGCTTAACCAGGAAGGACAGAAACACAATACAGAACAAACCCCCCCAAACAAATGGATTTTTGGTAGTTTTAAAACTGGGATAGATAGTAGAGATGAGCGAGTAGTAAAATATTTGACTTTCGAGAATTCAAATCGAATAGGCACCGAGATTCGACTATTCAAACGAATATTCAATCCCATTATAGTCTATGGGAAAAAAAATTCTCTGCACTTGAAAATCCAAATTCGACCACTTGGAGGTCACCAAGTCCCCTATGAAACCTCCCTAAACAATGCCAACACCTCCGGAATGACACTGTGACATCAGGGGGAGCATGCCTGGGTGCCCCCAACACCCCAAAATCGCAGTATAATGGCACTCTCCGCAGTTGCCAATGAAAAATATTTGCGAACGCTTTACGAATGTTTACACATTTCCTTCGTATTTCTTGTGCAGCACTACTAGGCTTTTACTAGGCTACTGGAACAATAGCTACACGTGCCTTTTACTGGACAACTGGCACAATAGGAGTCACTTGCCTTTTACTGGGCAACTGGCACAATAGGTATCACTTGCCTTTTACTGGGCAACTGGCACAATAGGTATCACTTGCCTTTTACTGGGCAACTGGCACAATAGGTATCACTTGCCTTTTACAGGGCAACTGGCACAATAGGTATCACATGCCTTTTACTGGGCAACTGGTACAATAGGTATCACGTGCCTTTTACTTGGCAACAGGCACAATATGTATAATGTTTACGTGCCCTTAGTGGGCTAAACCAGGGACACTATAAGTCACTTGTACACACAAGGTACTGGAATGAATACAGCTGCTGCTGCTGTTGTTATATCATCTATGTCTTAGCACTTAGAAGTGCTTTTGATTCAGAGATGACTTTTTCCCTGGATATTAGCCCTGAAAAGGACTTTTGGGTTCTGTAGTAAGCCTGCTTAACCAAAACGCTACTAAAACCTATCTCTCCCTGCTGCAAGATCTTTCCCTGGCTAGGTTGAAAGCGCATCTGCGGTCGAGAGGCGGAAGTCAATTATTAAATATTCGAGGTCATGTGGTTCAGCCATCCAATGAGGGTAGATGCCGTTTTCGCGCTGCGTGCGTACTCCCAGGGTTCCTCACGGCCTCCCTGCATGGTTATTAGATTAAAAAAAGCACCAAGTGCGATGGGAGCGCTTTCAAATGTTTCCTGCATATTCGTCACACTACTCGATTGAATTCGAATCTCTAATAGATAGGTAAGTAATGTGTTATGCTTCTGCAGAAGATTCATTTTTTAACCTTTACCTGGAGTTCCCCTTTAAAATAGTATGCTGTACTCGCTGATTCTAATACTGTTGTGCAAGAAAAGTGGGGCGTTGAAGAGAAGCATAAACAAAAGATAGACTAAATACCCTATTACACAGAGGGATAATCGGCCAAATCAGGACAATTTAATCAATTATCACTCTGTGTAAGTGTCCATTTACACAAAAATATTATCTGCCAGATTATCTGCCAAAAATTTGAAGTAAAAGCCAGAAACAGACTATAAACAGAGATCAGGTAATTAAGGAAAGCCTGAGATTTCACCTCTTTTGAAATCCATTTCTGGCTTTGGCTTCAAATCTGTCAGATAATCTTTCTGTGTAAATGGACCCTTATAGAGAGAATAATCTTTTCATTGGCTGATTGTTACTTTATGTCCTGACCTAAAATTAGTGGTCATTGGGCGCGCATTGCTACATATAACAGCGATGCAGTGCCAACGACTGATGATCGTAGTATAAAGTAATAAAATATTAACTTACCTTACCGGTGTCTGCAGCTTTGCCTTCTCTGTAGTGACTGGCTGAGACAGGGCGCGACCTCACTAACGATGTCCATGCAGCCCTTGATGCCTGTCAGTCAGCCAGTGTAATTGCTGTGTAAATGAGAACCAATCTAGCAGATTGGCACTTGTTTACAGTTTATGATCGGGCTGTTTAATAGGACCCTATGCCAGCTTTGAGATGTGCACTGAAGGTCCTGCTGCTCTCTGTCAAGGCCAAGTATTACAACAACTGCACCAATCTTATAGCTGATGTGGCCCTGGTCAAAATCTAATCTCAACATTCTGTCATATTTCAGTTTGTAAATCATTCATTTTTAGAAGTGCACTGCTATAGATTACAATAGCTTTTAATGGTTTCACTGGAAAAAATGCACTGCTTCATACAGTGTATGTATTTTTTTTTTCATTTATGTTTGCCCTTGACACAAAATCTATCAAATCTGGTAAAGTACACTGAAAAACACCAGAGGGCATTCAAGGACTTCCGAATGTACCTGTAAATGAACATTTCTTCTTTCCATTTTGTGCAAATACCAAATGAGCTGTTCATCTCTATTACACACAGCTTGCTATTTGTAACAATTGCTTGGTGTAATCCTTTCATAAATGCTTGGCAATACTCGTGCTGGAGATTCAACTTTGAGAGAGCAAGTGCAGAAACAACTGATCCTAGAGGATTAGCATTGGATTTGCCCATGCATTTACTGTGCTGCAGAGCTAGTATAAAATTTTACTTCTGTTGCTATCCTAAAATATTGAGACTGTAATATATATATATATATATATATATATATATATATACACACACATATATTTTCCCCCTTTCATTAACATAAAATCTATATTGCTTACAACAGGCAAATGCATGTAAGCAGCTAAAGTACTTTCTATACACTATATAATGTGTGTATATATACAATATAACAATATAAATAAATCTCAGGAAATTACAATGATAACTTTTACAACTACATTAACCCCTGGCGAATTAAATAATTTTTTTACATTTTTTCATAAAGTTATCTATTTTTTTCACCTAGAAACCCACATGAGCCCTTATTCTTTGCACCACTAATTGTACTTTGCAATGACTATCAATTAATATCAAACTTAATGGGGTTGTCTAGTAAAAAACCTTTTTCTTTCAAATCAACTGGTTTCAGGAAGTTATATAGATTTGTAAGTTACTTCTATTAAAAAAGCTCAAGTCTTCCCGTACTTATTAGCTGCTGTATGTCCTGCAGGAAATGTTGTTTTATTTTCAGTCTGACACAGTGCTCTCTGCTGACATCTCTGGCCAAGACAGGAACTGTCCAGAGCAGGAGAGGCTTTCTTTGGGGATTCATAGAAAACCCAGACAGAATTCCTGTCTCAGCCAGAGAGCACTGTGTCAGACTGAAAATAAAGCATTTCCTGCATGACATACAGTATAGTAGCTAATAAGTATGGGAAGACTGGAGATTTTTTAATAGAAGTAACTTACAAATCTATGTAACTTTCTGATATCAGTTGATTTGAAAGTTTTTTTTTTTTTTTCTGAATAACCCCATTAATAACCGCTCACATTGCTTCACCCTGCTGTTGCTGCAGCACTCCTGACACACCAATGCTAATATGCATTAGATTAGTTATTGGAGAAGCTAAGGGTCCATTTACACAGAAAGATTATCTGACAGATTATCTGCCAAAGATTTGAAGCCAAAGCCAGAAATGGATTTGAAAAGAGGAGAAATCTCAGGCTTTCCTTTATGACCTGATCTCTGTTTATAATCTGTTTCTGGCTTTGGCTTGAAATCTTTGGCAGATAATCTGTCAGATAATCTTTCTGTGTAAATTTAGTTCTATGAGGTACACAGGGAGCTGAGTATACTTACTAATTCTGTAGACTGAACAATTTTACTAAAGTGGCCAACCCCTTTAAATAAAGTTGTATCGTAAAGTTATATAACTTTATCTATAAAATACATATATATTTTGTTTTGCCAGAAAACCACTCTAAACCTACTATATAGTATGTCAGGATTGTATTAGGTTATTCAAGAATTGCGTATATCATTAGAAGATGGTATGCTGTCAACATAAAGACAACATTTAATACTAGTCCAAATATTATTCATATATTTTGCATAACATTTGCTTACTTTTCAGAGTGTAAGCAGAAACTTTAAGTGTAATAAATGTCATATAAGGAATTTACACTAATCTATATCTTTTTCTATATTGTGCTGACTTTATTAGCATTTTTATCACAGTGCTCAATTCGCTTAAAGCGCATTTTTCTAAGCCAAAATCTGGTGTCACTGTTGTGTCAGACACCCCAGGATAACAAGGCTAGATGGAAAGGAAGGAATTCTGAATATGAAACATTGAAAACTCATTCAAGTGTTTTCATTTTAAGGGTGATGAAAGACAGATTCTGTTCCCTGGCCAAGAGCCATGACAAAGATTCATTTTACTGGTTCGTAGATCTCACTAGAAATACTACACGCCATCCATACTGTTACCCAGATGCTTTTAGTGGCTGTAAACTATCCTCTATTCTTTTTAATTTATGATGTCATTGACATGTGCTATCACTGTCAGATATAAGACATTAGATTACACTTTAATAGAAGTAATGGGGACATAATAAAAGATCATAGGCATTACATTTATTGCAATGAATTTGTAACAGTTATTTCCTATTGACGATACAAAGGAAATGTTCACACAGAAAATAAACTTTCATTTGATGTACTAATATAAAAACTGCCTAGTACAACAGCTTTATGCATTAAAGATAATTTTTTAACTCATTTTGTTCTTTTACTTTTTTTTATTGATTTTTATGGGACCATATAAAATTTGCCTAAAAGAATTGTTTTTAGATATATTGCCCATCCACATATTAAGTAAATAAGATGAAAAGAAATCTGTCATCACTTTCATGCTGCTTGAACCCTGCTTCATCGGGACATTCCTTGATGTGCTTAAAAACAAACCACACAACACTGGTTCACAACATACATGCAAAAACATATAATAAATAGCAGCAACATACCCCCAAAAAGTGATAAATATGGTGGATTAAAGCTCTTGGTAGGTTGAAGAAAAAGGAGGCAGAGGAGAGGCTTATAGTTCCCCCTGAGCTTGATTTTGCTCTCACCCTGCCTCTCGTGGTTGCCCACCTACACAATGGGGTGGCCCCAACCACGGCAATGGTTCCTCCCAATGATAAATGCACAAGAAAAAAAAACAGAAAAAAAAAGTGCTAGTAATGTCACCCAGAAAAACAATAAATAACATTTAGATATAAAAAAAAAAATGTAGCAACAAATATATGATTCAAAGGGTACCAACATGTTTCCCCTGTCTTCTTGTTAATGGATTGATCCAAGTTAGGGTATGCAACAAAGAATCACTGTTAGAGCACTGATAATAGCTGCTATGTGTATGAACAATAATTGTGGCTCATATAACATGTCATTGAGATATCTTGGTAATGTCCCTCAAAGATTGGGGCAACACATAGACCATAGCCTTGATAGATATAATGAATATTGATATAATGCTTCCCATTGGTGCCCCAATATTCCAAAATACTATCCCAATAATCCAAAATAAACCAAAAATTTTGCCAGATGATTATCAAGGGTAATGGCAATGAAAGAAATGTTAGAGTAGATCTTGCAAGCTATGCGCTACACTAAAATGACATACAAGACTATAGATAGCAATTAGATGGCTCAAACATGCCGTTAAGATAATGGTTATCATGTCTAGTGTATATATGTTGATTGTTTTGGCACAATCTTGTTTGGAGGCATTCACCCCCACCCCTTTACTCACCTGGCGGTTTTATTCCCTTCCCATCCTCCTTCAAACTAAAAGCAACACTAACCCCTCTCATCTCCCCTTCTAGTGGCAGCTCCCCTTTCCCCTCCTTACCCCATCTTTCCCCTCACTCCACTCCACTCTCCACTTTCCCACATTTATCTGCACTGCTCCCTAGGTAAAGGACCTGCATGCTGCATATCCATGATGTCAGTCTCCCTTTAACCTCCTGTGAGTACAGAGGCTACAATCATAATGTAGGGCTGCCATCATCAGTATAGTCTCTGCCTGGACTCCTTGCTGTGTGCTGATGCTGGCATAGGCAGGGACACTGCACCTCACTAGACTGCAAGCTGCACCTCACCAGTGCCCAGGCCTTGACTCTTCTGTGCAGAATCTGCCAGAGAAACATTTTACTTTCCTTGCTCCAGTGCATGTAGCATTAGGCATCCTCTGAGTCCCATTTACTAGTTAGGTCCCCCCTGTGTCCCCATACAGTATTTAGGCTCTCCTCTCCGTGTCCCCACATAGTAGTTAGGTAGCCTCTGTGGCCCCAGAAGGAATGTCCTCATCTGTGCATCCACAATAGTAGTAAAGTACCTCTGTGACCTCAAATAGTAGTTAGGCCTCTGGTATGCATCCATTTAGTACTTAGGTCCCCTCTGTGCATCCTTAAAGTAATAAGGACATCTCTGTTCATCCCTATAGAGTATTGAGGTCTCCATCTATGTATGCACAATAGTAGTTAGACCCTCTGTGCATTCAAATTGTAGTTAGGCCCCCTATGTAACCCCATATAACAGTTGGCTACCTCTGTGTCCATATGTGGTAGAAGGGCCCGTGTCTCCAGTGTACTCATTTTGTAGTTACACCTCCTCTGTTCATCCATAAAGTAGGTAGACCCCCAGTAGGTAGTACCCTCCCTGCAACTACCCCCTGTAAGAATTTCCCAAGTAAATGTTTTGCCCCTGTAGGTAGTTATGCCACTGGCAGTCATCCCCCATTTTACACCCTTCGGAGAAATCCCAACCTCCCCCCTCTTGTTTCCTACCTCAGTTAGGCATCTATAATGAAAAGAAACAAAAAGCAAAAAAAAAGAAACAGACATTGATACTAACCTGGCTTCCTCCTCTCCCCTTCTCTGCAAGCGGTGCCCAAGTGACATCACTTGAGCTCAACCAGAATGCAGAAGAGCGGCCTCTTGTGACTGCAGGCATGTCACTGCCTGTGGCCAAAAAAATGGCTGACAGGGTAGGGAGCCAATGATGGCTTCAACTTCTAAGCCTATAAAGTAAAGAAAAAAAGATAATACACAAGTGAAAAATATTTTGTATTTAAATGAAAAAAACTTCCACACCCCTGATTGACCTTTTTATTAAACAAAACAATCCACTTGTCATTGACGTAATCTATGGAATCCAATGTAATGCTCAGGATATCAATATGTGAAAAACAAAAAGAAGAGACAAAAAAAAAAGGTAAGGAGCAGAGCATCCATCATTTTGACATGTATTCTCCTTACAGTATGCAACATCTGTACAGAAAAACTGCTTACAGACTGGCACGCAAGGGAATAAGTGAGGATGCATTGCATCCCCACTTAAATCCTGGGGGCCCAGACTGGTCTCATGCCGCACCCATGCCCGCAAGGAAGTGGGTTAAAGAGGATGTACCATTAGGTACATCCTCTTTAATATGACCCACGGAATGAACGGTCCCGCCCCCAGTGGGAGGGAATTCCCTCCCCTCTATGACGCGGCTCCATTAGTATCAATAGAGCCACGTCATAGAGGGGCGGGGGTTTCCTCCCACTGGGGCGGACCGTCCTGCCTCCAGTGCTTCAGCCCCAGCCTGGTACCTCTGGTACCTATGGATAGAACGGGGCCGTGGCCCGTGATGGCGCCGTTCTATCCACGGGTCATATTAAAGAGGATGTACCTGATGGGACATCCTCTTTAAGTGGGTTTTCTGAAAGATGAACTCCTAGCTTGTAACTAGCAGCATTTTTTTTGTTGCATATTAGCACCTGTTATTTTAACAAACTTGCCCAAAGTAAAGCATTAAAGAGTTTTCTGGGCAAAATATTGATATTGATATATTGATAATTAATCTACAGGATAACTCATTTGGAGTGATGAGCAAACATACAGATGTTCGTTTGGATCACAAACTTATAAAAAAAATGATCGTGATCAGTTCGGTTTGTGTTCTCCGAACAATCACAAATAAAGTACAGTAAAAGCGTACGTTTTGGTCTAGACACATGCGTATAGATTATTAGGTTCCAAGCGTATATTTTGCTGTTGCGTACGTTTTGGTCTAGAGTTACGCACATGTTGGGCAAAGTGTTTAGGTTTTGCCATGTTGGCCACGTACAACATTTAAGAGAAGTACCTGGTCATTACAACATGTACTGTATGTGGTACTAAAACTACCTATTGTTATGGGGATAGTATTGTTGGGGTTAAGTGTGTTAAAAACCTGTTACCAAATACATGCTAAACATGCTGCTGCCTCTTTTTATGAAGGATTATGCTTGGTGACTATTTTATGCAGAGACTCTAATGGATACTACTTGCTATGTGCTAGAGCAGTGCTTCTCAAACTTTTTGTATTGGAGTCTCACCCAACAAACTAAGGCAATGCCTGGGCCTCACCAGACTGACCAAGAGGGTGCCTGGGCCTCACCATCTTTGGTGAAAGTCCATTTAAAAGCTGAAAATAATGCTAGGGCTACCTTTCACCTGTCTCCCAAGTTCTATATACTAATAACGGAAGTACAAAATAAATTAATCATGTTGTTTAAATGGAGATTTTTGCAAACAGCAAAAGGACTGTGCAGATCATAGTAACTTTTGTGAAAACTGGCTCTTTATCTGGGCCTCACCAACAACTAGGGGGCTCCTCACTGGTGAGACCCGCCTCACAGTTTGAGAAGCACTGTGCTAGAGAAACACTATCCACAAAAAGGGACTTCTATTTCAAAGGACAGTATACAGATTGACAGTGCCAGAACTCTTATGTTATCTCATCACCACTATGGCAATCACCACACTTTGCTTTACGGGTGTTTATAAAATACCTATAATATTAGCGCAATACCAAGTGACTTAAAAGTTAAAGGGGTACTCTGAACCATAATGGTCCCTGAAGTGCTGTTTACAAATGACTTATCAAGATGCCTTGCGGTCCATTGCCAGGCTGCAGGGGATTTTGGATAACCCCTTGCACCTGCACTTTTGCTGTAATGAAGATAATGTAATGTAATGTACTAGGTACAGCTTCCATTTTGGATCACCTTTGGATCACGTTTGGAAAAATTTGTTTCGTTCTCAAATTTCATTCTTTCCAAAGTTCAGAATGAATCTCGGTTTGGGAGGTTTGGTTCTTTAATAATATGTTGGTGGATGAAATTACCCAAATTGCAGTACAGGGGATATTGTAAGCATATAAGAGTTCAACATGCCTGGTGTTGGAATAGCCCTTGTACACAAAAGAGCAACAATGTTATAGAGACCCTTACATATCTGAAACAGCTTGTGAAGTCACCAAATACAACTATATGTACAAAAATTTTTTGAAAAACTGAACAGAAGAAGAACCTGCTATGGTTTACTGTCTTTCTGTCTTAAAAGTCTGTATATAAGAGGTATAAAAAGACAGTAAGTGTAGCTGACAGAGAGGCGTATAAAATTACACAGATAGAGGCATAACAGATATATTAGTTTTTCAGAGCCAATGTTTTGAGGGAACTTGCTTGGTTAACATTGAATAAAGCAATGGGTGCAGATGGCATTTACCCCAGACCTTTCTATGAACTCCATTCTGTGATTGTTGCTGTTCTCACAGATCTGTATAACATATTCCAAGATGTTCTTGAAGACTGGAGAAAGGCCAATTTTGTACCCATCCACAAAAAGGGTAGTAGAGAAGAGGCCATTGACTACAGGTCAGTTCGCTTGACATCTATGGTATTAAAATTATGAAAATACTACTAAAATACAGTGGTACCTTGGTTTAAAAGTAACTTGGTTTAAGAGATCTCAGTTTTTCAAAAATGTGACTTGGTTTAAAAGCATTGCTTTGGTTTAAGAGCTCCCTGTACTGGGTGGGAGTGAGAGTGGAGGAGGGGCATGGTCTGGATTGTGTGGTCTACAGCTCTGTACTCTGACCATGGAAGTCTCCCTCACCTTCCAAATCATGGCAGATCCACTTCAGGCTGGGGCTTACATCACAGGACAGGACTGTGGAGGTAATCTCTCCATAGCTGTAACCCCTCTCTCCCCGGACAGAGTGCTGCATGTATGTGCCCACATCTGCCCTGCTCATTCCTTCATGCTCCCTGCAGTCTCTGTCAGCCCTTGTGTTTCCCATCCTCTCCATTACTGTACAGTAACTTATAATATCACATATTCTGCTGTTTCTGAATGTTTGTTTCATCTGTTCTACATGTTATTCAGAATAATAAATCATTATTTTTTGGGCGTGGAACCAATTGTCTGCATTTCTATGATTTCTTATGGGAAAATTTGCTTTGGTTTAAGAGCGGATTTGGATTACAAGCACAGTCCCGGAACGAATTATGCTCGTAATCCAAGGCACCACTGTATAAGATATTTGACCACCTTTAAAACAACAATTGGATTGACCCAGACCAGCATGAAAAGTGCTGGATGAAGGTGATTCCATGGATATCACCTGTCTGGACTATTGAAAATTGGATTTAATCCTTCTATAGTTCAGTGGATTTGTTGTTGGCAGAAGGATGGATATCAGAGGATTGCTGTTAATGGAGTGTATTCTTAGCAGAGAATGGTTACAAGTGGTGTGCCACAAGGGTCTGTTCTGGGTTTTATTTTTTTTTATATGTTTGTAAGTGACATAGGAGAAGGTTTAGTGGGTAAGAACTGTGTATTTGCTGATGAGATAAGAGAATGCAATATTTCATGCAATCGTAATATCCTTAGTGAAATTATTACACAGTCTATTGTAAAGCCTAATTTGCAGTGCCACTATTTGTGTATCTACTATACATACAAGAAAATCTCATCAATTGATTTATAATGCATAAGAATCCAACAGAGTAGCTATAGACTGTCATTAGTGCTAGTTGCCAATTCTACTTAGACTAAAGGAACGACAGGGCCACAGGACAGCAGTTAGGGCTAGCTATCCATTTGCCTAGGAGCAGTGAATGAGATCTGAAGAGACATTTACATGTTATCATCACAGAAAAGACTGGTGTGGGAACAGGAATGCAAATCATCAATCTCCCTCTGCATGCAATGTCTCTGTTTAATAGCTGATAGAGTGTCTCCAAAGGGTTTTCTGTGCTCTTTGTTTAAAATGACATATAATGGGCCTGGCCTTATCAGTGTCTCTAAATGCATTTTCTGCGCTTTACCCCCACTAGGGAATTTTGTCCATTCTAATGAATGTGCAGGATTGATTTTGAGCTTGGTATAATTTAATCCATCAATTTAACATTAAATGAATATGCAAACGGTTCTATTGTGGATATGAAAGGAAAACAGAGAGGGAACATTCTTATTAATTTAAATGTGTTTGAAAAATGGAAGGAACTACCTGCTATTAGTATCTGACAGTGGCCTTAGTAGAAAGATGTCCAACTGCTGATTGTGTTTTAACAAGTTCAAAGCTTTCCCTAGAAACCTAAACATGACAGCCCTAGTTCTCAAAAGTTGATGTGGAATCATTAGTTTACAAAATCACTTTGTTAGCTGTCTCCTAAAACTGTTACATCAGCCATAGGGCAATGTCACTTAAAATAAGAACATCTATAGCCCTGATGAAAAACCTATGACACGTGTGCCAGAGGTGGTGCTTTAAATGGTTATCCAGTGCTACAAAAACATGGCCACTTTTCCCCCTCTTTTGTCTCCAGATTGGGTGGTGTTTCAAACTCAGTTCCATTGATGTAAATGGAGCTTAATTGCAAAGGTGTTCCCAAAGAGGTGTTCCTAAGCTCCTTATCTGCTGTAACCAGGAAGGCCTTCTCTTGATTGAGTTCTGGAAGCTGAGTCCCAAGCAGGCTAAGGTATAAGTAGGGGGAGTAAGGAGTTAAATCTTTCTACACTTCAGGACTTTGGGAAAACCCCTTTGACTCTTCACACTATAGAATAAAATAACTTTTCTATTTTCTGGAAGCACAGATGGATCTATGAAAGGTACCATGTGTCTCATTGATCTAACAGCTATCTAACAGTGTCAGTAGTTTGCAGCATGAATTGCAGCTGACAGATTTCCTTTAAAACCCACGTGTGACATAGACTGCTGGCTAATAAGGGATTCAGGACAACTGTCCCAGACGTCCCAGGGAGCAAGTGCTTTCTTTCAGGTTTATGTGCATTTACACTACTTAACCCTTTTGGGACCAGACAGCAGAGGCGCAGAACACCTGTCAGAATAGTGGTTGTTCTGCTCCTTTTTACCACTGACCTCTTCTGGCTCTTGGGTGTACCTCGAGTTGCAGTGCAGCCTCTACTGGTCCCCTGATGATCACTAGAAGCTGCACTGCAGCTGAAGATACAGCCAGGAGCTTGGAGGGGTAAATGATAGTGTTGAAAGGCTGTATACCCATATTGCATTTTCTTAATACCCTGTATATAAGCAGTGTGGGCACTCTTCCCAGATGGCATCTATTACTAAACTGGGGCTCAGTGTTAGCCTATAAAATGCCTAAAACATCACTAACTCCTGAATTATTACCACAGAATCCACCGTGTATTGGGAACAGCTGGGTACCATCCTGGTACTACTAGACTGCTGCTGTTTACTGTTTAATAAATAAAAAAATAAAAAAAGTGAATAGAACCCCCTCTGTTTCATAGTCAGCCAAGTAAGAAACCAAACAGCAGCAGCCCAGTGATACCAGGGTGGGAAGGGCCATTTATTTTGGCGCCTCATAGTCTAACAATGCCAGCCTGCTACTGCCTCAGACCAAGAGCGCCATCTTTTTGATGCTCCAGGTCTGCTAGTACCTGTATATAGTCCCTGCAATAGGCTCTGCTCAACATCATTCACACAGTTTTCATCATTCACCACACCTACTTGTGATCTGCAGGGCATACTGAACCATCCCTACATAATATTGCTAAAAACTCTGCTCCTTACATAAGCATATGATCAGCATGCATATAATAAGGGTTACATTAACAAACAGAGGGGTGTCCTGTAACACAAGAGGTAAAGTATCAGTGATAAATACACTGATAGCGTTGCAGGTAGTGCTGCGTTGTGAGGATGGCTAAACAAGCTTTTGACCCTATTAAGTACTTTACACATGGACTTATCCAGTTATCACTCCTAAAGATGCAGCCCCACACTCCCACTAAATAATTATACGAACAAATAATGGGATTGCAATATTTATGACTGCTTAAAAAAGGCTACATATGCCGAAATGTTAAACTGGTGTATAATAAACTCTGAGGACTAGTTTTGGTAGTGCTGTCTCTACTGTTCATTTTTGTTTCCTTAATGCTATCCTGGTGTGCACCCAATTTATTCATTTTTCTTATGTGCTGCTTTTTTTCTTATGAGAGACTTTTCTTTTGTAAGATTAGGAGTTTACATTATCATTTACCCTGTTATCTGGCTACTACAAGTAAGAAAGTGACACTTTGCAAATTGATGCTATATTTTGTACTTTTTAGAAATTGTACAAAAACCTCAAAGGGATGGGACCGTTGCCTTATTCAGATTCTGAACTGAAAGTATGTCAAGTACAGGTCACTCATCGCTCTGAAGTGGTTTTCCTCAGTTTCTCCAAATCTGTTTGATCTGAAAAATATTAGGGATCATAGAACAAAATTTAAAATTTTCTAATAAGTTTTTAAAATTTTGTATTATTTAACAGCGGCCCACCTGGGGGTGGTGAAATTTATTATAAAGTACACTTTTAAGTATATTTTTTCTGTGTATAAATGTTTGTGGCTGCACATGTTAGCTTACAGAACTGTCTTTTGGCTAGTGCAAAGGATTATCCACCCATCCAGTCAGCTGCAAACCCCACTGTGATGTCAGCACCCCCTCTTCACCCTCTATATAAGGTGATTGGCTTCCTGGAGGCGGCCAGTCGGCTGTGTATAGTGCAGAGCAGGTTGCAGCAGGCAGTTAGAGCAGGGAGAGAAATGCAGAGAGAGAGAGATAGGGACAGAGAGAAGAAGAGAGGAGGGTGGGTTGTAGGTGGTTTTCTGTGGGAGCAGTGAAACCATTGTCAAGTATACAAAGAAACTGGGTGACTTTTGTTCAGTATACCAGGACACTGGGTGCTGGGTGTGCATTATAGGAAGTCACAGTGAGAACAGTGTCCAATTGGCTCATTTACCAATGTCTACTGCTGTCCTGGGAGAATATTAATATTATGCCGCTGATCCTTCAATGTCCACTACTGTCCATGGCGGAAATGATTGACAGGCTGATTGACATTTACTAAAAAAATGATATTTTCCAATTTTGACCCTGTCATAGCAACCGCTGTTTTAAACATCGCTACTCTGTAATAGATCCACTGTTTTATAGTAGGTTATAAGATGCGGGAATAAATATGTCCACACACAATAAGAAGTGAATAAAGTTTACTTAAGTAATAAAAGCAAGAAAAATATAAAGATTAGAAGATACACAATACAAGATACAAAGCTTATTCAGATACAGAAGCTACAAATACAAAGCTAAGTCAAATACAGTACAATATACTTCACTTTCCCAGGTGAGGGCCCTGCCCGTTCTTCTGAGCACCTAGAAGAGATGACTTTACACACCCCCCCCCTGCTTGTCTGCATCAGCTTTTATAGTACCCCTGAGTGTCATGCATCTATCTATACACAAAGGATGACCAACACTCCAGCAAAGCCCTTAGCCCCCTGTACTTTGGGCAAGTGTAGATCAGCATCATTTTTTCATTGGGGGAGCATGTGAAGACTCTCACAAACACAGTTGAAAAACATCTAGTTGAGTCTCCATAAACATTAGGCCAAGGACAATAGTGAATAAAATGAATCCTCAGAGTCCTATATGCTACACTATATACTACACTACACTATATGCTACACTATACATAGAGATTCACTGTGCTTAATATTTAATTAATAAAACCACATAAATATATATATAGTATACACCCACTATTGTAGCTTGTTTTAATAAAAAAAAAATAGTATGCGAATTACGAATATTCTTTGCAAAACAAATTTCTGAGTGATTCGCTAATCTCTAGTGATTATGATTATAGTAACCTATTTGACACTTGAATTTATTTGCCTAACATATATAGGTTTTTTAGATTGTCCATTTGGCTGTTCCTAGGTCTAGATGTGAAAGACTAACTTCAACAGTAAAAAAAAGGAGCTCCAAGCAAAAAAAATAAATAAATGCCTAGGTGCAGTAATCTGTAAATACTAAGACAAGTAAGTGTTGGATATATAGAGTATTTTAATCTGCCTTACTGCTATTTCTAATATAAGCCTACAGAATTTACTCAGGGCATGCAGGATCCAACTATACATTCCTCTAATTAAAAGCAACCTTGGGCAGATAAGTGCAGACACTGTTAGATAGCTGTTAGGTCAAGGAGCCACATAGCACCTTTCATAGATCCGTCTGTGCTTCCAGGATGTAGAAAAATGCTTTTATTCTGTGGTACAAAGAGCCAAAGGTGCTTTTCCAAACTCCAGAAAAGCTGCAAGCTGGAATGTCTCCTTTCTCCCTCTCCCCTTGATTCGCACCTGAAACGAGTCCCAAGCAGGGTCCGGTATGGGCGGGGGAGGTATTACAGCTTGCTGCCCTTTAGGGGCTCAGAAAAGCCTCTTTGACTCTTCTTACTATAAAGTGGTCCCTCAACTTATAGTGACCTCAGGTTACAATATTTTTCTCATTCAATGTTCCTTTCTGGACCATTGTGACTTGAGACTAGACTCAACATATATTGGTTTGCCACCCTCCCACTTTTTTGGGGAACTACTTTTTAATGATTTCCTTCATGTTAGCTGAAAATGTTACAATGCAAAGAACCAACTGTGTGGGAGCCCCCACAAAACAGAAGTTCACAAACACCAGCGCTATGATAGTCTTGCAGCTGTCAGGCTGGCAGTCACCCGCTTCTCTCCCCAAATAAATAGGTTACTAATAAATACTAAAGTGCCAAGCGCAAGTAAACATGTACTGTAGTACTATAAGTGCAACAATAGGTCTCTTTATATATAATTGCACGCTGTATGTCCCTATGAAATGGATAAAAGTGAACTACAAATGAATACTAAAGTGCCAAGCATAGATATTATGAGCTGTAGTACTTAAAAAGGCAATAATAAAACTTTTATAGTTGTAGGCTAGATGTCACTGTGAAATAGATAAAAGTACCTGTAGAAATCGTGCAGTAAAAACTTCATAGGCGTAGTAGTCCTCCAATGTTGGGGGTAATGAAAGACCGAGATCTGGTATGTTGGCGTTGCTCCAAGGTCCAATTAGGGTGCAGAAATGTGCAATATCTTAGAGACTCAGAGACTCTAAAACGAACGCATTTCAGCAAAGTAAAGCGTTTGCCTTCGTCACCTGCTTTGCCTACCCTGACGAAGGCAAACGCTTTACTTTGCTGAAACGCGTAGGTTTTTGAGTCTCTACGGGGATTCGTAGAGGGAGAGAGTGACGTCCCTCGGTTCTGTGAACCTTTTTTTCTTGGAGGGATTAGCCGCCGGCCGGGGCATCCCTATCCAAACAGCTTGGGAAAAGTATCGCACATTTCTGCACCTTAATTGGACCTTGGAGCAACGCCAACGTACCAGATCTCGGTCTTTCATTACCCCCAACATTGGAGGACTACTACGCCTATGAAGTTTTTACTGCACGATTTCTACAGGTACTTTTATCTATTTCACAGTGACATCTAGCCTACAACTATAAAAGTTTTATTATTGCCTTTTTAAGTACTACAGCTCATAATATCTATGCTTGGCATTTTAGTATTCATTTGTAGTTAACTTTTATCCATTTCATAGGGACGTACAGCGTGCAATTATATATAAAGAGACCTATTGTTGCACTTATAGTACTACAGTACATGTTTACTTCCGCTTGGCACTTTAGTATTTATTAGCTTAAAATGTACTGCAAATCATTTATTATCATGTGGTAAAAGTGATGTTCGCTCGGATATATAATCATAAATTCTGATAAATTATATAATAATTCCCATTTTCTATTGTTTCTGTTGTTTTACTCTTTTACTCTTTCTAAAAATGAAAGCTTTTTTTTTTGGGGGGGGGGGGGGATTATCTGTAGTGTTGATTGATACCATTTTGATTTAGATTACACTATTTGATCACTATTTTTATTTTATTTTCTGGGATGCGAAATTGAATTTATTCATTTATATCATCTAAATTCATCTATATCATAAAGAAAGTCTGTCTGTCTGTCTGTCTGTCTTCTATAGACTTCCAAACGCCTGTACCGTTTGGCCCCAAATTTTGCAGGTTTTACAGGTTAGAGCGAAGGTCCCGTCCTTGCCAGATGTACAGGAGGGTAGAGGGAGGGGAAAGAGTGCTCCATAGAAATGAATGAGAGAATCTCCACACTGCACACACAGGTGACATAATTAGCGCTGCAGCTCCCCAGCAGTAATAGCAGTTGGAAGCCTTAGCAACCAATAGGATTACTACTAGAGATGAGTGAATAGTGAAATATTTGTTTCAATTAAATTGGATTTGAATAGCTCCCGATATTCGACTATTTGATTGAATATCGAATTCCATTATAGTCTATAGTAGAAAAATCCTTGGGACCTGGAAATCAAGATTCTATGAATCTGAGGTCACCAAGTCCAAGACATTTTTAGAAAGTGATGCAAACACCTCTGGAATGAATTTGGAAAAGCAGAGAAGCAGTATTTTACAGGGCACGGTATTACCGGCAATTAGCAATTACCGGCAATAATGCTGATCCCTGTAATAGTTAGTATTTAATTTACAAAACAAAGTTTCGTTCTAAAAAAGTTATTTTCGTTGTTCAATAGCTTAATTTAAGACGAATCAATGCCTTTGCAATTAAATATACTGTTAATAAAAAAATAAATATATAAATAAATATGTATATTTATTTATTTACAGTATATTTAATTGCAACAGTATGTATTTTTTTAATTAAGCTATTGAACAACAAAAATAACTTTATTAGAACAAAAATGTGTATTATTATTTAAATATTAACTATTACAGGAAGCTGTATTATTGTCGGCAATACCTATTGTCGGTTATACAGCTCAATGTACTAATTAATACTTTACTTTAATTAAAACAGCAAATGTTTCCTCTAATGATGCTATTTTTTTTTATCACAATAGCAACTTTAGAAGAAACCTTTTTACTTATATGTCCGCTCAGCTGATTGGCTGAGCGGACATATAAAGAGTCAGTTTGTCACACTAAGCTCAGTGTGACGGGGAGCGGCGAAGAGAGAAGATAGAAGAAAGAAGATAGAAGATAGAAGAGAGAAGATTAAACACATCGGAGGGTGAGGAGAAAGCTCTCCCCCCTGCACTACACCAATCCCAGCAAGGAAGGGGGGTCACTTAACCCCTTCCTTAGGTATGAGTGCAGTCTGACATCAGTCTGGCCCCCAAGGGGTTAATTGGGGACCCTTACTTAACCCCCTGGCAGCCAGATTGTTCAGTATGGAACCCAAAGGGTAAAAAGGGATGCAATGCATCCTCCCTTAACCCCTTGGGTGCCACACTGTAAGCAGCGATCTATAAAGATGCTGCATACTGTAAGGTGCACAACACTGCTCACAATGATGGGTGTTGTTCTCCTTTTTGTGTGGTTTTTTTTGTGTTTCTCCCTTTTTGTTTTTCAGATATTGTTTTCCTGTGGATTACAGCGGATTCGATGGACTACGTCGATGACCAGTGATTGTTGGGATTTTTTTAAAATAAAATGGTCAACAAGGGGTGTGTGTGTGTGTGTGGGGGGTTATTTGAATAAAAAATATTTTTCACTTGTGTCGTGTCTTTATTTCTTTACTATGTAGACTTAGTAGTGGAAGCCGTCTAATTGACGGAATCCATTACTAAGTCAGGGCTTAGTGTTAGCCGGTATAAAATGGCTAACACTACCCCCCCATTATTACCCCAGTACCCAATGCCACCAGGGGTCCTGGAAAGAGCTGGGTGCCAGTGGTCCCGGAGAAGCAAAATTGGCGCTCCTGGACTCTGCGGCAGTAGGCTGGTAATATTAAGGCTGGGGAGGGCCAAAAACAATGGTTCTTCCCACCCTGGTGTTACTAGGCTGCTGTTGCCTGGTTTTTAACCCGGCTGGTTATGAAAATAGGGGGAACCCTACAAGTTTTATTTTTAATTATTTATTTAAAAAAAAAAAAAACATTTGCTGTTTTAATTAAAGTAAAGTATTAATTAGTACATTGAGCTGTATTACCGGCAATAGGTATTGCTGGCAATAATACAGCTTCCTGTAGTAGTTAATATTTAATTAATAAAGCACATTTTCGTTGTAATAAAATTATTTTTGTTGTTCAATAGCTTAATTAAAACAAATTCATACTTTTGCAATTAAATATACTGTAAATAAATAAATACACAAATATACATATTTATTTATATATTTATTTTTTTATTAACAGTATTAATTGCAAAAGCATGGATTCATTTTAATTAAGCTATTGAACAACGAAAATAACTTTTTTAGATGAAATTTTCTTTTATTAATTTAGGGTGTGTTCACACCTACCACATCCGCAGCTTATTTTTCCGCGGAAATCCGCAGGTCTGGTGGTGCAGATTTCAACCTGTGAGAAATCCGCGTATGTGTGCGTTTTGCAGTTTTTCTGCAGCAAGTTTATCGCAACTGAAATGTCCGTTTAGAATGAGAGACATTTTAAATTGACATTTCAGTTGCGATAAACTTGATGCAGAAAAAACGCAAAATGCACACATACGCGGATTTCTCGCAGGTTGAAATCTGCACTACCAGACCTGCGGATTTCCGCGGAAAAATAAGCTGCGGATGCGGTAGGTGTGAACGCACCCTAAATATTAACTATTACAGGGATTGGCATTATTGCCGGCAATTGCTAATTGCCGCTAATACTGATCCCTGTAATACTGCTTCCCTGCTTTCCCAGGGAGCATAAAGTTTATTAAAACAGCTAAAAAATTGTTTCGCTGTTTTAGTAAAGTTAATTTAGATTAGAATATTCAATCACATATTCGATCAAACTCGAATCTTTTGAATAGTGCAGTTGATCGAATACTATTCGCTCATCTCTAATTACTACTTTCATTTTCAAAGGGAGCTGGAATCTGATTGGTTACTAGGGCAGCTGCTTCACAGATCCACTGAAATAAATGGCACCCCCCCACCCCAACTACACCACAGGTATACAGTCCCGACCCTAACTATACAATACAGGTATAGAGGACCCCACTCCAACTATACAATACAGGTATAGAGGATCCCACACTTCAACCATACAGTAAAGGTATACAGGACCCCCAACTATACACTACAGGTATACAGGACTCTCAACTATACACTACAGGTATACAGGATCTCCACCAACTATATACTACAAGTATACTGGACCCCCTCAAACTATATACTACAGGTAGACAGGACCCCCCAACTATATACTACAGGTAGACAGGACCTCCACCAACTATATACTACCACCTCTGGGCTCTGTTTAACACTGCCAATATTGTATATAGCCAGGCTGTATATAACATTGCCAATGTTGTATATAACTGGGCTCTTTATAACACTGCCAATGTTGTATATAACCAGGCTGTAAATAACACTGCCAATGTTGTATATAAGCAGACTCTGTATATAATTCTGCCAATGTTGTATATAAGCAGGCTCTGTGTATAACACTGAAAATGTTGTATTTAACCAGGCTGTATATAACACTGCCAATGTCGTATATAACCAGGCTCTGTATATAACACTGCCAATGTTGTTTATAACCAGGCCATATATAACACTGCCAATGCTGTATATAACTAGGCTGTATATAACACTGCCTATGCTGTATACAACCAGGCTGTATATAACATTGCCAATGTTGTATATAACCAGGCTGTATATAACACTGTTAATGTTGTAAATAAGCAGGCTCTGTATATAACACTGCCCATGTTGTTTATAACCAGGCTGTATATAACCAGGCTTTGTATAACACTGCCAATGTTCTATATAACCAGGCTCTGTATACAGTCCGATCACAAGATCTCATTTTGGCTATTAGGTATTTAGAATGTTAAACATTTTAGTTTATTTCTAATGTGCATAAGCTACAGTTTACATTAACAGTGCAGAACTGTTGGGGTATATAGTGTATTTAGGGGTATATAGGGCTCCTGGCTATTTCCCCTTTAAAAAAAAAAGGGCATAGATTGGCCTCTTAGGCACCCTTGGAAAAAGTCTAATTAACACAATGACACTGTATACCAGAAAATTACTGAAGCTGATGGGATACAAAACACCTCTACATGTTTTGGAGGATCCGCCCTCCTTCCTCAAGAGCCTCAAGAAACATGTCAAGGTGTTTTGTCTCCCATCAGCTTCAGTAGTTTTTGACGTCACACTACCCGTCAAAAGACTTTTACATTGCAAGTGTTGCACGCACTACCGGCTGGAGAGGATACTTCAAGTGGAGCAAACAGACTGCTACTTTCTTCAGCAATCACTACACCACCATCTGGAATGAGGATTGCTAGCTTCTTGTCAAACGATCCCAAAGGGGATACAAATTGTGGATTACCTGACGAACCTCAACCTAGATAGAACGTTTACCTAGAGGTCAGTATTGGATATACAGCCATAGTGTAGGGCTTTTTTCATTTGTGAATTTTAGATTCTATATATCATATATGCGGAACAGGTACAATTACTTTGTTTTTTGCTATACTGATTTGCCTTCTGAGAACTATAATCTACAGCAGTGCTTCTCAAACTGTGAGGCGGGCCTCACCAGTGAGGCGCCCCCTAGTTGCTGGTGAGGTGCAGCTTTGAAGGCAGTTCTCACAAAAGTGACCATAAGCTGCACAGTCTTTTCCCTGACTGCAACAATCTCAGGTTTAGGAACATTATTGACTTATTTTGTACTTATTTAATGTCATACAGAGATTAGGAGACAAATGGAGGGTAGACTTAGCAATAGTTTTTATATTTGCATGAACTTTCACAATAGATGGTGAGGCCTCGGCATCCTCTTGGTCAGTCTGGTGAGGCCCAGGCATCATTTTGTTAGTTGGGTGAGGCTCCAGTAGAAAAAGTTTGAGAAGCACTGATCTACAGTATATGTACACTTATCTAATTGTATTTATGACCTTAGGGTGGGTTCACATGTAACTTCATGCTGCGAGTAGATATGAGCGAACCTCGAGCATGCTTGAGTCCATCCGAACCCGATCGTTCGGCATTTGATTGGCGGTGGCTGCTGAAGTTGGATAAAGCCCTAAGGCTATGTGGAAAACATGGATATAGTCATTGGCTGTATCCATGTTTTCCAGACAACCTTAGAGCTTTATCCAACTTCAGCAGCCCCAGCTAATCAAATGCCGAACAATCGGGTTCAGATGGACTCAAGCGTGCTCGAGGTTCGCTCATCTCTAGCTGCGAGGACCATATTAGAGCTGCATGGACCATATTGTACCATTTAAGTTTACAATTAGATGCCAGGATCTGCTACTGCTATCATTTTCATAAATGCCAACATCAAATATCTCAATTACGATTCCAGGTCATAGAACTGGTTCACCTCCCGAGTAGAGGAGGTAATATCAAACAACTTTTGCACAAATGTGAAGCCTTTTGGATTTACTCTTTGTGCACATGGGAGCTGCATGGTTTAAACAGGGACTGCGAAATCTCTAATCTGGCTTAGTGAGTTTAACATAATGTTAATTTCTTGATTGTCTGAGTTTCTGAATGTCTCTTTCCTTTTTCACTGACCCAGCAGAATGATTGAATTTGTTTATTATGAAATGTGAACATGAAACGTGAGATTTATGTTACACGTATAGAACCTCCATTTGTTTGTCTGTTAGGCTAATACATAACAAATTTGCCTTTGATGTTTCTACTTGGATCCATGACGCTAATGGTTACAATAGTTCTGATGACATTATTAATGAGTGCTACAAAATGTGCTGTACTTTTATGTATCTCAACGCTGTTGAGAAAGATCATGTGGTTGGAACGTGTGCACTGTTTTCTTCATGCTTAAATAAACTATGATTGCATTCATGAAGCAAGTGCTGGGATTTTCCTTCTACTTAGATTTACTAAGAGGCACATGCCTCTTAGTAAATCTAACAGGCACAGGCACAGGTGGGACCTGTGCCTGTTGTAGCAAAATCAGTCTTAGAAGTCTGGGGCACCTCCAACTAATGGCCCTTCTACATGGAGCGATTAACGTCCGAATTTTTACGATAACAATCGCATTTGAGCGATAATCGGCTCGTGTAAACACAGTAAACAATCAAGCGATGAGCAAGAAATTGTATATCTTAGTCTTTCAACATGTTCCCAAATCATCGTTGGTCGGTCACTAAAAATTAGCAGATCGCTTCACCTAAACAGTCTTTGGCTATGTTCACACAATGTTTTTTTAGCTCCATTTAAAATTACGTCTGTCATTTTGAGTCTAAAATAACGGACATCATTTAGCAGCCTTGCCTCTCCTTAGTGCAATGACTGGTGTTTGTACATTATTCTAGTACTAATTGGCCTTTGGATGCGGCTTAATTGAAAAGTCCATTGCATTTAATAGTAAAAAGGGAAAAAGAACGGTGACAAAAGAAAAACTGTGTGTGAACATAGCCTTTTACCGATTCACCCTATGTGTGAGATGGGCTTAAGCGATCTTAAAACGATTGCAAAAACAGTTTTTTGAAACGATATATCATTCCATCTTAACACTGATCGTTATAAAAAACACATAGGGGGACATTTATCAAGCTTCTGCCCGAGGCGTACGCCAGGGAGAAGGTGGGCTGACAGAGCTTGCAGTGTCATAATAAGGCGGGGAGGAGGTGTGGCCTTCTCCCGTGGCTTATTTATCATGATTTACGCATGCTCGCAGGCGTAAATCGTGATTAAAATCTACACCTGCTTCCAAGCAGGTACGCTGAAAGCAGGTCTGGGCGCCCGGCCGGCCGGATTCACTAAAAGGCGTGCGCCTCTTAGTGAATCCTGCTGGAGAAAATGGGGCGGGGCCTAATATAAATCCCCCATAGTTACTTCAAAATCGTTAATCATTTGATTGGGCGAATTATCGGTCCGTGTAAAAGGACCATAAGTATTAGTTTTTCTAAACTTATGGGGGGAAATTTATGAAAGGGTGTAAATATACACCTGGTGTAAACTGCTCACAGCAACCAATCACAGCTCAGCTTTCAGCTCTGGTAGAATAAAAGAGGAGCTGTGATTGGTTGCTGTGGGCAGTTTACACCAGGTGTATATTTACACCCTTTCATAAATCTTCCCCATGGTGTTTTTCCACAGAGAGATTTATCTGACAGATCTTTGAAGCCAAAGCCAGGAATGGATTTGAGAAGAGGTGAAATCTTAATCTTCCCTTTATGACCTGTTCTCTGTTTATAGTCTGTTCCTGTCTTTAGCTTCAAAAAATCTGTCAGGAAATCTCTCTGTGTAAACGCACCATTATCAGAGACATCCCTTAGATGTGCACAGATTAATCAAACCCGCACCACACTGATACATCTGGTGCACTTGAAGACTGTGTGACCTGCAAATAACTGACATGTCCTTTCAGTTCACACAATGAAGTGAGCGGCTCCGGCAGGGAGAGGGTGTCAGTAGGGTGTCAGGAGGGGGGAGGAGGCAGTAGCAGGGGGCAATGAGGCCGTGGCGACACACAGGGGAGGAGGCCAGCGTAACGGAGGAGGCGGGGCAGCAAGGGGACGCATGGGGGGCAGCATCTCGGCGGTGGCATCAGATGGACACGGGGGAGGAGGCTGGGCGGCATAACGGGGGAGCAGGGGGACACACGGGGGAGGAGGCAGCTGTATCAGATGGACACGGTCCTTCCCAGAACCAATCACCGCTCAATTGCGGTATACCCGCCCCATATACCAGAATATTGCTGTGATTCTTTGCCGCACAACAGGCATACACCTGGGAGAAGGGGCGAATCTGTGCCTACTCTCTGGTGTAACTTTCATAAATGTCCCCCTTTATGCTATGTGCATTTGATAGTTTTAGGAAAAAAAAATATTTAATCTGATCGGGATTAAAGTGTCCATGTTCCAGTATAGATGAATCTCAATATCCTGCTTTATCGAAAATAAACCCCAAAATGACTTTTTAATTCTATAAAGCTTATATTTATTGACACCTTCAAGAAAAGTTTTAGTGAAAGTGTTACTAGTTCCTTATGATTTATAAGTAGAAATGTTTTTACATAACCTTACATTTTAGCTCTACTGGAATGCCATGCAAACCACATTTAGCACGTTTACCGTTTATCATGTTGCTACACTCACCTCTTTCAAGAGAATAGCAACAGTGAAATCCTCAGCCTGTGATGTATCAGATTAAAATCTGTGCTCTCTAACCCTTGGGAAATATTTCAATATGATTAATATCTAAAACCTTTGGTGAAAACAAAGTGGAGCAATGTGAAGAAGGAATGAGAAGGCCTTGATATAGAACACAGCTGACAGGGCTTGAGTTTCACTTTGTTGATAACTATACTTTCAACATGTTACTAAATAAGAGACAGCTGAAATACTTCTTTCACAATATTGTTTTATTATGATTGCTCTTTTCTGTTATAACTGTGACCCCCGTTTTGATAGCCGCACAGTTCAGGAAGTGCTTATCAGAGCAGTGTGAGTGATTGCAGTAGGATCCATTTTAATCAAGAAAATATGTTTTCAGACCTCAAAGAACAAGATATAAGTTATACTGATGGCAAACTAAGAATGACTTTATTAGTAAATGTGTAAGGTTAAAAATATATTTTATACATTATGCAAGATATATATGTATATATATATATATATATATATTGGAAGTTTTCCCACCTACAGAGAATGGAGAGGTCTGTAATTTTTTATTGTAGGTAAAGAGACAGAATCTATTTAAAAAAAAAATCCAGAAAATTACATTGTTTGATTTTGAAACAATTCTATAGCATTTTATTGCATGAAATAAGTATTTGATACAATAGAAAAACAGAAGTTAAAGAGGTGACGGGGGTCATACAATGACATTGCATTCCTGCCGGAAATGGTCGCTCAGCCTAGACTATATATTGAGCGTCTGTTTCCTATGGAAGTGCAAGGTCTTTGGATTTTCTGAAAACACAGGAAGCAATGCACAGTGGGTGGACCAGGATCCGGCAGCGGCACAGGAACAGGACAAGTATGTTTTACCAACCCAACACATGTCCCCCACAGCCCTGGCAGCCTAGATTTTTCCTGGACCTCTTTAATATTTAATACAGAAACCTTTGCTTGCAATAACGGAAGTCAGAAGTTTCCTGTAGTTCTTGACAAAGTTTGCACACGATGCAGCAGGGATTTTGTCCCACTTGATAGATCTTCTCCAGATCTTTCAGGTTTTGGGGCTGTCGATGAGCAACATTGAATTTCAGCTCTGTCTAAAGATTTTCTATTGCTTCAGGTCTGGAGACTGGCTAGGCCACAGCAGGACCTTAAAATGCTTCTTATGTAGTCACTACTTAGCTGCCCTAGCTGTGTGTTTCCGGTCATTGTTATGCTGGAAGACCCAGCCACAACCCATCTTAAATGCTTTTACTGAAGGAAGGAGGTTGTTGGCCATAATCTCACAATACACGGCCATCCATCTTCTCTTCAATATGGTGCCGTTGTCCTTTTCTTTTTGCTGAAAAGCCCATTCAAAGTTTGATGTATCCACCCCCTTCTCTCATGCCTACTCTGGATCATCAAGATTGGTCATTGGTAAACTTAAACAAGCCTTGTATCTGCTAGCATGAGCAGAGGGACCTTGGGTTCCCTTCCGGATTTGAATTCATGACAGTGTGGGGTATTACTAATAGTAATCTTTGAGACTGTGGTCCCAGATTTCTTCAGGTCATTGACCAGGTCCTCCCATGTAGTTCTGGGCTGATTCCTCAACTTTGTCAGAATCATCCTTACTGCAAAAGGCAATGTGTCTTGTGTCTCTTCCATTTTTTTAATAATTGCATCAACAGATGTTGCTTTCTCGCCAAGCTGCTTGCCTATTGTCCTATAGCCCATTCCAGCCTTGTGAAGATCTACAATTTTGTCCTTAGACAGCTCTTTGGTCTGGGCCATGGTGAAAAAGTTGGAGTGTGATTGATTAATTGAGTGTGTGGACAGGTGCTTTTTTAATGAAATTTTTATGCAATGAATACAGATAATAAATGCAGAGTAGGAGGGCTTCTTAAAAAGAAAAACTAACAGGTCTGTGAGAGACAGAATTCTTGCTGGTTGGTAGGTGATCAGATACTTTATTTTTGCAATAAAATGCACCTTATTGAGAAATCATCAAATATGATCTTCTGGAATTTTCAAAAAAGATTCTGTCTCACAGTTGAAGCGTACCTACAATAGGTGGGAAACATGCAAAATGGGCAGTGACTGGATGATGCCATTTAGTTCTAGCCCCACCTATCTGAGTATTGTCACTATTTCTGACCAGTTTCTCCAGCCGATATCCCCATTTCCCTGTCACATACACATATTCATAGAGAGGGAGGTGTGATTATAATATGCTGCCTTGTGCTAAATAATGCTAGCACTGTGCTGTAACCTCATTGAGGTCCTGTGTTTTGAGACTCTTCAATGAGGCTCCACGGGCTCTTCTTTTGCATATTCATGTTTCCCAGGGGGCAATGCACCTAGGACTTCACTGCATTGAGCGCTTTCACTAGCAGCCGGCAGTGTTGTCATTTGGCTGATCTCCCTGAGTTCAGCAATCTGTTTCTCTTATGGCTCTACTAGGCATTGCTCACACCTAGCCAGAATCCTGCTCCACACTGATGAGGGGCAACACCCCGAAACAGCTGTATGTGGATGGTTACCTAGCCTTGGTTTATCCCTTGTAATTACATTGACTTATAGGGCCACTTAATATGGTGGTATTGGTGGTTTCCTAACAGGAGCTACCCCTTGGCTGGGTCCTTCCCGGAGGGATATCTGGTTATCCTGTGTTTTGAGACTCTTCAATGAGGCTCCACAGGCTCTTCTTTTACAACAGCTTTGACTGAGTTACTGGCAGAAGTGTTGATGGATAGTATAGTAGGCAGGGTGGGAGGGCTGTGATGAACAACTGAGGGGAAGCAATGCACTCTAGGACTTATATTACTGACTAATTGCTTTACCAGGAAGTGCAACCATGAAATACAGAACTAAAAAAAACCTTCCCCCCAAAGAAATAGATTTTGGTAGTTTAAGAACTTAGATTGACAGGTAAGCAATGCTATATGCTTCTGAAGCATTTTTTTTTTAACTTCATATCAGAATACTCCTTAACTGGGTTCACACTACGTATATTTCAGTCAGTATTGTGGTCCTCATATTGCAACCAAAACCAGGAGTGGATTAAAAACACAGAAAGGCTATGTTCATACAATGTTGAAATTGAGTGGATGGCCGCCATATAACAGTAAATAACTGCCATTATTTCAATACAACAGCCGTTGTTTTAAAATAACAGCAAATATTTGCCATTAAATGGCGGCCATCCCCTCAATTTCAACATTGTGTGAACAGATCCTTTCTGTGTTTTTAATCCACTCCTGGTTTTGGTTGCAATATAAGGACCACAATACTGACTGAAATATACGTAGTGTGAACCCAGCCTAAAGGTGCCTCTAAAATCAGATTTAAGAAAGAAGAAATCTCACTAAGTAATAAAAGCATAATGTATCTAGGCCTTTCTAGAACTAGCATATAGTCTATTTTTTCAGTTTTTATTAAAAAGAAAAAGCGCCTGATTTTTTTTTACATTACATTTTGTAGAGTAAATAGTAAATGTGTCCATTTCAGTATTCTGAATAAGCTTTCAGGATACTGATTCACTGAGTAAGATTTGGTTTTCCAAATAAAATAATGACTCTCCATGATGTTTGGCTAAATTGTCAAGAATAAAATGAATGCTGGTAACCTTTAAATTCTTAACCCCTTCCCCCCAGGCTAATTTTTGATTTTGCGGTTTTGTTTTTACCTCCTCGTGTTTAAAAGGCCATAGTGTTTGCATTTTTTTTTACCTAGAGACCCAAATGAGCCCCTACTTTTTACGCCACTAATTGCACTTTGCAATGACAGACTGCAAAACCAGAAAAAAATTATATGCGCAGTGAAACTGAAAATAAAATGCTATATTTTTTATTTGGGGTGGTTATGTGTTTACGCCATTCGCCCTATGGTAAAACTGACTTGTTATCTATGTTCGTCAAGTTGGTACGATTAAAATGATAGGCAACTTGACTAACTTTTATTTGACAGCGTTTAAAAAATTAAAACCTTTTTAAAAAACTAAATGTTCCTTAAAATAGCTTTATTCCCATGCTTCTAACACTTATATTTTTTGGTCTACGGGGCTGTGTGAGATTACTTATTTTTATTTAAAAAATGGGAAAAGGGGAGTGATTCAAACTTTTGTTATGGGAGGGGATTTTTTTTTTTTTATTAATAAAAAACTTTTTTTTCCTTACATAGACATTATTTAGAAGCCCCCTGGGGGACTTCTATATACACAGCACTGATCTCCCAGTGTCCTCCCAAAGTCCTGGTCTTAAAGGTGATTGGGGCAGGCAGATAAGAACTTAGACAGGAAGAGAGGGCTTTCAATCACCAGCAAGACAAAGAGTTAATCATTTAAGTGCTGGTAGAATTCACTCCAGAAAAGGCACGGGCATTAACCAGAATGTAATCAATTAGGCCAGGACAGAATCCACCCATGTTCACACTAGGAATGATGTAGGTAAGCACAATGTTTGCTCACATATTATTATAATAAGTAGCAAGCATATCAATTGTTTTACCATAGTTTATTGACAGCAGGACTTTTAGGATATCTGTGACAGTATTGGTATTTTACATAATTGTTATAAATACGTATTCATTACCATTTCTAAGACAGTACAGCATCAGTCTATGTTCCCATTATATGATCATAGCAGGAAAAGTTGACTATTTATTATTATTGACATCTGCAAATAATGATCATGATTAGAGATAAGCAAGTATACTATTCGCCCCAGTATCAGGGTGCTTGAAAGTACTTAATACTCTAATGGGTGCTGCAAGGTACTTGTGTGAAATAGCAAGTCTCCTCCCCCGCATGATATTTCATACAATATACCAGTATTATACAGCATACTAATACAGATAGTGGTACAGTATAATGGTATACAGCTAGTATACACAGTTGTATACTATGCAACAGTTTGTATTATTGAAGTACACAGTAGGAGTACTAGCATTAATCCACAACTAACCAAAAGTGCTTTTCAGGACAAGTGATATTCCTGTGTAACAGAGAAAAATATAGTATAGTATACCAGTATTAGGTGGTTTACTCATTCTGATTGTGGTACAGTATACAGCTATTGTATGGCCTGAGAGACTTAAATGGGTCCATGCACGTTCCCCATACTATTCCCATTCAATTTCTGTGGTGTTTACATCACTGTCTGAGGTTTTTAGGTGGACCAGACCTCTCCTCTACTTGGGGCTCCTGAAAAGATGCTCTTATCTCCCATTGACTTTATAGGGTCCTTTTTCATTCAAGCATTTGAGTATTGAAACATGTTCGACATGAATAACAAGCTTTTGACTATTTAAAGGAGAAGTCAGGCGAAAACTTTTATTAAAGTATTGTATTGCCCCCCAAAAGTTATACAAATCCCCAATATACAATTATTATGGGAAATGCACATAAAGCTCTTTTTTCCCTGCACTTACTACTACATCAAGGCTTCACTTTCTGGATAAAATGGTGATGTCATGGACCGACTCCCAGAGCTGTGCAGGCTGTGGCTGCTGGAGAGGATGATGGCAGGGGGACACTGAGGGACACAGGGCACTGGAAGGACACTGAGCATCCCCCTGCCATCATCCTCCCCAGCAGCCACAGCCCACACAGCTCTGGGAGTCGGGTCGTGACATCACCATTTTATCCAGGAAGTGAAGCCTTGATGCTGTAGGAAGTGCATGGAAAAAGGCACTTTATAAGCATTTCCTGTAATAAGTGTATATTGGTGATTTATATAACTTTTGGGGGGCAATATGTCACGGCTGCGGCCGCAACTTCCCTCTGCCTCATGCAGCCGCCGGGGTCCATGTGCAGGGACCCGGCGCTGCTACTAGTTCGGCCCCGGGGGGTGCCTTACCTCACCCCGCTCCTGTCCCCATCTGTCCCGGCCGGCGCGCGCATCCCCGCTTCCTAGGGCGCGCGCGCGCGCCGGCTGCCTCAGATTTAAAGGGCCAGTCTGCCCTTAATTGGTAGTTGCACCAACCACTCCCTATTTAATCCCAGCATGCCCCACCACAGGTGTTGGAGCCTCTACATGCTTCCCATAGCGTTTGGCCCAGCTCCCTGTTGTTCCTGACCTCAGTCCTAGTTCCTTGTTCCTGTCCGCTGTCCTTGTCCCTAGTCCCTGCCCGCTGCCTTCCTATTGTTCCTGAGTTCTGTCCGCCACCTGCGATTATGCCTACAGACCTCTGCCTGCACTATCTCCTGCCTACTGCTCCTGCCACGCCTCGCCTGCCGTCACTAGCAACCAAGCCAGGGGTAGTGACCTGGGGGTCGCCTGCCGCAGCAAGTCCATCCCACCTTGCGGCGGGCTCTGGTGAAAACCAGCGGCCCCTTAGACTCCGCTCCCTGGTGAGGTTAGTGCCATCGCTAGTGACGGTTCAGTGGATCCACGACTCCAGGCGTTACACAATACAATACTTTAATAAAAGTTTTTGCCAGACTTCTCCTTTAAGTGGTCATTATCATGATCATTATTTGTGGCCGTTAATATTACCAGACGGACACCTTTTCCTGCTAGAATCCCGTAGTGAGACCATAAAAACATTATTTTATATGAATAACAACCATTGTTTTAAAAATGTTGGCCATTTTTTGCTGTTAAATGATGGCCGTCCAGTAAAAATGCAGTCATTTGATATAAACATATCAATTTGATATAAACATAATTTGATATGACATAAACACAAGCATATGGTTTATTTTCTATACTGTGTTTAACCCCTTAAGGAGCGGGTTAATTTTCGTTTTTTTTTTGTGTTTTCTTTTTTTCCTCCTTGTGCTTAAAAGGCCATAGCAGTTGAATTTTTTCATAAAATATGCTGTGAAACCAGAAAAAAAATTATATGCGTGGTGGAATTGAAAAAAAAACCAAAACACAATTCTTTTTCTTTGAGAGGGTTTTGTTTTTACGCCGTGTGTTATATATATATGTTATATATGTTCCTCAAGTCGGTACGATTAAAACGACATGCAACTTGTATAACTTTTATATTAGTTGATAGCTCGGAAAAAAATAAAACTTTTTACAGAAAATAAATGTTCCTTAAAATCGCTCTATTCCCATGCTTATAAGGCTTTTATCCTTTGATCCATGGGGCTGTCTGATGTGTAATTTTTTGTGCCATGATGTGTTCTTTCTATCGGTACCTTGATTGCGCATGTGCGACTTTTTGATAGCTTTTTATTACAATTTTTCTGAATTTGATGCGACCAAAAAATGCGCAATTTTGCACTTTGCTATTTTTTGGCGCTTACGCCATTTACCGTGAGGGATCATGAATTAAATAATTAAATTTATATTTCGGGCAATTACGCACGCGGCAATACCAAACATGTTTGTTTATTTATTTTTATTTCTAACATGGGAAAAGGGGCAGGGATTTGGAATTTTATTAGGGGAGGGGGCTTTTTATTAATAAAAACACTCTTTTTCACTAACAGTAATTAGAAGTCCTCAGGGGGACTTTTATATACACAGCACTGATCTCCCATTGAGATCAATGCTGTGTATATAATAGAGCACCGATCCATCAGATTGGTGCTCTATTATAATGGTCTGCTGCAGACCATCTGAATGGATTGCCGAGCCGGGATCAGCGTCATTCCGACACTGAGCCCCGGCCGGCTCATTAGAACGGACCTCCCCTCCACGATCACATTGCGGGGGGAGATCCACCACTAGACACCAGGGACAGGGGGCACATATTCTATCCAAATGCAGCTGTCAGCTTTGACAGCTGCATTTGAATAGTTAATTAGCCGGCCGCTAATTATAATTAACACCATTATTGTACTGATTATTATTAAATATGTCTAAATATGTATTATAAAAGCACAATTTATGAAGAAAAAAAATATTTCTTCATATGGTAGATTTTTTGCAAACATTTTCTGCAAATAAAAATCAATTCCATTCATCTGCATAGTATGGTTTTGAAGACAAGCTCATGAATTTCTGCAAACACCACTAAAATGTAGCATAGAAATATAGAAACAGAAGATTGTCGGCAGAAAGAAACCACAAGGTATCTCCCTTATTATTATCTTAGTATAGATTTATGTTTATCCCAGGTATGTTTACATTCAGTTACTGTAGATTTACCAACCACCTCTACTGGAAGTTTGTTCTAAGCATCTACCACTACTTTCAGTAAAAAAATATTTTCTTAACTTCCTCCAACTAAACTCAGATTGTGTCCCCTTGATCTAGTGTTTACTCTATTATTGAAAACACCTTCCTTCTGAACCATATTTGGGCTTTTAAAACATTTAAAGGGAACCATTCACCAACATTTTGCTCACATGGTTCCCAGCTGCACAGTATAGAGCTACTGTGCAGCTCCCAGATGCTACCAACTTTCCAACTGGGATAGTTGCTGTCCCTTTTTCAGCCTTAGGCACTGGAATAAAACTCCTTTTTCCCCCTTGTAAAGCTACCGCTGCAGACCTGGCTGGTATCCTTTGGGAGCAAATCCAACCTGCTCCCTATTGGGCATGGGGTGCTGAGGATGAAGGTAAAAATTAAAAAGGGTGGGCTGGCCAGGGACGGATCTGCCCTCTGGGGGCGGGGCAGTGCTCCACAAGGCCTGACCGGACTAGGGACCACATTAAAACTATGCAGAAACTGTGCTGAGGATGATGGTTATAGACTTACCTTCATCCTAAGCGTCCAATGCACAATAGAAAGCTATGAGCAGATTAAATTTGTCTTACCTGCTTTGTCTAATCCCCTGTAGGCTCCCCTTTCCCTACTGCATGGTTGCACTGCTGACTTATTTTACAGTCTACATGATGTTATAACTTTAAAAACTAAATCAACAGTAGATGTGAAATAAAGCAAGTTTGCAACATAAATGTTTTGGGTTTATTTTGATTTGTTATTATGCTGTAATAAAAAGCTATACTTACCAGAAATCCAGGTCCTGTCTTCTGAATGCAGATTTTTAGTCTTGTGCTGGTTGAAAAAAAAACAACTAAACACTTGAAGTCCCGGCCAGTATAGTGTGTCATGGCTCAATGTGTCCATCAATCAAATGACTGTCTTCTGTGTGAGTGAAGAGTGGCCTGGGAAACAGAGGGAACCGCAGTGACAGCCCACTTAGCCAACACTGATCATGGCGCTGTCCCGTCTCAGTCAGTGATTGGCTGAGTTTAACAGACTGTGTCTCAGGAGTGATAGCCCATTTAGACAAGCACTGACTGACTGAGATGGGACAGTGCTTCGGCCGAGAACAAGCAGCGGGGAGAGCAGCTGCGGAGGCAGCCCAAAGCAATTATAACTAACAGTGTGGTTACTGTAGACAAAAATGAATATTGGTTGTACATAACATACCTTACATCAGAAAACCTGTTATTAAATGAAATAATTATAGTCCGATCGCCGTGCCCGCTAATACAGTAATAGGATGCAGCTGTCAAAGTTGACAGCTGCATCCGATTACCGTTTGCAGCTTCATCCCTGGTGTCTAGTGGGGAGATCTCTCCTCCGGGATGTTGTCCCGGAGGAGCGATCTCCGTTACTGAAGCCGGCCGGGGACCGCTCCAAGATGGCGCCGTCCCCGACTCGGCACTCGTTTACTTCCAACTGCAGCAGCCGGATGTGAACGAGTGCCTATCTCATGGATCTCTGCAGCATATCTATGCTGCAGAGATCTCTATGAGAGATCAAAGCACTTATACTAGAAGTCCCCCAGGGGGCTTCTAGGATAAGTGTAAAAGTTAAAAAAAAGTGTTGTCATTAGTAAAAAGCCCCCTCCCCCAATAAAAGTCTAAAGCACCCCCCTTTTCCCAGGTTATTAATAAAAGTAAATAAATAAATAAACATGTTTGCCAAAGTGCAAAATTGCGCATTTGTGGTCGCATCAAATCCAGAAAAATGTTAATAAAAAGCGATCAAAAAGTCGTATATGCGCAATAAAGATACCGATAGAAAGAACACATCATGGCGCAAAAAATGACACCTCACACAGCCCCATAGACCAAAGGATAAAAATGCTGTAAGCCTGGGAATGGAGCGATTTTAAGGAACGTATATTTGTTAACAATGGTTTGAATTTTTTACAGACCATCAGATACAAGAAAAGTTATACATGTTACATATTGTTTTAATCTTAACGACTTGTGGAACATATATAACAAGTCAGTTTTACCCCAGGGAGAACGGCGTAAAAACACATATCCACTAAAAACACAAAATGTGTTTTTTTTTCAATTTCACCACACATTGATTTTTTTCCTGCTTTTGCAGTGTACTTTATGCAAAAATTTAGCCTGTCATTGCAAAGTACAATTAGTGGCGCAAAAAATAAGGGCTCATGTGGGTTTCTAGGTGAAAAAATGCAACTGCTATGGCCTTTTATGCACAAGGAGGAAAAAACGAAAATGCAAAAATCAAAATTGCCCCGGTCCTTAAGGGGTTAATATGCTTAAAAAAGCAAAACAAAGCAAACAGGAATATACCGTATTTTCCGGCGTATAAGACGACTGGGTGTATAAGACGACCCCTGACTTTTAAGAAGACTGTCAGGGGTTCACCTTATACGCCGGAAAAGGGCTGCAGTCAGGCAGGGGTTAACTGCAGCTAAATAAAAAAACAGTCAACTCACCAGAGGCCCGTTTTTCGGCGCAGGCAGTGTGACGTACACTGACTGTGCCAGGGATCCCCGAAGCTCTCTTGAGCAGCCGAGAGTCTCATCGGAAAAGCTTGGGGATGCTCGGCTGCTGAAAGAGGTTGACAGAGGTTTCGGGTACCTCCGGAGCCTCTGTCACTCTCCTGCCAGCCGAGCGTCTCCGAGCTCCTCCAATGCGATGCTGGGTTGCGCTGATTTCTAAGGAGATTTTTCAGGGTTAAAAAGTCATCTTATACGCTGCAAGGCACCTATGACCCCCCCCCCCCCCCCCCCCCCACACACACACACTACTTCACACTTTCTCCTTCAATAAGTTTATTGGAAAAAGTCAGCTCCTGTACAGTGGACTGAACAGATACCTTTATACTTGCTAGAGAGATTTAGATAGAGGCAGAGTTAGAGAGAGTTAAAGTGACTCTGTACCCACAATCTGACCCTCCCAAACCTCTTGTACCTTTGAATAGCTGCTTTTAATCATAGATCTGTCCTGGGGTCCGTTCGACAGGTGATGCAGTTATTGTCCTGAAACACAACTTTTAAACTTGCAGCCCTGTCAAACTGGCGTGGCCTAGAGTGTCTGTGCATTAGGTTGGCACAACACCCCCATCCCTTCTCCCCACCCACTTCATCATTAGGAATGCTCCAGGCAGATTTTCAACTATTCACCTGTGCAGTGTTCAGACAAGGAATAGGAGAATACCTGGCTGGAGCATTCCTAATGATGAGGAGGGTGGGGAGGAGGAACAGAGAGGTTGTGCCAGCCTAAGGCACAGTAACTCAAGGCCACGCCAGATTGACACAGGGCTGCAAGTTTAAAAGTTGTTTTTCTGGACAATAACTGCATCACCTGCCGAACGTACCCCAGGACAGATCTTGGATTAAAAGCAGCTATCTGAAGGTACAAGCGATTTGGGGGGACAGATTGTGGGTACAGAGTGGCTTTAAAGAAGGTTGATTATGTATCAGGGACAGATAGAGGCCCTGTCAGTCCTGGCACTTTGTGTGAAATTAGGAAGTCCTGTCATTTTGTGTGAAATCATAGGACTTCTGTCACTGAAAATCTCTATAGTGTCCTTTAAATTAACCTTTAGAAGACCATGCCAATTAAAATTTTTGTGTTTTCGCTTTTTCCTCCTTGTGCTTAAAGGGACATGGCACTTGCATTTTTTCACCTAGAAACCCACATGAGCCCTTATTTTTTGCGCCACTAATTGTACTGTACTTTTCAATAACAGGCTGACTTTTTGCATAAAGTACACTGCAAAACCAAAAAAAAATTAAATGTGTGGTAAAACTGGAAACATTTTTTTTTATTTTTTTTGTTTTGTTTTTAAGCCGTTCGCCCTGGGGTAAAACTGTCTTTTTATATATGTTCCTCAAGTCGGTACGATAACAACGATATGTAACTTGTATAACTTTTATTTTGTTTGATGGCTTTTAAAAAATTCAAACCATTTTAAAGAAATATATGTTCCTTAAAATCGCTCTATTCCCATGCTTATAGCGCTTTTATTCTTTGGTCTATGGGGCTGTCTGAGGTGTAATTTTTTGCGCCATGATCTGTACTTTCTATCGGTACCTGGATTGCGATATGGGACTTTTTGATCGCTCCCACTATGGCCCACATGCTAGTATGGTTTAGGATCCTGGGCCTTCTTCGCCAGTGCACCTCTTCTCACCCCCCTCCCCCTTGTCCTCCCCTCTTCCTCCTTGTCGGGTCTATGTCCCCCTTGTCTTGTGTGGTTTATGTTGTGTTGTGTCTGGTGTTGCTAAATACTGCAAGTTTCTCTTCCTTTGTTTAATCCACAGTTCGGGCCTCCCTCTGGCCTGTTGCCTGGCGGCTTTTCATGATAATTATATATAGCTCGGTTATGTCTTCTCTTCACTTTTGGAGGGGTATTTCCCCTTGATAGCAATACTGTTTGCCTTAACCACATTTTGACTGTACTTTCTATGGTCACTTTGTCAATGTTTTTGTTCTTAATATACATAAAACTTTAATAAAAACATACAATTTAAAAAAAAAGATCCATGAGATAGGCACTCTATTGCTTTCGGCTGCTGCAGCCGAAAACAATAGAGTGCCGAGCCGGGATCAACGCCATTACGACGCAGACCCCGGCCAGAATGAGACACGGGGATCGTTCCTCCGCAACCACATCATGGGGGGCATGGGGGGGGGGGCGATCCTCCCCACTGGACACCAGGGAAGGCTAAAAGCTGCCTTTTAAATGCAGCTGTCAACTTTGACAGCTGCATTTAGAAAGCTAATTAGTGGGCATGGCGATCAGACCATGCCCGCTAATAGCCGTGGTCCCGGGCTACAAGCCGCACCCAGGATCGCGGCGGTTCAGAGCACGGCCACCGCGCGCCCCCCCTCTTAACTCCCCTAGCGACCTTAGGACGTACAGGTACAACCAGGGTTGTCTAGGGATTAAAGTCCCTATTTGCAGAAGGATGTCCTTTAGCACATATCAAATAGTGTCCATTAGCATCTTTGCATAAAATTGCGGCAGTAGCAATGATAGTGGTTATTTGTTTTTAAAACACTAAACCCCAGAAAAACTAAATCCCCCACAACAATAGGCAGCTTTCCTTCCACATACATGGTGTAATGGCCAGGCACCTTTCCTAAATGTCACATCACGTAGCCATCATGGGGACATAACTAGGATTCATGGGGCACCCTAGAGAAAAAACTGTATGGGAACCCATGCCCCCCCCCCTCCCCAAAAAAAACAAAAAAAAAAACTCATCTGGGATCTGGGAGAACAAAGCCAAGGGACTGTGCCAGGCCAGGTAAGTATGTGTATGGGGAAGGCCTTCTGGCTGGAGGTGCAATGTTACCTCCGACCACCAGAGAGACTGGCAGGGTAGCAGGAAGTAAATGGCTTCTTGCTCTGTCAGTAAGACGCCACAGCATTTAACTGTGAGCTTTGATCATGGACACTCACGGTCAATAGACCAGGGGCCCATGGGCCCCCTTAGTACACAGGCCCTGTAGCAGTGGTGTGGTCTGCCTTTATGGTAGCTACACCACTGCCAACTGTGCAAATATAACAAAAATAATAACTGCCCAAAGGGTGAATAACAAAGGCTGTCTAACTGTCCCCACTGCACAAACCACTGATGCTGGCACAAGATATAGGCTCGACCTCTGGCCCCTGAGATGTGTGGGCATCCTCTCACCCTTGATGGCACACACAGTTGGGCACCTGTGAATGTAGAGGTGGGCTCAGGGTGAAGGACTGCCACTGTGGGAGAAGGTGAGATGGTGTTGTCCACTTAATGGACTCCATGGCTTGTAGGAGGAGCTAGTGAGATGGAATCGGCTGCTGCAGTTAGGTAGGCATCCACTTGCCATGGATGCATATACTCCTCATCCTCCTCAGGCCAGCTGCCAATTTACCCTAAATACTTTCCTCTAGGATAGTTTCACTTTAATGCAGGGAAGGAAACACGGGCATTGACACAGCTCCCATTAGGCTGAAACATAGGGACAGAGACGCAGCTTTCTACAGTGCTTTTCTGGTGCCAGTTTTAAAGCGTTTTTCTTGGGGGATTATGTCACAAAAGCGCAAGCAGAAACGCTCAAAACAGCCGCTTCTCCCATAGAAAGCAATGTGACATTATAAAGCACTTTTTGCCACAAAAAAATGCACTTTTTAGTTACAATAAGCTTACTCTTGTAGCCTAAACAGTTAAGTTGTCTTTATGTGGTTCATTTAAAGAGAACCAATCATGGCCGAAATTAAAAATTCTTTTTTTGCTAATTAGCTGTAAAATGAAGTTTTATTAATATTTGTAAATAGTCTTAATTATTTTTATAGCTGCATTTTTTTCAAATATACATACTTTACTTTCCTGTCTCGAGCCGGCTCTTTTCAAAAGAGCCGGCGCGAGACAGGAAGCTCCCGTCATGCAGAGCTGCAGGAATGCCGGGGGCGCCGCCATATTGATGACGTCACTTTGCATTCCACCGCTGCAATGCAAGTGACTAAATTAAGATGGCGGCGCCCAGCAGTGGACAAGAGGATTGGGTAAAGTATAAGATACAGACTGTGAAGGCAGTCTGTATCTTCATAAATAGACAAAATGAAGATACAGACTGCCTTTGCAATCTGTATCTTATACTTTACCTAATCCTCTTGTTCGGTACAGCAAGGCCGGCCGCCGCCATCTTGAATACGTCACTTGCGTTCCAGTGGTGGAACGCAAAGTGACGTCATCAAGATGGCGGCACCGGCTTTGCTGCACCGGAACAAGGGGATTAGGTAAAGTATAAGATACAGACTTCAAATGCAGTCTGTATCTTCATAAATAGACTTCGTAAAGATACAGACTGCATTTGCAGTCTGTATCTTATACTTTACCTACTCCTTTGTTCCGGTGCAGTAATGCCAGCCGCCATCTTGATGACATCACGCTGGAACGCACCGCTGGAACGCACGGCACGGCATGGCGGCGCCCCAGCATTACTACACCGAAGAAGAGGATTAGGTAAAGAATAAGATACAGACTGCAAAGGCAGTCTGTATCTTCAGGAAAAGACTTAGGGAGAGAGGAACTTTAATAATAGGGACAGTGATTTTTAGGTGATAGGTTCTCTTTAAGGTTCAGTTTGGATGAATCTGAACTTTACTCAAAAGTTTGGTGAACCAAACTTTTAACAAATTGTCTCATCTCTAATTGTGACAGCCACCAATGACTAGATGCCCTCAGAATTTTCTGTAGTTTGGAAAAGCCCACCCATGGATAAAAGTGGGAATGAGGAAATATGCCTGTAAAGAGGAGTTTCTTTAAACGTTAGCCGTTTTTGTTCTCCAATCTCCATACATGCTAATAGCAAATATTATACTGTCCACTTTGCAAATGCAGTGACCATGATTATGACCGCTTGCCACAACTACATCCTGGTTTCTGTTTAGGAAACCCCAGACAGCAGTGTGAACAGAATAAATGTAGTCTGCACAAAATGACTTGGGGTCTGTTTGTGTTCTGCAACAGTTTCTGCTTGTGTTTTTAAAAGGAAAATAATTACCACAAAGAGAGAATTTCTAGGTTTATTACCTTCTTCAATTTTGTTCAATCATTTTCCCATCATCTCATTTTGCATCTGCCCCAAAACCAATAATGTACTATCCATTACCACATGTATTGCCGGAAAAATATGAGACATTTAGATGTGCCTGCACATGTGCTTCTGCGCAGTGTCTGACACTTACACACTCATATGCTAAGCTAAGTTTGTCCACAGTAATAAAAACCATTGGATAAGATACAGACTGTATAAATTATGCCAATTCAAAAGTACATTGTGACAGAAGATCATTAATCGCTAGCAGTATGCTAAGTATTTTGTTACCAGGCTTAGAAAATGGAATGTGAATGGAAATATTGCAGACACCTTCTTGTGGTTTTGCAAAACAGACAGGATAATGATAATAACATGCAACACAGAAACAACAGAAATTAAGGTATCCATTAATCATAGTGTATTTCCAATAGATTTCATACATAATTGGGCTAAACATTTTGTTCTAATTTTAAACAGTCTCAAGGTCTTTTTAGGTTAATTACATTTTATGTTACTAGCAATATTGGTGAATGCAATTAAAGCGAACTTCTAGCTGTCAGTTTTCCAGTTTCTATACATGAGTCAGTTAACTTCTTTTTAACAATTTAAAGCTTTTACGATCCTTGCTGTTACAGTTCTGTAACAATTCTCCCAATGTCACCAGTTATGCATATTTTCCACACTGAGTAGTTTGTAAACTTAAAAAGGATATAGCATTAAAGGAGAAGGCCCATGAAATAAAAAAATCAGAAAGGCAGGGGGTGGTGGAAACATAATAAACAATATATACTTACTTAACCGCGTGCCTTGTAGCGCAGCTCTTGGTTCCTCTTGACAGCTGCCGGCTTTCTGCTCTTCCAGCTGCAATGCCACATACCTGGCTGATAGATTGCCCACTCAGCTAATCAGTGACTGGGGTGGGATACCACCCCAGTCACTGACTGGCTGAGCAGGCAAAAGATCATCTGGCAATGACCTTGCAGCTGTAAGAGCTGGGTACATGATGTACCCGGACTCCAGATGAAAATGACAGCCGATGGCCATCAGTGAGTCCATAGTAACATAGTAAATAAGGTTGAAAGAAGACAAGAGTCCATCAGGTTCAACCTAGGGAAACCCTACTGTGTTGATCCAGGGAAGGCAAAAACCACTATGAGGCAGACAACAATTGCCCCACCACAGGGAGAAAACTCCCCCCGACTCCAATGGCAACCAGAATAATCCCTGGATCAACGTATCACCGGAAATCTAATACCAATAACTTGTAATATTATATTGTTCAAGAAAAGCATCCAGGCCTCCCATGAACTTATTTAACCCTTTGAGGACCAGGCCCCAAATGACCCAGTGGACCGCGCAAATTTTGATCTTAGTGCTTTCGTTTTTCCCTCCTCCCCTTCTAAGAGCTCTAGCACTCTCAGTTTTCTATCTACAAGCCATGTAAGTGCTTGTTTTTTACAGGAATAGTTGTACTTTGTAATGGCGTCATTCATTTTACCATAACATGTATGATGGAATTCCAAATATATTATTTATGAAGATATAAATAGGTGAAATCGCAAAAAAGAATGCAATATGGTAACGTTTGGGGGGTTCCTGTGTCTACGTAATGCACTATATGGTAACAGCGACATGATATTATTACTCTATAGGTCAGTCTGAACACAACCATATGCAGGTTACACAGATTCTCTAATGTTATATATATATTTTTTTTATGAAATCCTTTTTTTTGGCAATTAAATATTAATAAAATGGGCCTATTGTGACGCTTATAACGGTTTTATTTTTTCACCTATGGGGCTGTATGGGGTGTCATTTTTTCCGCCATGATCTCTAGTTTTTATTAATACCATATTTGTGAAGATCGGACGTTTTGATCACTTTTTATTGATTTTTTTTTATATATAATGTAACATAAAATCGGTAATCTGCGCACTTTTCCCCCTCTTTTCGTGTACGCCGTTTACCGGTCGCAATGACGCTTGTTATATTTTAATAGATCGGACAATTACGCACGCTATGGTATATTATATGTTTATCTATTTATTCATTTTTATATGTTTTATTTATATAATGGGAAAGGGGGGTGATTTAGACTTTTATTGGGGGAGGGGTTTTGGGGTAGTGTGTTAGTGTTTTGAACTTTTTTTTTTTTTACACATTTGAAGTCCCTTTGGGGGACTTCTACATACATTACTTTGATTTCTACACTGATGAATGCTATGCCATAGGCGTAGCATTGATCAGTGTTATCGGCGATCTGCTCATTGAGCCTGCCTGTGCAGGCTCAGTGTAGCAGATCGCCGATCGGACCGCACGGAGGCAGGTAAGAGACCTCCAGCAGTCCGTTTCAACGATCGGGACCCCCGCAGTCACACTGCGGGGGTCCCGATCGGTAAGTGACAGGGGACTCCCCCTGTCACTTACACTTAAACGCTGCAGCGTGTCATTAACGGTGAGGTCCCGGCTGCTCACTGCAGCCGGCCCCCACCTCCTATGAAGCGCGCTCCGCTGCGGAGCGCGCTTCATAGCGGGAATAACACCCATGACGTAAGGTTACGTCATGGGTCGTCTGGGGACAGACTTCCATGACGTAACCCTACGTCCAGGGTCGTCTAGGGGTTAATGAATCGGCCATGACAACATCATGTGGCAGAGAGTTCCACAGTCTTACCGCTCGTACAGTAAAGAACCCGCATCGATGCTGATGATAAAATCTTCTTTCCTCTAGACGTAGAGGATGCCCCCTTGTCATGGTTACAGACCTAGGAGTAAAAAGATCACTACAAAGATCTCTGTACTGTCCATTCATATATTTGTACATTGTGATCAGATCGCCCCTAAGACGTCTTTTTTCTAGCGTAAATAAACCCAAGCCTGATAACCTGTCCTGGTACTGTAACCCACCCATTTCCCTTAATGACCTTTGTTGCCCTCCTCTGCACCCTCTCCAGTTCAGCTGTGTCCTTCTCATATACCGGTGCCTAAAACTGTACACAGTATTCCATATGTGGTCTGACCAGTGATTTATAAAGAGGCAAAGCTATGTTCTCATCTTTAGCATCTATACCTCTTTTGATGCATCCCATTATTTTATTAGCCTTGGCAGCTGCTGCCTGGCAGTGATCACTAAAGTTGAGTTTACTGTCCACCAATACCCCCAGGTCCTTTTCGGAAGTAGTTTAACCCAGTGTTTTATTATTTAGCACATAACTGTACTTATTATTTCTACGGCCCAAGTGCATAACCTTACATTTATCCACATTAAACTTCTTTTGCCATTTCACCGCCCAAGCCTCCAGCTTCACCAAATCCCTCTGTAATATGATATTATCCTCCTCTGTGCTGATTACTTTACCCAGTTTAGTATCATCTGCAAAAATGGAGATTCTACTCTGTAGCCCCTCTACAAGGTCATTAATAAAAATATTAAAAAGAAGTGGACCCAACACTGACCCCTGTGGTACTCCACTAGTAACTAAAACCCAATCTGAATATGTTCCATCAATGACCACCCATGATGTATCCGGACTCCAGATGAAAATGACAGCCGATGGCCATCAGTGAGTCCATCAGTAAGGTTTTCTGATGTTTTCCCATTGTTTACTCTCAATCAATATGGAAATATTACTTGCACCCCCCCCCCCTCCCTCGGGGTTTCGGGGTCTTTATCTAGTTTGCTATAAGCTTCTAAATCTCCTCACATTCTTCTCAATGCCCTTCAGTCATTCCTGCATATAAATATATTCAGGAATGACGTCATTTACTTCTACTTCTACTTACAAGCTAGACAAGAGATGGCTCAAATGATGGCAATACTGTACTGTAGTTGGCTTCATATTTCCCTCCTATTAAGAGGACTGCTTTGAAGTGCCATATTTTGTGCAGCCATAGGACGATCAGAATAACCAAAATTTAGGCAACACAAGCTTCCCCCCTTGATAACTTATTGCTATATGAAAAATACACTGGTTCCTACTCTGGTATTCTGCTTTATAGGGTGGATACTTAAGTGTATAATTTATTTATTGCTAATTAACCTTTCTCTGTTTGATTGTACTTAGGAGACTTTAGTCCATGTGTTGTGCTGCCTACTGACTCCAGGAAATTAACATTTCGGTAGGTAAACTTAGTTTTTTTTCTTTCAGGCAGAGGTAGTGCCCCTTTATCTTTTGAGGGGGTTTTGCCTTGAACACATTGCATCAAATTTTTTGTTATGTTCCATTTCTGTACTTGGATCATATCTCTTTTCAAGACTATAAAAAATAAATTCTTTTAATCTTTCCTCGTAACTTAAGGCCCATTTACATGATGCATTTATCATGTGATAAAGTGCTATATTGTTTAAATTTAAGCGATAATTGTTTGGTGTGAAAACAATCAAACAGCAGCAATCAAGCAACAACGAAATTTGGTGGCTTATCTGTAGGTGTAAAAGAGCCCTATTACGCGGAAAGATTATGGTTCAGATTTAAGCGATAATCTTTCCGTGTATGCAGGCAATGATCAAACCACTAACAAAAATTCATCCGTATGTGGTTGATTGCATATTTTGAGCTTACCATAAAATCATTGTTTGCTAATTGTTTGCAATCTTTTGGTGTATGTACACATCTTTTGTTCATAATTACAAATGTTTATATACTAGAGTGTACAAAGGATTGTAATTACGACCATAATTTTGATCGCAACTAATGACTATTGTTCCATTTATTGTGGTAACTGATTTCAGGTTGTTCCCAAAAGTGCTCTTTTGCTATCGTTAATCGGTGAAAATGAAACATGGCTTCATCTAATAGGACCCTAAGATGCTCCTTGCATCTTATTAGTTTAGTTGCATGCCTTTCCAATTCCTTTACTGGACTTATTTATCTATCCTTGGCCCTATTCATGAACTCTTCAAGTCGTGCTATCTGGATATGCTCTGACTAAGTCATACCCCACCCCCAGTGTAATGAACATAGTAGCTAGCACTCTTGATGTCTTTGTCAATTAAATGTATTTGTTCTTAACATGAAATTTAATACAGTCTACAGTCTAAGCCCTTTGAAATGCATAAATACTTAATACTTGAACTAATTCTATGCACTATTTTTAACCAATAAATCCAACAAATTTTCTCTCTAATGACTTAATATTTTACTGCTTTACAGTCATTATTGATGTTTTTCTGTATATGCTATAATGCTATATGTTAATTTAACAAAGCAATTTAGTCAGCAATATGGTTGGAATACCACAATCTATTATGCTTACTCCATTGCATTAAAGCTTATTTTTTCTGCTAACAAATAGGGCTATTGAATCACTGGTCTGTGAAAATTACAATCATTTTTTACCTGAACTCAAACATCCTACTATCCTTTAATTATCATCACCTGATCTTTTGTGTTTGTTATGTGAAATATGCAAATGCAAAAAATAAATCCTTCTTATGACAACATACATCTAAAATGCCAACTCATTCTTCCATTTATTAGAAATGGAGGATAAAAACTAAACAAAGACATATTTTTAGTGAAATTAATAAACCTTGGCAGTATTGTATTCAACTATAATAATATAGAAAGTGAATATAAAAGAAAACTGAAGCATCAAATTATGCATTTGATGAAGTACGTAAAGTAAATATCTAGATTTAATCATCACAATGTACATGATTAACAAACTGAGAAAGCGTCAAATACATATAAACATAGAGAAAGCAACAATCTTTCTCTCATAAAAATCAGCTCATTCTACCAAAGGAAAGTAAAAATGAAATCAACATTACTCTCTAAATAAGGCTGTGTTCACACTATGTTTTTGCAATCTGTTTTTTTCATTCGTTGGGATGAAACGGATTGCAAAAACGTAGTGTGAACCCAGCCTAACACAATTACAGTGCTAAATGATCTTCCACCTAAACACACTTTTTGGTCAGTATTTTGGTCAGTATTTTACAACCAAGACCAGGAGTTGGTTAAAAACACAGAAAGGCTATGTTTACACATTGTTGAAATTGAGCGTATGGCTGCCATTTAATGGCAAATAATTGCTGTTATTTTAAAACAATGGACATTGTTTTGAAATAACGGTCATTATTTGCCATTAAATGGTGGCCTATATTATATATTTATAATTGATATTAATATAGAGAGATGAAGAAACTAGGCAGAAACATTACATAGGAGCACAGAATAAAGCATCCTTGCATGTGTTTTACCTGGCTTTGTCTTGAGATTGTAGCATGTCACAGGAGTGAAACCCGATGCAATCTTTAATTCTTCAAAGTTCTGACGACATGACCCTTTAAATAGCTCATTCCTAACAAAGTTATCTCCTGTCCTCAGGATAGGTGGACCCCCTGGCAAGCTCGAGAGTGGGGGCCCCAGTCTCATGTTAGATTAAAGAGTCATGGATGTGTGCCACCACACAATTCATTCTCTATGGGAACTGTTGTAGACAGCTAAACACTGTACTTGGCTGTTTCTATGGCACCCATAGAAAATGAATGGAGAGGCCCACTGAGAAGATCTCTGGGGCTCCTGTCATTCAGACTCCTTGCATTTAGTCACAGGATAGGGGGTAATTTTGATAGATGGTTATAGTTATTTAACCCTTTTGAATTACTGTTAGATGACAATGTCCAGTATAAATCATACTACTCAAAAATTGATTCAACTGTTTACAATAGCCACAAAGTTCTTATTAACATAACATGGAATACCACATCTATTTTCACCCAGGTGGTTCAAAGTTTTACATCTTACAGGGAATCTTTTAGCTGTAATTCATGTTTCCAACTGCTGACACTGTTAGATACCCTGTTTCCCCCCAAAAAATATATAGTGTCTTATACAGTGGTTTGAGAGTGCTTTGCAAGAAGAGATCACAGATTTTCAAATTTTTAACTTGGTTTAAGAGCAATGCTTTAGGGTACTATTCCACGGGCCGAGGAGGGCCCGATCAATGATGTAAACGAGCACAGATCTGCTAGATCACCGCTCGTTTACTGGGCCTATTCCACGGCCCGATGATTGTTGAGCGAGGGCTGCAGGGACATTGTTACCGATGTCCTTGCAGCCCTTGCAGCAATACATTACCTGTCAGGTCTTCTTCTCCGCTCTGTCTTCGTTCCCGGGTCCCGCGCGCTCTAGCTTCAGAATGGCCTGTCAGCTGACAGGCCAATCACAGGCTGCGGCGGTCGCGGCCTGTGATTGGCTGTGCGCTCCGTCAGCTGACAGGCCATTCCGAAGGTAGATGGCGCGGGACCCGGGGACGAAGACACAGCGGGGAAGAAGACCTGACAGGTAATGTATTGCTGCTGCTTCTTCTAAAATCGCTGGGCGCCCGCCGCGCACCGCTATTCAACCATAGCGATGCGCGGTGGGGGAAAGATGATTTTAGGTCTGGCCCTAAATGAACGATCAGCCGATGACAAGATCATCGTTCTCTCTATTCCACCGAACGATAATCGGCCGAATCGGGCCAAATGGGGCCGATTCGGCCGATTATCGTTACTGTGGAATAGGGCCCTTAGTTTAAGAGCTCCCTGAGCTGGGTGGGAGCAGGAGTTGGGGAGGGACATGGTATGCATAGCGGGGTCACAGCAGTGTACTCTGACCCAGGAAGTCTCCCTCACCTTTCAAATCATAGCAGATCCACTTCAAGCTGGGGTTTAAATCTGGGGAGCGGACTGTGGAGGTAATCTCTTCAAAGCTTTAACCCCTCTATGTGCCCACATCTGCATTGCTCACTCTTTCATGCTCTCTGCAGTCTCTGTCAGGACTTGTGTTTCCCATCCTCGCCATTCCTGCTATAATGTGCCTGCACTCACACTCGGCCATACACACTGCTGATATAATGTGCCTGTACTCACACTCAGCCATTCACACTGCTGCTATAATATGCCTGCACTTACACTTGGCCATTTACACTGCTGTATAGAAAAGCTCTGTCACTGTCCTCCTGCATAGCTCTATGATTCTCACTTTCTGATTGGTCCATGCTGTACACACCCCTTGCCCATTATCTGACCACACAGACCTCTTACAGCTTCTCTATTCTAGTCTGTTGTATTACGCTACTGCAATATGAGGATGTTTGGTTCCATCCTGTATCTACAAACTTTTTTCAGGTTTATGCTCTTACTTACTATACATTATACTCCACATGCTGATTGCTATACTGTACAGTAACTGATAATATCACAAATTCAGCTATATGTTTAATTTGTTTCACAATGTTATTAAAAATTAAAAATCATTATTTTTGGGGTGTGGAACCAGTTGTCTGAGTTTCAATGATTTCCTATGGGAAACTTTGCTTTGGTTTAAGATTGATTTGGATTACAAGCACAGTCCCGGAACGAATTATGCTCGTGATCCAAGGCACGACTATTAATTTTTGCTCCCAAAGATGCGCTATTTCCTATTTTTAGGGGATGTCTTATTTTTCCATGATGAAGAATTCATGCTTCATCATGGAAAAAAAAAAACATTAATTATATACGGTACAGTAGTTGTCATCACAAACCCGCATAACCAGACAACCCACCATCTCCCCGCCACCCCCTTATCGGCATGGTGGCGGCAGGGGTCCCTCTTTCAGGGGATGCCGTGTTTTTGAAGGATACCTTATATTTTCAGGGGGATGTCTTATTTAAAGCTATCCTGTAAATCCTCCACTATGCCTTATTTTCGGAGCATGTCTTATTTTCAGGGAAACAGGGTAGCTGTTAGGACAAGGAGACACATAATACCTTTCATATATCCAGATTCTAGGATGTTTAAAAAATGCTTTTATCCTTTGGTACAAAGAGTCAAAGAGGCTTTTCCAAGCTCCTAAATAGCTAGAAACTGGAATGTCTCCTCTCCTTTCCCTCCCTGCTAGATTGACCCCTGGAAGAGTCCCAAGCAGGTTCCAGTATGAGGAGGGGGAGTAAGGAAATGTTACAGTTTGCTTCACTTCACTAGCGCAGTAAAGCCTCTTTGCCTCTTTGTAATATAAATTAAAAGCATTTTTCTACATTCTGGAAGCACAGACAGACATATGAAAGGTTTCTTGTGTCTCCTTGACTTAACAGCTATCTAACAGTGTCAGCTGACAGATTCCCAGTTTTTACAAAACTATTCAAATCTTTACTGGGAAAAGGAGAGCCTCCCAATCATGCACTTTGCACAACTAAAAAACACCCAGCCCTGGTTCTTACCAATGAGTGACAACATTTTTCTGACAGTGTCTTGTCTATTATTTATCTTTTAAATATTTATTTATTTTTAATGCAGGTAATTGACCAGAAAATTCTATTTAAACATAATATTTATTATCATGAATGTGATTTACTATGTTATATAAAATATTATTTGTAACCTCAGAATAGCTCATCCATTTTGAATACCATGTAGTAGAAGCTGAATATCATATAATAATAATCAGAACAATAGATAAAATAATGTATTTTTCATATTCACACTTGTCAGAGAAGTATATAGCTTAATCATAAAAATAAGCCATACACAACAAAAAGAATGGATAGATATGCAAAGAAAAAGAACTATGCTATCAAATGATTTAAATGTTATCTGCATGTGCAGACTGGTTAGATGAATCAATGCTCAAAAAGCAAAGACCTTTTTGTCTACCTCAACAACATGGTAGGAAAATCTTTAAAATTAAATTTTTAAATTCTTATTGAAAACACTTACCAACTATAATAACTTAAGTACAATACCCAATTGTTTATTTAGATGGTGTGCAGATAACTGTAAAACTCCAAAACCTACAGCCAGATAAGTAGGTTTTATTAATGACCTGCCACCTACTTCATGACTGGATAATTAAAGTTTTTTTTCCAACAAAAGGAATAGAGTGGACAAATTTCTCTGATAGCTTGATAACCACGAGACACTGGTTGAAACTTATTGATACAATCAAAGCTCATTCGATTTGTTCTCGACAGCCACTCCTATCAGCTAATTTCACCTGTGAATAGTTAATTATCCCATGAATGCATATGGTTGTGTCATTAATAAAATTTGACTACAGCATGTCATTTTTTTATCTAAATCAATGGGATCTTTCCTCATTTGTTCCTATATGGAAGACATAAATGTTAGCTACTTAATGCAGGCCAGGATGGTGCTAGTGATAAGTCATACAACATTGATCAGACCTCACTATTTTGCTCTACAAGATAATTTATTCTCTAAACATTATAGCACACAAAGGTGTTTAAAGTACTGTGGTTAGGAAATTCCCATTAACCAGTCCAGGACCAGGATATTCCCCCCTGTAGACAACTATATATATATTTTTTATTATTATTATTATTTATTTATTTTTTATAGAATACTTGCAATAAAAATAAATGTTTCACTTGTTCACGTTACCTTCATGGTAATTTCTTTTCATTTTAATTTTATTCTTTTTTTTTTTTGTACATTGTTCCATTGTAAAGCCAAAGACACTTCAATATTTTTTTTCGTACTCCAGTCTCTCAGCCTCTCTCCACATGCTATAAAACAAATATTCTAAAATCCAACAGCTTTTACATTTATATGTTGATCAAGAGATTTGCCATTGCCATATACTGAATTATATGCATTCCATATAAAGTATCATGTTTTAAGAGATTAGTCAGTGATGGCAAAAACTGTCCTAGCCATTGTTGTAGGTAGTCTGATTGTTTGCTGGCTGTAGGATTTCTATCTGTGTGTGGACGCTGCAGAGATGTTAAAGGGGAACTCCAGGTGGAGGGGAAGAAAAAAAAATGAACGTTCTGTAGAAGCAAATAGCATTACTATCCCAGTTTTGAAACTACCAAAAATCCATTTGTTTTGAGGGGTCTTTGTTCCGTATTTTGTGGCTGTACTTCCTGGTTGAGTAGTTCGACACAGTACTACAGGTTCCAGAATGCAATGATATCCCTCAGCTGTTCATCACAGTCCTCCACCCTGCCCATTCCATGTCCATTTCTGTTGCAGAACATCTAGGCCGTGTTCACACATTGCAGTTTCACGGTGTTACTGAATTATTTATCATTTCATTGTGTTCCCACCCCCACAGAACGCTGTATTCTCTACCTGTAACCCTGATATTGGAATAAAGTAAAGAACTTTTTTTTTCTTTTCATCTCCACGCACATATTATGATCGAGCATCTTTTATCTTTGAGATTGAGAACCACAATAGGGACTTTATCCGATATTAGATGACACGGGATATACTGTTTATACCTTGTTTTTTGTGCAGGTGGGATTGGCAGTGCCGGCTCTGATCCTCTTTGCCATTAAGCAACATTTAATTGTGTTCCTGCATCATTCTTGTGAATACGCTGCAGTACTGCAATGGATATTCAACATGTGTAAACACAGCCCTATTTTCACTGCAGAGTTTTGCACAATGAGCGAAGCTGCAGCACATGGTTCTGGCCGGTCAGAGATGGTGAATCACTCAGGGGATTGGGGGATCCAGCCAAGCCTCCTGTGACATCACGCCCTGCCCCCTGTCTGCATCATCAGCCTGTGCTCAGCAAGCACACACAATGTGCGACACACCTCAGTGCCCCAAACGTCTAAATGACATATCTAGTAAACTCTTCAATGCCCCCAATGCCTCCAAGCAGAAGCCTTAGAAAATAAAGTGAAAGCTACCTCCAAAAGGTTTCCATCCATCTCTACACTTTTCTCCAGAAGACACATTACACATTATGCATTAGGTCAATATGCCTCTCTATGCCCCTCTATGCCCCTCATTGGTACTATTGAGGGGTAAAAACCCGGTAACAGCTGGCTACTGATGGGTAAACCTTCTGGAGAGATTTCTGACTTGGCTTAAAGTGTCACTGTCATTATAATTTTCTAAATCAACAGTACATGTGAAATAAAGCAAGTTTACACTTTACATTCCCTTTTTTTTTTTTTTTTAGTTATCATGGAAAACACAGCACTTCCTGGGGGACAGTTATCATGTGGTGCATAGGGAATTTTGTGGCACAGAGGGCTCTCTTGCAAATAAATTTATTTGCAAATGCTTGATTCGCTAGTAATTGATTTACAAGTGAGCTCTCTGCGCCACTTGAGCCAGTGGGGCGGGGAGGTGGCATTAGGAGGCGTGCGGCCGGAAGCACACAGAGGTGGCAGAAAAATGTCAGTGAATGGCAGTGTGCCTCTACATAAATCTTCAGAGCTCCGGCGACTCCCCACCCCCTGTTTTTAGATGTAAACTGCAAACTTGATTTATATAACATATACTGTTGATTTCGATTTTGAAGGCTATAACGACAATGACACTTTAAACCCCCAGTCATGTTTTAAGACTACTAATCAAACAGCTTTGAGACTAACACTAACTGGAAGGGAAAGCTACTTCCAAAAGGTGGCAGCAGGAACTGCTTTGCATATTTTTTTTCTCTGATGTCATAAAAATGCAAAGCATTACGTATTGCTTGTAACCCCTTAAAGGAGAAGTCCAGCAAAAACTTTTAGTATTGTATTGCCCCCCAGAAGTTATGCAAATCACCAATATACAATTATTATGGGAAATGCTTATAAAGTGCTTTTTTCCCTGCACATACTACTGCATCAAGGCTTCACTTCCTGGATAAAATGGTGATGTCACGACCCGACTCCCAGAGCTGTGCGGGCTGTGGCTGCTGGAGAGGATGATGGCAGGGGGACACTGAGTGACACAGGACACTGGAAGCATCCCTCTGCCATCATCCTCTCCAACAGCCACAGCCCGCACAGCCCGCATGAGTTGGGTCATGACATCACCATTTTATCCAGGAAGTAAAGCCTTGATGCAGTAGTAAGTGCAGGGAAAAAAGCACTTTATAAGCATTTCCAGTAATAAGTGTATATTGGTGATTTGTATAAATTTTGGGGGGCAATACAATTCTTTAATAAAATTTTTTGCCGGACTTCTCCTTTAAGGACCCATGACGGACAGGTACTTCCTGGGAGCCTGTAACTTAAGGACTAATGACGTAGTAGTATGCCAGTGGGTCTGGCAGCACCATGAAGTGAGCTCAAGAGCTGAGCTCACTTTATATCACTTCACTTCAGCTCTTTTCACCTGGCTCCTCACTGTTAATAACGGCATTTAAATGTCAGTGACTGTTAATAACGGCATTTAAATGTCAGATTCACTCCTGTCATTGTTTGATCGGTACCTCTGCATTGTAATGTAGGGGTTCAGATCATTCTCACTGCGAGAGGTCCCTTACCTCCCTCCTGAAAGTCAGCTTGGAGATCCATATATAGATTCTGCCACAGGCAGGCTCTATGCATTGATTGCAGATAACACTGATCAATGCTATGCTATGGCAAAGCAATTATCAGTGTTACTTATCTAATGTAAAAATGTAAAAGTCCCCTAGGGGGACTTAAAAAGTGTAAAATAAACAAATTAAAAAAGCTTTAAAAAAAACACGCTATAGCCCCTCCCCCAATTGTGCTCTATATGGGTTTAATGTTCGTCCCTCCCCGAATTTCCCTGATAGAGTTATAGCTTGCGGAAAGTGTGATGAGTCTCTCGTGAACCTGTGGCATGGTGTTTGGGAATGTGCCCACTCCAAAACATACTGACAATCAGTGTCTACGTATATACATACTCATTGGAAGGTCAGGATCCCAGATACCCAACAGGTGATCCTTTTCCATCAACTGAGACTTCCAAAGGTGGAGGACCCAGTAGCTGCAATGCCCTAAATGGTTGACATAGTACTACCTGTAGCCCTTAGGTGCTTGTTCCATGAGTGGCTGGCGGATAAAGTGCCGGAGATATCCATGGTCATATCCCAACTAAAATAGCTTTTTGGCATAGATAAGATCCATGCAGAGAGACATAAAAAGCTAGGTACGAAAGTTTCATGCTTTATTCAAATGTGTTAAAATCTCATGATACAAAAAGTCACAATCAAGGACTCAAACAAATGCGCAAACATACGCGTTTCTGGCCAGGTGGCCCTTAATCATAGATAACGTGCAGACAGCAAAATTGTCCTTGCTTGTGACTTTTTGTACATGAGATTTTAATGTATTGGAATAAAGTACAAAACTTTTATCTCAGGACTTGCTGACCTTCTTTTTTCTTTATTTTATTCATACTATTTTGAGGACTGGGATATCCTCTGGTCATGCATTCACAAGGTGAGCTGGATGGACGGTTTGTTGTATCTAAGCTTAGGGAGAATTGGGGGGGGGGGGGGGTGACGGTAGCAGCATTATTTATTCATTGATAAAACTCCATGCATTACATCATGTATGGAGCTGTTGTTTAGTCATACTGTTTATTGTCATATATTTAGCACCCTATAGGGATACTTATTTAAACACTGTAATGAGTTGCTACTTTCAGTATCCTATACTATTTTTACAGTGCCTGTTGCTGCACTGTATAGCATTGTTATTTAGGTAGTTGTATGAAAGTGTTATTTGGCAAATGTATGATCAATTATCTAGCAAGCTAGGAAATACCTGGTTCCCCAGTGGTAGTTAAAACTTAACTTTTATTTGAGTATTAACTTAAAATCTTGTTTTCACCCAATGTGTATGTGTAATTCTTAAAACACTTGTGGTAAGAAAGCAGGGGTACTCTCAAGTGAGAGTTGGGGGTGATGACTACGTCAGAGGGCAGTGGTTTTGTCACTTGCTTAGTATACTGGTCATGCAAGGGAGTCCAAACGGTGATGCATTAGCGTCATGCATCAGCCGCGTAAGCTCCCGTAATGTGGCCCCAGTAGAATCAACACTCGTGCCTCCAGGGGGGTGCGGGCCCGCATACCCCGTGGACGGTACGGTGAGAAGTCTAATAGAACTCGGGAAGGGATATCCGAGTCTGCTGCTGTGCTTAGAAAGACACCAGAAAGAGAGGGGGGAGGGTTTGGTTGCCGGAGCATACGGCGGTTGCCGATGCAGTGATGCTCGTGGCGTGGGCTAGCACTCAAAGCTGCAGTGCCAGTAAAATAGCCTGATGGGGTAGCAAGAATTAGGGCAAGCTACGTAAGAGCTATATTGCCCAGGAACGATTTTGTATATGTTCCAAGTTGCTCCCCGCACACAGCCCCCTCTCACTGAGTCTACCACAAATAATCTAAAACTCCCATGCTATCTCTGACATGTTTCGTCAGCGGCTGCTGACTTTTTCAAAGTGATAGTCTTGAAAAATACACTTGAGAGTACCCCTGCTGTCTTACCACAAGTGTTTTAACAATTACACATACACATTGGGTGAAAACAAGATTTTAAGTTAATACTCTAGTAAAAGTTATGTTTTAACTACCACTGGGGAACCAGGTATTTCCTAGCTTGCTAGATAATTGATCCGACTTGATCATTACCTCCTAGAAGGTTCTAGGGTGACTGAGTGCACCATTTGGCAAGTGTATAGCACCAGTATTTGGATAGAATTCGTACACTATAGTGAGAAGGGTGGGGACGGCCTTTGGAAGGTTATGCACAAAGCACCTTCCAACACAAGACTAGTCCTGTAAAAAACTTATGTGGGTATGTTTTCGGGGTGACAGAAAACATGTATTTTAAACTATCATTTGATTGCAATACTGTTTAGATTAGGTAATATATGTCTTCCATTTACAGTAAGAACAGCTTGACTAAAAAAATGGTACCTGAAAGTAATAAATTATACTTTATATGAAAAAAAGGAAAACATCATGACTCTTTATACAGAAAATATATCATATGCAGATCTCCCCTTTAATTCCAAGTCCTTCTCCTTAAGTTATGATAGTCTTCCAAACCAATGAACACTATCTTGGCCTACTTCCATACAGACTTTGAAATGTAATGTCAGTGTACTAAAAAGCATGCTGAACATTGAAGAGTAAGCCTCATTTTTTTGTTTAATAAAAGATAACACAGGAGATCATTAGAGTAAGTGTGTCAGATTAAATGTATTTTCCTGTAAAAAAGTCAAGTCCCTTCAGGAGCCATTGCAATTTACTTTGTCTCACGGAGAACAATATTTCCCCAGTAGACCCCAACACAAAGGGCCATTACAAAATGTCATTTATATTTTATAGCTTTGGAAATGTTCAGTACAAATTACAAATGGAGGCTTTAGTGCAGTATTTATGTCCTGTTACCAACTTGATATGTATAAGTAATACATATCCCATCGCTGCAAGCCAATGCGTTTTACATTTATTTGTTACAGGGTGCACTTATGTTTTCTACTTAAACACAAGAAAAGTCATGTCCCTTCTTAAGAAACATACAGATCCTCCAAAGACAAAAAAAAATATTTTCTAGGCTCTTTCTGTCTGCATGAAACAATACTACATAACATTGGCTAAGCGTTGGGGCTCAGGTATATACATGTATCTATATGCTTTAGATGCTCTTTCAGTCTTGACAGAGTATATAACATATAGGGATGGTTTACTTTACTGGATGGTGATACTAATCAAGGAGCATCTTTGTATGTTTTGGCATGTAAGTCAGAAAAGCGGAACATGTTTTGTTCTTTACACTGTAGCAAACCTGTTTATAGTTTACAGTGGTTCAGGGGCTAATCGATTCAGGGATTTCTTCCATATAGATTGCGCAAAATTTGCATTAAAGTTATGTGACACTTTAATAAATATCAACACATAACATGTAACCTGTATAACAATAGATGTGTTTTATGGCATATCTCATTTCTATTTGTCTCTGCCTACTAAGTGATAGTTATATGTAATACAAAACTAATATAACATAAACAATTGATATACACTGTAATTCTTCTGCTTGACACTGATTGATAAAACCTCAACAAAAGTATAAGACATAGAGCAATGCAGATGATGTATAGCAAGCATTTATTATGAGCTCTGCCTGCAATGTGATAGGAGGTAATGATAAATCAACTGCATGATATATATGTATATTTTGATTAAATGATTTCTGCTGTTTTTCTATTTTCTCCTCCCGTTGTCTGGCACTTTGCATTATCTTTTATTATCTGACAGTTTTCAGGAGCTATTAATTACATCTACCACCCATATTTTCTGTAATCGGTGACTGGTCATTTCTTAGAGGACAACTTTACCTTTTCGAAAGTATTCAGGGGGTATATTTACATAAGGTTTCAATTTGAAAACATTATCCCTACCCTAAATTAAATTTTAAAGTTGAACAATATTTAAGTATAGCAAGCATTTACTTTTCCTGATCTGCAGTACCGGTGGTGGCAACAGACTCCCATTCTTTAAGAACATTCAAAAGCTTACTAGCCTGTCATGTATTAAATGTCTATATAACTATTTATGCTATTTGGATTTTGTTGCTAATGGTGGCCAGATGACAAAGTGGTGTGAACAAAGGATTAAAGATGCATGGCTCACAAAAGAAGTGCTCTATATATAAAGCACTTTGCCACAAAGCTTACTTAAATTTTTATACTTAGGATAAGGATCCTATTTCTATTGGAAACCGTTTACTTGCTCTAATATGCTTAACTCTTTTTCTACCAAAAAGGATTTATCCATTGTTTGTACTTTTAAACAGTACTATGAAACCCTTAGGGATGACCATCCATAATGTAGTGAAAAGTATTCTTCTGGGTGGTCATCTTTTTAAAGAAGAGGCCTTATATAAAGCTCTCCTGATGAGTGTTATTTTGGCATATGTTTAAGCAGTATTGTTGGGCATAACAATTTTTTACTGTATAAAAAGCATGCTAACAGGTGGGTGTTACAAATTTGGGTACTTGGCATTTCACCAACTGGCCAACGTGTATTGAATAGTAGTGGCTGATATAATGATCTGTAATACATTTTAAAGTCTTTTGTGTTATATGCTGAAAATAAGTATAAGGAAAATAAGTATATTTGTTTGTCAATGTATGGCAGCAAATAAATATTTAAGGCTATGTTCCCACTATGTACATAGGAGCGTTAACAACGGCCTGAATTAATGTTTATGATTATTAATTCCGGGTGTAGTTTTAAAACAAAGGCCGTGGTTCATGTTAAACACTGGCCATTCACTAAAGAATGGCTGTTTGTATGTAGTGGGAACATAGCCTGAGGCTATGTTTACACACCATACTTTTTATAAAAAGAACGCCCATGGTTTTTATTAAAACTATGGCAGTTCTTTTCATAATGCAATGATTTGTACTAAAGCCAATGCAAACAACAGCCATTGTGTCATACAATGTATTGAACAACAGTCGTTGTGTGGCTACGTAACGTTCATGATATTTATTAACAGCCGTTGAGGGCTAAACAGTGATCGTTGTTTATACGTAAAGACCTGTTAATATTGAGATTTTCTTAAAGTGTATGAAATTAATTGTCCTCTGTCCAGGAGAGAAATAAGTGCCTGCCTAATCCTGTGTAGGTCCCCTCTTGCCTCCAAAACAGCTCTGACCTCCACAAGACCTCTAAAGGTGTCCCATTGTATCTGGCACCGTTCAGGTCCTGTAAGTTGAAACCGACTTGTTATTCAAGCACATGTTACAATGCTTGATCTGGGGAATTGACGGTCAAGTCAACAAAGAGGACTCTTGGTCATGTTTGTTCCTTAACCTATTTAAGATTGTAAATTATTTTTTTCCTTCTCCCTCTGCTTTGCTGCATCCAGGGCAGTTTCTAGATCATTTTGGAAACAGGGCAAATCTTGATAAAAGCGCCCCCCCCCGCGACCACACTCAATTCAGCCCTGGAGAAGGAAGGGGGGCTTAGGGGTTATTAGGAAGAAGCAGTGTGTGTATTATTGCATAGAGCAGTGTTGCATACCGAATACAAAATCATCATACAGGGACTCACAGGTGCTGTTTTCTTTGACCTGCGGCACCATTTTCCTTTTCTTCTCCAACCGGACCACCATGATGATTTCTTGCAGCTACAATTCATCTCCTCAGAACCTGCCAGACAAACATCTCAGGCTCCGCACTTATCCAGCAACTTCCTTCCCTTTTCCCTCCTATAGGCTCCTAAACTATAGTAATTCTGCTGCTTGGTGCAGTAAAGTCTGCAAGGTGTGACCTCCATTATACTGACATACAGGATGCTGGGAAAGCTGGGTGACCTCCATTACACTAACATACAGGATACTGGGAGAGCTGGATGCCCTCCATTATACTGACATACAGGATACTGGGAAAGCTGGGTGACCTCCATCACACTGACATACAGGATACTGGGAAAGCTGTGTGACCTCCATTACACTGACATACAGGATGCTGGGAAAGCTGGGTGACCTCCATTACACTAACATACAGGATACTGGGAGAGCTGGATGCCCTCCATTATACTGACATACAGGATACTGGGAAAGCTGGGTGACCTCCATCACACTGACATACAGGATACTGGGAAAGCTGTGTGACCTCCATTACACTGACATACAGGATGCTGGGAAAGCTGGGTGACCTCCATTACACTGACATACAGGATGCTGGGAAAGCTGGGTGACCTCCATTACACTGACATACAGGATGCTGGGAAAGCTGGGTGACCTCCATTACACTGACATACAGGATGCTGGGAAAGTTGGGTGACCTCCATTACACACTGACATACAGGATGCTGGGAAAGATGGGTGACCTCCATTACACTGACATACAGGATGCTGGGAAAGCTTGGTGACCTCCATTACACTGACATACAGGATGCTGGGAAAGCTGGGTGACCTCCATTACACACTAACATACAGGATGCTGGGAAAGCTGGGTGACCACCCCCTGTAATCCCCCCTGTGCTGTCCCAATTGTAATAATCCCCCCTCTGCTGTCTTCATTGTCATACCCCTCCCCTCCCTGTGCTGCCCCCCCCCCCCCAATAGTAATAATTCCCTCTGCTCCCCCTGCATTGCCAAACACACACACACAAAAAAAATATATACTCACCTTATTCTGGCATAGGGGTCCCTCTCTCCTCCTCTTCTTCTCCAGCCTGGGAGGAGCAGGCCGCTGCCGCCCCTGCACACATCTCTCTCCAGCAAACGCAGTGAAATGATGTCATTGCGCTGCTGGAGGGAGATGTCTGCAGGTGCAGAGTGCTCGGCTGGGTCGGAGAAGTCCGGGGGCGGAGCTACGGGTGGTCCGGGGGCGGAGCTACGGGCGGTCCGGAGGTCCAGGCAGTTCAGGGCGGAGCTACGGACGGTCCGGGGGCGGAGCTACGTGAGGTGATTCTTCAGAGGAGCAGGTGATGGGGCGAGCGAGCTAGCAGGCGGGCGGCCGGCTGGACGGGGGTGCGCGCAGCTAAGTGGAGTCTGGGGGGTGCCACCAGTGCCCCCTAGCTGTCGGCGCCCCGTGCGGCCGCCCGGCCCACCCGCCTCTAGAAACGGCCCTGGCTGCATCTCCCAGTGAGGTTGCACATGTCTCCAGGGACAAATGCAAGCCCCACTCTACTGACCGCTCCCCAAGGTCCCGACCATCTGATTGGCAGCTCAGCCTGGCTGACAGCTGTGGTCAGGAACTTAGGCAACAAGCTGACAACAGTAAAGGAACTCAAAGAGGTCAAGCTTAAAAAGAAAGCAATTTCGCAAATGCAATGCATTTCTTTTACATTTCCCATCACCTAAAACAAAAGTTTATGTAATGGGAATACCTTTTTAAGCCCCCTTAGAGGCATACTTAAAGTAGTCATTGCTTTTACAGTTGACCAGTAAAATCAGCACTCTACTTGTAGGTTAGAGCCAGAAGAAGCAGACTTGCCGCAAAATGGCAATCACTCTGTAATGCTGCATCATGTCCATGGCATTTGTAGAAAAAGGTCCACCTTTTGAATCACCATTTTATGGATTATTTCTTTTCTGATGCAAAATCTATTAGTAGAGTTAACATGGGTGCCACTAAGGCCATCAGGAGGACTTGAGCTACCATGTTAACTGATAGGCACCCTGCAATTGCATTGCAGGTGGGGAAGGGGGGGCTCATCGGAAGTCTGAAAGAGTAGGTACCTGTCAGGCAACCATTTAATTCTACAGTCACTGTTGATCACGTATTTAGGGGATTAAATGACTGGAATCTTAAGGATTTCTGATGTCGGTCATTAGTAGCTAGTGTCTAGTGATAAAATGGACTACTTCCATTAAAGGACAACTCTGACATTCCCCCTCCCCTCATAATTAAAACAAATTACAAAGTTATATAACTTTGAAATGTGTGGTAACTCTTTGAAGACCAAGGAGGTAAGAGACCTTCGGCGGTCTGTGAAAGCGATCAGGACCCCCGCAGTCACACTGTGGGGGACCCGATCGCTAAGTGACAGGAGCTGCTCCTGTCACTGAAACTTACATGTTTAAGGGATTAATGACAGGCTGCACCGCGATAGCTGCAGTCTGTCATTAACGGTGAGGGCCCGGCTGCTCACTGCAGCCGGCCCTCACCTGCTATGAAGCTTGGGAGAGGAGCGCACTTCATAGCTTCCTAGAGACACAGGACGTAAATGTACGTCTAGGGTCGTCTGGTGACAGACTTCCAGGACGTACATTTACGTCCAGGGTCGTCTAGCGGTTAATAAGCTGTCCAGAGCCATTCCGCCTCTTCACCCTTCCCTCACCCTTTAAGAAATATAGATGCTATGAAAAAGTTTGCAACAATGTAACAATTTATATATAGGTGGTACATGTCAAAGTAACATCCACATGAATTTCAAGACCTAAGGTTTCCCAGTCAAACATTGCTCAGAGCTTCTTGCTGTCTCTGTCAGCATTCATCCATTGCTTTATAGTCTAGTTCTGATGTTCATGTGCCTTTTAAAAGTACATTGTGAGGTGGACAGGGGACTGCATAGATATTCCGAGGGGTCTATGGCTCTGAAAGTCCATATGCTATGTATATATGATGCACTGTATTTTAATATCTTTCAAACATAGTCAGTTTTTTGTATTACATTATCTATTTTGTGGGATCAGAACAAATAAGCTAGCCTTCAACAATCCACTCCACCTTGGCTCTACCAGGGAGCAGAGTCTAAAGGCCCTATTACACGAAACATTTATCGGCCGTATTTGGCAAATAGTCTTCTTGTGTAATAGCAGACAACCATCTGCCGACATGAATGATGTCGGCTGATTGTTGTCTGTTGTTTGTCTTTCAACATGTTGAAAGACAAACGACTTAGATAGCAGCGATCTGCTGCCATTGCTCTGTTGAATAGGAGCAGCAGCAGCAGACTGCTGCTATCTTCTATGGGCTGCCCAGACGATTCAGCCCGTCCTCCGCCATCCCTGCACTTATCCGCTCGCTGCCAATGCATGTAATAGCACCTGCAGCGAGCAGGGGCCGAGGAGCAAACGAGCTCTGACAGTATTCATTTGCTCCTCAGCATCGCCCTGTGTAATAGGGGCTTAAGGGGCCACTGGGCTTCACCACAGCCCGCTGCAAGATGATTGGACTTGCTGCAGCAAGTGACACCAAGGTCAATAGCCCTGGCTTGGCTTGCTAGTGGTGCAGCTGGAGACATGTAGGCTGAACAGCAGGCTGGAACACAGCAGGACTCTCAGGCTGGAGTCACAGGCAGGAATCACGAACCAGAGAGCTGGGGCCACAATGCTAGGGTTTGCAATGCAGAGGCTCCAACGGTAGGGCGAAGGCAGGGGCCAAAATCTACAAAGAGTGTTTGCATACTGCTCCTTTTAATGACACTAAGCCAACGCCTGCAGTGGGGGCACACGCATCGGCAGCGAGAAGACCAAGCAGGAGTGTGGACAGGTAAGGCGTTAGGGAAGGTGCCTGCTGATCTGGAATCCTGGAAGGCATCAGACTGATGTTGCTTTCCCAAGAGTGTAGAGATCACAACAGGGACAGATGCAGACAGGATGCACACACACCTAGGAAGGCCTCTCCAACAATACCTAGGTGTGGGAGTTTCCCTGCTGCTGTGGATGCTGAGGGCGTGTTCGGGGCTGGATCAATGCAGGCACAAATCTTCTCCCGACAGCGAGTTCTCTCCTCTGGTGTCAGGCGAACTCTCTCTACCTGCATGGGCCTGTCAGTAGCTGGCTGGGATGATGGAGTGGGTGGCTTTTGGAAAACTGAAGCCAAGCAGAACGTACGGTGAGGACAGGCCAGCTTGCATTGTTGACAGACCTTCTCTCTCTTGGAGAAGTGAATATCAGTCAACATAGGTGTATTAAGTTGTTCAAAGAGGTCGGTAGGTCCCGGCTAGTGAGCATGTCCTTAACTTTACTGAAGAGACCTTTCTTTAAAGTGGCGTCCAGGCCAGCAAGCAGAACTGTACAGCTTGTTCCCTGACGGAAGAATTCCCTTGCCACAGGTTGAGGAGGGCGGTCTCTGCAGAAGGCGCTCATGCTGGCTTCTCAAACACACACAAGAACTTCGAGAGAAAGGCCTAGAGGTTAGCAGTGACTGGGTCATCCTGATCCCACAGAGGAGTAGCCCAGGCCAAGGCATTGCCAGCAAGGAAGCTGATGACAAACATCACCTTGGATTGTTCTAGTGTGAACTTATTGGCCATGAGCTCAATGTGCATGGTGCATTGAGAAAAAAAAAGCCCCTGCACATCTTGGAATCTCCACCATACTCAAACGGCAGTAGGTTTGGTCCAAGCGGAGCAACGGAGGTGAGGGAGGCATTATGAGCATTAAGGAGCTGCTGCAACATGTTGGAGAACTGCTGCAACTGTTGTGCAATCTGCTAGTTCTGCTAGACGACCACTTTAGACATCTTGCAAATGTCTTGAACCTTGCAGGTATCCATGGTTGAAGCCTACTGTAACGACTGGAGTTGTGGATCCACTGAACTGCTGCTGGTGATGGTTTAAGCCTTACCAGGGCCTGCTGGTATTCACCAAAGCCCGCCATAAGGACCTCCAGCTCACTATCCCTGGCTGGGCTTGCTAGCGGTGCAGATGGAGCCAGGTAAGGATCTCAGGCAGGAGTCAGGCGTAGGAATCATGGCACTAATCAAGGGCAGGAGAGCTGGGACCACAATGCTAGGTTTAGCAATGCAGAGGCCCCAACAGCGGGGTCAGGACAGGGGCGGGAATTTATAGGGAGTGTGGAGCAACTATCCAATTAAGGGCACACTGCCCTTTTAAATGACACTAAGCTGGCATGCAGGGGCATGAGTGCCAACAACAAGGAGACTGAGCAGAAGCACAGACGGGTAACGCCCCTTGCAGGGCCAAAGACAAGGTGGTGCTAGGCCCTAGTTGGAAAACCTAACTGTAACCAAGGAAGAATACTTTATTAAAGAATATTGCTTAGAGAAACTTTTCTCAGTCTTGCAAATGAGACATTGATCACTAATGTCTAAATGTGAGTTGTACAACAAACTAGCTTTCTCATGTCCTCAGTGGCATGGAAAAACAGAACAAAAGTTATTTTAATAATGAAGGTCACATACTGTCTAGCTAATAAAGAAAGCAGTGATGCACATTATTATTGCATAATCGATTTAAAATTCAGCAAGGTTGACATTTCAAAAGTCATTGGTGACTGCTGTCATGGTGTCTTTGCCTTATCCAGGTATGGTTGTATTAGCTGAGGAATCCCCAAGGTCTTTCCATCATAAATCAACATTTTTAAATGGATAGACAGGGCAGCACATTGTGGCAGTTGGGTCATATGAGTTTTAGTGGATTACATGTAACAAGATCTTAGACATCTTCCACTGATTGAACTGCACAATCTTTTAATAATTAGGTTAACATTGCATGGCATGGCTTTTAATATGTGCTAAATAGAGCATGAAATAATAGCTTTCATTTACCTGTACTTGTAGAGTATAGACTCACTGTTATCTATCTAGCTATCTTTCTACCAATCTTTTTATCTATCTAGCAGGGATTTATTATTATTATAATTTTTTTTTTTTTTTTTTTTTGGGGGGGTTCAATAGTTCTGTGCCAGTATTCTGGTGCTAAAATCTGCATAATTGTCACACATGACTGGTGGAAAGCATGCAGAGTGCAACTTACAGTGTGAACAGAGGCATTGGAGTGCTGCTGACTTTTGCTTTTTTCTGTTGTATTGGCTGGCACTCCACCCATGTCCTGTGGATGCTATAAAAAGAGATTATTTGGATTAACCCCTTGCCTCCGCAGCCTGTTTTGGCCTTAATGCCCGGGGCCTATTTTGCTGAATTGGGGCGGGCGGGGGGACAGGGGAGCTGGATCAGTGCCGGGCGGGGACGGGGGGAGCTGGATCGTGACAGGCGGGTGACCGGGTGAGCTGGATTGGGGCGGGGGGAACAAAGGGGGGCCAGGTGGGAGGATTACAACAGTGATGGCGGGAGGAGTCAATGTGCTGAAGCCGCCTCCCGCAACGACTGCGGCGTCTATGAGATTTACTGCCCGGGGGGGCAGTGGCTAGAGATGAGCGAAGCGCTTCGGCTGGTATGGGATCCGGTTTGGATTTTCCAAAAGTCCGAGTCCGATCGGATTCGGATTTTTGGAAGTCTGCTCCGATTTTTTTCCCTTGCTTTCTAAAATGGCAGCCACCATTTTAGAAAGCAGGAAGTGTTCTGGGCGGAAAAAGCACTTTCCCATGATGCCTGGAACACATCCAATCAGCAGGGATCTTGCAGTAGTCCACCCCCTGTGTGACATCGGTATTGCTTTAATAGGAGCGGTCACATAACCGCACCACGCAGTCTGCAGAGAGAGAGAGAGAGGAAGGAGACTAGCAGTGCACAGAGCTCATCATTACTCGTACTACTGACTACTGAGAAGATATTGTAGAAAAGCAAAGACCAAAAGATTAGGAAAGCGGAGAGGAGAAACATATAGTGATTGAAAGAGATAGATTAGGTATAGGAAAGCAAAGGGTGCACAGAACAAAAATGTGCTCTACAGATAGACAAGTCCTATAGTTGGATCCTTGTGATAGTGTCTATCACATACGTGTTATCCTGGTGCATGTGTGTAGCATAAAACCTTTTTCCTGCATATACCCTGTAATGGTGAATATTGAAGTCTAAAAAAAAAAAAAATGACTTTGAGATATTGAAAAGATAACGATGTTACTGACGTGTAGAGCCCTAAATTCAACCAAATACACTACCCCGTATCATATAGATGCTTTAAACTATGAAATCCAAAGAAATCCGAAATTCGGTTGAACCGAACTTTTCAAAAAAATCTGTAAGTCCGGTCGGAACGAACTTTTGAAAAGTTCGCTCATCTCTAGCAGTGGCAGCAGGAGGAGGCTGCGTGACACAGCCTCCTCCTGCTGCCTGATCTCAGATAGGGACAGCGGGGGGAGGCAGGGAAACTATGACGTCGAGGGACGTCATGATGCGTTCTGGCACTGCTTTTCATGATGTCCCTGAACGTCATATTAGGGGAAGGGGTTAATGTTAGCCCATGAGAGACCATTGCTAGCGTGAGAATGCTAGAATAGGACCATGTCTCTGAGGACACCTTAACGTGGTTTAAAGACAAACAGTATCCTCCTTCACTTCACGACGGGTAAAACAGGCGCAGATCAGAGGGGTTATGGTGATATAAAGTATCATAAAATTTATTAAAAGAATTATGCCAGCAACACAATGGATTTTGAGACAATTTTCTAAGTGTTTCTAATGACACTTGATAAAGAGACTGGAACGGTCTCGAAACGTGTTGTTTCCCTAGAATAATTCTTTTAATAAATTTTATGATACTTTATATCACTATTACCTTTGGACCTGTTTTATCGGTCTTGGAGTGGAGGAGGATACTGTTTGTCTTTAATCCCTGTGGCGATTAGTCGGGAGTGGCTGTGGTTCATTCACATGCTATCAGCATTAGTTGTGCCTTACACTAGCATTACCTACACAGGTAACAGTTCTATGTGCTTTCTTTTACCACTTCAGTTGTGCCTGAATTACGCTATGGAGCGCTGTCTTATATTTTGTACCTTAAAGTGGTGACATGATACACTCTGATCAAATGGTTTGCTAAGATCCTCATTTTTTAAATATATATAGAGCAGGTTTTTAGGGGTGAGCCGCCTCTGCATGCACCGCATTTATCATTTTTCTGGAGGAAAAATTACAATGAAACCTAGTGCGCCTCTACATAAATCCTTACAGCTTTGACATTTTTTTCTGTTCTGTTTTGTTTTTTTCAGCGGGGACATTTGTAGGCCTGGCATAAAAAACTCCAGAATTAATAGATGTCAATATATATATATATATATATATATATATATATATATATATATATATATTGCTCTGTCTTTTGGACAGCTCCCAGTGTATACATTTTATACGGCCATAGACTTCCATTGGTTTACCCCCATATCAATTTTTCTCATGTTTTCTCTGCAAAATACTGTATGTTTGGTATCATTATTCAGACATACATGCTGAAGATAACACATAAGTGCCATGTGTACCTTTCCTCAATAAGACATGTCATAAGAGGAAATATTGGGTTAACCCATTTAATAAATTATCTGGGTGTGGCTGACTCCAAAGTCACCACACCACACTAGTAATGTTTTGCACAGTCTTAATGTAAAGCTGTATACCAAGGAGGTAAGTAAATGTAAACAGATGTGAACATTTTAAAAATTTTATGGCCTTTTTAAGGCAGAATTTTATTTAGCACAAACATCCAGCGCTACTCTTTTTATTTATACTCATTTAATATTATGATATTACTGAAGTTAAATTAAAATGTATCTACATAAAAAGTAATTGATGGTATAATAGTCTACCGAGCGCAGGGGCATAATGATCTTCTCTATTTAATTACATTTTCTTTTGGAAAGCAGGGTTAATTGCACAACCAGTGTCGGAGTGTCTAGTATACTATGATTAATTCTCTTATTAAGTGACATATCATTAGGTTGCAATAACTAATATCTAGAAAATGTGTCCATTTATATGAGTGATGTTGCAAACATAGGTGATAGTCTTGTCTCTACAGTATTCTCTGTGTTTATTGCTAAATAACAAACAGGGATGGTATACTGTCAATTTATTTTTCATCATGCCTCCCTACCTTTTGTATCTTCCAGAGAGTATACACATAAACTAATGTCTCTGAATCATAATTAATATCTTGTACATATTTAATGAAAAAAGGGAAAAATTACTATATTAAAAGTGCTAAGGAAAACTGATGAGCAGAAGACCACTTGATTCTTTACGGCTGTAATATTGTAGATGCTGTCACGTAGTAATTAATCTGTGTAGACTAAACATTATGAACTAGTAAAAAGGGCTTTTTGGGTCACAGTTACTATATTTTTATGTTTTCTTTGGATAACATAGTGCTGTTGAGCTTTGGAATGGCAGCTTTTGATATTTACATTTAAGAAGAACAGTTACATGGATGCTGCAGGAACTCAAAATGTCCAAAGCTTTTTTATGTTTTAAGGTGCCTATTGTCTACATTTCTATGAAATCCCGTCCGGAGCATATACACACAGTATACGCTCCAGCCGGGATCCCGTGCGGACCCGCAAATAACTGACTGCGGCCGCTTGCTTCATTATGTGCTGATGCGCCCACATCAGAACCCTGCAGTCAGAAAGATCATCTGGCCAGTACTTAAGTACCGTCCGGGATGATCCAGGCAGAGACCGGCTGTTCCGTGACCTGGCCGGGTCACGTAACGGCCGGTCTTATACATAGAGTCAACATAGCCTTATTCTGTACTTCATTGTGCTTCACTCGGCCAGGGAAGGGAAAGGGAAGAAACAGACCGTGATCCCTGTGCTAGTCCCTGGCCACAGTCCCTGGCTACTTGCCATTTTTTGCCCTAGGCGGCTGAGGACAACTAAGCAACGGTCCCTGACTTATATGGCACACTGAACAAAGACAAAAACAGACAAACAAGTAGGGGAGGTAAAAGTTCTGAGGTCAAAACAACTGTACAAAGGTACAAAAATAAGATCCAGAGAATAGTCCGTCACAAAGTTAAATGGTCAGGGCAAGCGGAAAAACAGGACCATCAGAGATCATAAGAAGAGGTAAGAAAAGCTAGCTTGCTAGTGAACTAGACTTAATCGCCAGTGAGGGGATTATTTATAGGAGGTGAGGGGTGTGATCCAGAACGTGATTGGCTCCTCTGGGCCATAACCCTTTCAGTGGATCAGATATTGAGTGGAATTCTGTACAAATCGAGAATCCAATATCTTTCAGTCCTCATATTCCAGATGTCCTTGAAAGACAATGGGTGCAGGTGGAACCGAAGGAACGACAGGAATGACATATTTCTTTAGCAAGGGCTTGTGAAAAACATTATGTATGCACATAGACGTAGGCAGTTGTAACCTGTAAGAAGCAGGGTTAATAACTTTAGTAATACAGAATGGACCAATGTATTTAAAGAAACCTTTGAGATCTTTTGTCACACTCTGTGTTTATGGCCAGATAGGTGACTTTTATTGGATTAACATTCTGATGCCTCCTGGGCTTGAACCAAGCGCTGCAGAGCTTGGGCCCAGACTGTGCACAGTTATTTGAATGTTTCTTCAGCAGAAGGGTTAACAGATTCATAGCTTTGGATGAAGCAATATCTAGGGTTACACCCATAATTACAATAAAAGGGAGATCCTGTATCTTGGAAGCGGAACTTTCCCTAATATTGAAAGCAAACTCAGGATGCCCTCACCCTTTTTGTCTGGCATTTTTCAAGCCAAAAAAAAAAAAAAAAAAAGCCAGAATAAAAAGCCAGGGTGGCAGAGGGTGAAGGGGATGACATTCTGGTAACCAGGGTGTTAAATTAACCGTTATGGGCCAGACTGTGGGGAGGTGGCAGGGGGAGGTTTACCTTACTTCAGCCAATCAGCGTCTGAGGCGGGGCCCTGCTGCATCCACTAATTGGCTGAGCAGACAATTCTCAAGTGTCAGCTCAGTCAAGCAACGGCTGCAGCAATGTCTCGTCTCAGCCACTGATGGCAGATTTGAAAAGCCAGAGCTCGCCACATTTTAAGCTGAGTGTGCTGAGCTGTTGGATGTGAGTATGGATGTGAGTATAGATTCCCCCACCCCCCGGCACTCCTTTCCTTGCTGGTATGGGTACAGTGTGAGATCAGTCTGCCCCCACGGGGGTTAAGTGCAGATGCAATCCTCACTTAACCTTTAACCTTTTGGGGCCACATTGTTCAGTATGACACCCAAAGGGTTAAGTGTGAATCTGATGCATCCTTACTTAACCCCTTGAGTGCCAGACTGTAAGAAGCTTCTTCTGCATACTGTAAGGCGCAGAACACCTGTCAAAATGATAGGTGTTCTGCTCCTGTGTTGTTTTTGTGTCTCCTCTTTTTCCAGATATCAGTATCCAGAGGATTGCATTGCATTCGGTGGACTTCATTGATGACCAGCATTTTGGTATTTTTTTTAAATGAAATGGTCAACAAGGGGTGTGAGGGTGTTATTTTTTGAATAACATTGTGTTTTGTCTTTTTAAATTTACTTTACAGGCTTAGTAGTGGAAGCCTGATAGACGGCATCCAATACTTAGTCGGGCCTAGTGTTAGCTGGTATAAAATGGCTAACACTAACCCCCTATTATTACCCCAGTACCCACTGCACCAGGCGTACTGGGAAGAGCTGGGAACCAGTAGTCCCAGAGCATAAAAATTGGTGCTCCTGGACTGAGCTACCCAGATCTCCCCAGTCTTAAAACTCTCTGCATTGGCATTTTTTGGCCTGAAAAACTCCAGACAAAAAGTATGTGTAAGGGCACTCTCAGTATATTATTGATAAACAGGAATGCCAAGAGTTGTGTGTTTGGGTGCTTCTTTATTGGGACCAAGTGACACATCTTGGAAAACCTGTCGACCACCCAGATTGTAGTCTTGCCCTTGGAGACCGGTAAATCGGTAATAAAATCCATAGATATACGAGTTCAAGGTTTTTTAGGTAAGGGAAGGTGATGGAGAAGTCCCTCAGCTTGCCTTTAAGGAACCTTAGACATGGAATAGACCTTACAAGCATTCACAAACGCCTGGACATCCCTGGACCAGGACAGCTACCAGTAACTCAGAGAAAGCAGATATTTTGTGCCAGCGATGTCCGGATGACCATCCAGAGAAGAGCAATGAGTCTCCTCTAGGACTTTGAGATGGAGATTAGGAGGTACGAACAAGTTCCCTTCAGGGGTGTTTCTAGGAGAGAGGTTCTGTGTGTAAGGGTCCTATTACATGGAACCTTTTTTTAACGATTAACGACTAACAATAAGCGATCAAAAACAAGATTGTTTATCGTTAACCTGAAATTGTTCACCATATTATACAAAACGATCATTATTGCGATCATTACTGATTGTTTATTCCTTCTGATCCAAGCAAAACAATGAACAATGTGCAATTACGCTGAACAATTAGTGAAAAAATGCAGAACTTGAGCGAATTAATGTGGAATTACAGCGATTAACAATACGTTTAGGTTCAGATCTAAATCAACGATCAGCGACATGCGAATGATTTTTTGATCGTTGACTGCAATTACCCAGAATGATTTTCGAACGATATAATGATTTTTCGCACGATAATCGTCCCATGTAATAGGGCCCTAAGTGACCTGGGCAGGATGGAGAGTGGAAACAACCACACGTGGAGCCAAAATTGTTTTGCAGCATCCTTTGTGGCACCAAAACTGTGGGAGACGGCATCAGCTTGCACATTCTTAGACCCGGGGCGGTATGTAACAAATGAAATCCAACCAAACAATGCTGACTGAGCCTGTCCAGGGAAAAGACATTTAGCATTATGCAGATACAGCAGATTTTGGTGGTCTGTAATGACAAGAATCTGATGATTGGCCCCCTCAAGAAAGTGTTTGCACTCTTCAAATGCCAATTTGATAGTTAACAGCTCCCTGTCGCCTACATCATAATTGCATTCAGAGATGGAGAACTTTCTCGAGAGGTTTGCCACTAGTCTAAGATTCATGAGAGTGCAGAACCCCTGAGAAAGAACCACTCCCACTCCAGACTCAGAAGCATCAACTTGAATAATAAATGGACAATCTTGGTTAGGCTGCATGAACACTGGTGCCACAGAATAAACATATTTTAACTGTCAAAATCCCTGTATTGCCATTAGAATCCAGTTGACCAGATTGTCCGCCTTTCTAGTAAGATCAGTTCATGGCCAATCAATATATTTTTTTTTTTAAATGAACTTGCAGTAGTAATTAGCAAACTCTAGGAATTGCTGGAGTTCCTTCAGGTTAAAAGGACGTTCCCATTTTTCAATGGCCACCACCTTAAGGCTATCCATGCAGATGGAATCAGGAGTTATAACATACCCCAGGAAAATGACCCCCTCAACCCCAAAAAGGCATTTAGGTGATAAAGGTGATTTTAACGGAGCAGAGCCATGACCTGTCTAACATGCTGGATGGGTTGCCCAGTCAGGAGAAAAGATCAAAATATCATCAAGATACACAACAACAAATCAACCCAGTAACTCTCGGAAAACATAATTACCAAAATGCTGGAAGACATCTGGCGCATTAATCTGAAGGGCATCACTAGATATTTAAAGTGACCCTCCAGAGTGTTATGAGTCTTCCAGTCATCCCCTTCTCTAATTCTGATATGATTGTAGGCCCCACAAAGGTCTATCTTAGAAACGATTGAGCACCCACAATCTGGTAAAAGAGGACAGGAATCAACAGGAGTGGTTACTGTCTTTTAATGGTAATTTTATTTAGTTCCCTGTAATCAATGCAAGCCCTGAGAACCCCAATGAAGAGCTGGATGGCTGAATGTGACCCTTTTAGAGGCTCTCCTGGATATATTCTTGCATGATTTTTCTTTCAGACACAGACAAATTAAAAATTCTCCCTTTAGGGTGTTTTGACCCTGGTACCAGCTCAATACCCCAATCATAGGGTCTATGGGGTGGCAATTTATCGGCATCTATTTTGCTGAAACATTTGAAAAACCGTTCAGAAAGTAAGGTTGGGAGTATATAGCCCCTAAAGCTTGAAAAAAAGTGATCCAGACTCCTCCATTCATCAGCAGTAGCGAAAAACTTGAGGTTCAGTGGGTCCATCAGATCTATACTAATAACCAAGGAGAACCTGGTCGATGCTTGGTGTCTCTTACACCCCTCGAAGAGGGATTGTTTTCTTTTATTCTTGTCCTCATGCCACATATTCACAGATTGATTTTCTCTTAGTGGACAGATAATTATTTGGTCAACTTTTATCTTTGATGACCCTATTTGGTCTGACTATGCCCCAACAAACTTAACATCATCTACCCCTAGGAGATTAAATAACTACCTCCTGCATTCCCATAATTATTTATCACAAATAAGAGAAAAGTTAGAGGAATACTTCCACTGAAACACCTAAAGAGGACCTGTCACCCCCGTTGCCGGGGTGACAGGCTCCCGACCCCCCGCTAGAGCCCCATATACTTACTTGATTGCGCCACTGAGATGAGTCTGATGCCCATAGAGAATGAATGGTGAGTCCGACGCTCCATTGCCTCTTACAAAACTAAAAATATGGTACTGTTTTTCTCTTTTAGCATGAGCTTTCCCATCTTCTTATTTGTTGCTTCTCAATTACCTGCCTATGTGTAATAATTTAGAGAGACAGCTTAACTACTTGGCCCATGAAATTAATTGGACAGGATGTACTGCAGCCATAATTTTTTTTTGCCCTGTTGCTCCCAATGGGAAAGAGATCTAATTATGACCATTACTGAAGATGATTGGGTTTAGACTTAGTGTTCTGAGACAGCTATCTAGTTCCCAGTGTTCGTGTATACTAGTCAATACTTTTTCTTAAACTCTACCGACAAGTATTCAGGGTCCGGGGACTAATCCAGCGACTCTACTTTTTCATTGAACCATTTCTTTGCCAATTTTGACATATGCTTTGGGTCCTTTCCATAGAGACAATACTTAAGTATATGAAGTAACTCATCTTGTAGTATACTCACAAATAGCTCAACGTTGAGATCAGCATCAATCCTGATGAAGTATCCAACGCAATGTCTTTGGCTGTGAAACCATTTGCACCCAGTCTATTGACTATTGTCTCATCGTTCCAAATCACCAATTCCAATCTTTTACTGTACACTTTTTGTACTTTTTTACAAACTTGAGTCAACACTTCTTAAGACAATATTGAAGTGAAGGAACCTTTTTTTCAAGCCACCATTCCAGACTTTTGAACTCTGGGGGGGGGCTGTCTGGGGGGTAAACATGTACTTTATGCCAGTTAGCCACGAGCAAATCTATTCGTAGATTTGGGAGGCAGGAGGTGGGACTCTGAAGCGGAGTGAGTGGACTTTGCCCTGCTGTAGCTTATTCTCCATCTGTGACATTAGGTGATATACCCTGGTGCTGGAAGCACTGACTCTAAGTAGAGCTTTTATTCCAAAAACCCAGCTACATCAAGCTGGGCCTTATTTTAGAGCAGCGATTATTTTTTGGAAAAACAGAGTAGTTGGAAGTCAAATTTACATTTGAAATAATTGACAAGATGTGTCACGGCCGTGGCGGCGTCCCGTGTTCCGGGCCGCCACCGCAACCTCCTCCTGCCACATGCAACCGCCGGGGTCCTTGTGCAGGGACCCGGCGCTGCTGCTAGTTCGGCCCCTGGGGGCACCTCACCTTCCTCTGCTCCTGTCTCTCACTGTCCCCGCCTCCTAGGGCGCGCATTTGGCCCAGCGTTTGGCCCAGCTCCCTGTTGTTCCTGACCTTAGTCCTTGTCCCTTGTTCCTGTCTTCAGTCCTTGTCCCTAGTCCTTGCCCGCTGCCTTCCCATTGTTCCTGAGTCCTGTCCGCCACCTGCGAGCACGTCTACAGTCCTCTGCCTGCACTATCTACTGCCTACTGCTCCTGCCACGCCTCGCCTGCCATCACTAGCAACCAAGCCAGGGGTAGCGACCTGGGGGTTGCCTGCCGCAGCAAGTCCATCCCGCCTTGCGGCGGGCTCTGGTGAAAACCAGCGGCCCCTTAGACTCCGCTCCCTGGTGAGGTTAGTGCTATCGCTAGTGACGGTCCAGTGGATCCACTACTCAAGGCGTTACAGTAGGCTCCAACCATGGATCCCGGCGAGGTGCCTGACATCCGTGATGTAGCCAGAGTGGTCGCTCAACAGGCCCTACAGATCCAGCAACAGTCGCAGCAGATCCAGCAACTGACTGCCGCCTTACAGCAGCATACTACTGCTCAGCGCTCACCACCTACTGCTGTCTCTTCGAAACTACAACTGGCTCTCCCGAGCAAATACGGTGGTGACCCCAAGTTGTGCAGGGGATTCCTGACTCAGTTAACCATGCATATTGAACTTTTAAGTAGTCAGTTTCCCACTGAGCGCTCTAAAGTGGCTTTCATCATCAGCCTATTGGAGGGTAGAGCTCTGGCTTGGGCCACGCCTCTCTGGGACCGAGATGACCCTACTGCTGCCAATCTCCGAACCTTTCTGGCCGAGTTTCGCTCCGTCTTTGAGGAACCTGCCCGTGCGTCTTCAGCTGAGACTGCTCTACTTAATCTCTCACAAGGGAATTCCTCCGTTGGCGACTTCGCCATCCAATTTCGCACCCTGGCAGCAGAGCTAGACTGCAATGAGGCCACTCTAATTGCCACCTTTAAAAAGGGCCTGTCCAGTCGGGTGAGAGACGTGCTTTCCGCCCGAGACCTACCTTCCTCCCTGAACGAACTCATCCTACTGGCCACCAGGGTTGATACTCGTTTTTCGGAGAGGGAGGAGGAGCGTGGCTAGCCGCTGAGGAGAGAAGACGTGTTTGCCCTGAGCTCCTGCTGTATCGGCCTACAAGCGACGGTTACTCTGCTACTTGGACAACTTTGACTACTGCCCGGGTAAGCCTGACTCCCGGTATCATCCCCGATGTCAAGACAGACATCACGGAAAGCGACAGCGGCCGCCCGGAGGCGACAACAAGCCTCCCGACAGACTGCACCACCTCCACAACATGGCGCAGGCTCCCGCACGGACCCTATCCTGGATTGTTTGTTAGCGGCTGCCGGAGAAGGGTGGCAAACTCCTCCGGTACGCAATGTTTCAACGGGGGGCGTCGGGGAGAGCCCCTGGAGGTTCCCCCCCGGGGCCCGACATCTCAGCATTCCGGTGAAAGAAGCTCTAGAGGGGACGGCTCCGCTTCTAGACTGCAAGACAACAGATTGTCCCCCACGGCTCCGGAGTTTGTTCAACGACAGGGACAGCAGCTGCAGACTCCACGCTCTCCTGTGACAGCTGTAACCCGAATCTCTGCTGCTTCACCTCCACCGCAGCTCACTATGATTGAAGCTGTTAACCCTGGAGGTAATCAACAGGCTCAGCATACTGATATGCTATGTGGTGCCGATGCCCCTGATTTTGTTAGCATGAGCGGCCTGGATGACTTGCTGGACTCTTCAACGCCACTGACCATACATTCTCTAAAATCTATTTTGCTGAAAATGCAGCGTTCCATGCAGGATGGCTTTAAACATACTATTGCAGCTATCAAAGACTCTGTTCATGTTATGGAAAAGAGAGTGCAAAGGCTAGAAGGGGCAATGGCTGAGTTTGTTTCTAATTATAACACCTTGATTGAGTCGCATTGGACTCTGCATGAGGAAGTGGATCATCTACGCAATGTACTAGCAATTGTGGACGACCGTTCTCGAGCACATAACGTGAAAATAAGGGGCATCCCCGAAGCTATTTTGGCTCCGGACCTCTCGCAATTTGTCCAAAGCCGCATTGATGAACATACTCCTCAATACGTCTCCAAGGATTCTAGTATTGATTGGGTGCGACGGGTACCTAGGCCCAAAAACCTGCCCACTGAGGTCCCCCGTGATACCATTGTTCGCATTCAACATCTCCGCACAAAATCTGCCTTTCTTGCCGCAACTAGGAAGAGCAAGGGACTTGTACATAGGAATGTAGCGATTTTTGTATACTTGGACCTCTCGTCCACTACCTTGAACTTTCGCAGATCCATGACCCCATTCACTTCTGAGCTGAGGAAACATGCCATTTCTTATAAGTGGAGCTCCCTGTCGCTTCTGACCGTGTTTAAGGGAGCTGAGACTTTCGCAGTTCAGGACTTGGATGAAGGGCTACATCTTTTGAGAGATTGGAATTTACCACCGGACACTTGTGGAGCTACTGTTCCTTTAGACCCGGAGGGGATGAGCCTGCTAACTGAGAACTCTACATTTCGCTTATCTAGTGTCTTGGACTTATAAGCCTGTGTTCTCAGTACACTTCTGTTACATTTTGCTACGATATATTTTCCCTGGCAGTTAACCATTAGGTCCAGCAGATGTGGTCTCAGAGATTTTTGTCAATCTACATGTCCTTCTTCCCCTTGGCTTTTGCTGGACTCTGTGCCCCCTACGTCCTATTAGCTCTTTCCATCTTGAGCTATTTCACATAGCCTAGTACCACTCTAGGCAATTGTGTGTCTGTTTGTTATTTGTAGATGTTTTCTGTTTGTTATTTGTAGATGTTTTGGCTCTTTTATACGCATTTGTTTGCTTTCTCTTTAATATCTACAATTTGTTACTGTTGTACACTTGTCTGTTTGTCCTGTATGTCCCCTTGATGTTTTCTTCCCCCCCCCCCCCTTCTTCCTTTGGTTTGCGTTATCTCCCATGTATGTGCTCTTATCAGTGTTCATGTGCCACATTTGTTATACATCTATGCTTTTATGCCCTCTATAACTGCTTTTACAGACGACTTAAAGCGATTATAAGTTCCTTGAGCACGCGTGGTAACAAAAATGATTTATATGCTTCTGTATGTGGCTGTTTTACACATTATTGTTCAACATTGTTCCTTTTGTTATATTATTTGCACGTAGGTTCCCACATTCCTTCCCCCTTAGGCAACGTTTCATGCGGTATTTCCATCTTGTTGTTTTATTTCCCCTTCCTCCCCCCCCCCTTACCTTCAGCCTCCTGTTTTCCTTACTCCCACTCCCCCCTTCCCCCCTCCTCCCCTTCCCCGCATCTTTTGATTATAGCATCTTCTTGCGAACATGCTTTTGGCAACTGATGTTATGTGAAAAATTTTGTGTGAAAAATCTCAATAAACATATTGAAACAGGAGAGGGAGGAGGAGGTTCGGCATGAACAACGACTAAGCCTGTCCCGTCGCCATCACCAGCTGGCACCGGTCTTCCAGAATCCTGACATTCCGGTGTCCCAGCCGTCTCCTGAGGTTCCTATGCAGGTGGAACGAGCTCGCCTGACGCCTGATGAGAGAATTCATCGTCTGGAGCTGAATCTCGGCCTCTACTGCGGTGGCCCTGATCACTTTCGGCAGAGATGTCCCCAACGTCCTCAAGCGTCCGGGAAATGCTCGCACCTAGGTCTGGTGGGACAGGTGTCCCTAGGTGTGAATGCCACCTCTCCAAGATTGTCTATGCCAGTTTCCATCCAGACACCCTCAGGACAAAATCACCAGACTACTGCCTTTCTCGATTCTGGGTCAGCAGGCAGTTTTATTGCGGCAACATTGGTCCAAAGATGGTGGCTACCCGTGACCCAACTAGCCAGACCCCTGACTATCTCCTCGGTCACGGGCGAGATTCTTACCGACCATGTGTACTACCAGACCGCACCTCTAGTCCTCCAGGTGGGCCCTTTACATCAGGAAAAGATATCCTTCTACGTCCTGCCCCATTCTTCTCCCGCCATCCTCCTGGGACTCCCTTGGCTGCAATTACATGCCCCTAAGCTGGACTGGAGAACCGGGGAGATTCTCAGTTGGGGTCAGGACTGTTCCAACCAGTGTCTGAAGTCACCTCAGACCAAGTACTTTATGTCGTCACCTGACCCCGCCACCTGACTTCCGGCGGAAGACCAAGACTTGGCAGATGCCTTCTCTGCCGAGGAGGCGGACTCTCTACCATCTCACCGGGCGTACGATTGTCCCATAGACCTCCTTCCTGGTACTTCTTCTCCACATGGTCTGGTGTACCCTCTCTCCGTACCCGAGACTGAGGCCATGTCCTCCTATATCCGGGAGAACTTACAGAAGGATTTCATCCACAAATCCACATCCCCTCGCCACATTATACCTCCCGATCGCCTAGTGCCAGTCGCCACCTCTACTCTTCAGAGAATACCCCCCGGAAAGACCTATGTTCGCCCTGCGCTTCGAAGAAGGATTTTGAAGTGGGGACATTCCTCATTGGTGGCCGGGCACCCTGGAGTCCAAAAGACCGGGCAACGGATCTCCTGCCACTACTGGTGGTCTAGTCTATTCCAAGATGTCAAGGACTTTGTGGCTTCCTGTACCATCTGTGCCAAAAACAAGTCCTCCCGACTAAGGCCTGCCGGCCTATTACAGCCCTTGCCAGTTCCAGACCTTCCCTGGCACCACATAGGGATGGTCTTCATCACTGATTTGCCTCCATCTGCAGGCAAGAAAGAGGGGGAGGCCAAAGGGGGGGGGGGGGGTACTGTCACGGCCGCGGTGGCGTCCCGTGTTCCGGGCCACCGCCGCAACCTCCTCCTGCCCCATGCAGCCGCCGGGGTCCTTGTGCAGGGACCCGGCGCTGCTGCTAGTTCGGCCCCTGGGGGCGCCTCACCTTCCTCCTCTCCTGTCTCTCACTGTGTCGGCCGGCGCGCGCGTCCCCGGCTCCTAGCGCTTCGGCTGTCTCAGATTTAAAGGGCCAGTTCCGCCCCTAATTGGTTGCTGCACATCACACTCTCCTATAAGTTCCAGCCCTGCCCCCTCCCAGGTGTTGGAGCCTCTACATGCTTCCAATAGCGCTTGGCCCAGCTCCCTGTTGTTCCTGACCTTAGTCCTTGTCCCTTGTTCCTGTCTTCAGTCCTTGTCCCTAGTCCTTGCCCGCTGCCTTCCCATTGTTCCTGAGTCCTGTCCGCCACCTGCGAGCACGTCTACAGTCCTCTGCCTGCACTATCTACTGCCTACTGCTCCTGCCACGCCTCGCCTGCCGTCACTTGCAACCAAGCCAGGGGTAACGACCTGGGGGTCGCCTGCCGCAGCAAGTCCATCCCGCCTTGCGGCGGGCTCTGGTGAAAACCAGCGGCCCCTTAGACTCTGCTCCCTGGTGAGGTTAGTGCTATCGCTAGTGACGGTCCAGTGGATCCACTACTCCAGGCGTTACAAGATGCTAGTCTATAAAATTAATGTAATCTCATTTCAAGAAAATCACTGCCAGCATGGATATTGGTAATTCCCCCAACTGAAAAAGTACCAAAAAATAGGGAATTCTAAAACTTAACTTTGAATATAAAATTAACCGCTAAAAGTCACATAACAAACAAATATCAATCTCATTCAACCAAACTGAGATCACAGTGGTTGTAACAAAAATTGGGTATACCACAATGGTACATAAAATTGGGTATGCCACAATGGTACAGAAAAGTGGGGAGCCCTGATGTATCTACCCCAATAGTCTGTGGGTAAGGGTAACGGGGAGGGACTCAGGTAAATAGTAGGGGGCAGGACCTATTGCACCCTATACTCCCTTCTCCTTGTCTACCCTGCCCTAGGCAGAGTTAACGCCCTAACAAGGAACCTCTGAAACCTAAGGGCCCTATTCCACCGGACGATTATCGTTTGCATAATCGTTAACGATTAACGATCTCAAACGACCGCTATTGCAAAAGACCTGAAAACGTTCGGTCATTTCCATGGAACGATAATCGTTACTTATGATCGTAATTGCGATCGTTTCTCTTCACTATTTATTCGCTATTGCGTTCGTATCTATTGCGAACGACCGAACGATGTCTTATTCAATGCGAACGATTTGCGAACGAGCAACGATAAAAATAGGTCCAGGTCTTATAAAGCGATCAACGATTTCTCGTTCGGTAGTTAATCGTTAACTGCATTTCAACCGAACGATTATCGTTCAGATTCGAACGATTTAACGATAATCTGAACGATAATCGTTCGGTGGAATAGGGCCCTAACCCTAGCTCCTGTAACACCCTGTAATAGCACGATGAGCTATACTGTCTCACTTAGTATAAGCTGCCTAGACTGATGTGTACTAGTGATTAGAACAGATATTTAGCAGGCGAAAGGAATAGATAGGGTAGAACCAGACAAAAAGAAAAAAGAAAAGAACACACATACAGACTGATAGATATCTCTAGATGTTTAACCCAGTTATTATAATGTGCTACACGAAGGATGGCTATATGCTAGATATAGGGGTGTATGTCTCTGTCCAGTAAGGTATCTAGAGGAACAGATGAACTAAACCCGGACCGCCAATGTATCCAATTCGAATGTACACACACAATGGGTATCAGTATCCACATACCACCAAAGCACCAGCTTGTTATGAAAATCAGACCACTGGTCGTAACCTCCGCTTGACAGAGTAGGCTGCCACACTACTCTGCTGCGGGATAAGGTATTCAGAGGTGGTACACCGACTGACCAGTAATGTGGACACACACATTGGCACAACTGTCAAAACCCCTGAGATATTGTTGTCACGACAGTCCAACATAAGGGCATAACCAAAAAAACAGAACAAAGATAAAAAATTACTGATGCATTAGGGTAGAATCGGGTAAATAATTAAATTCATATACTCATCGATTCTCCCAGATATCGGTCTCAACGCGTTTCATATCCTAAATCATCAGGAGACCCGATGATAGAAAACAGATAATCGTCCACAGTCATACATCACCGCATGGACGGGATAGACGCCAGTTGATGATTGCTCGCCTACGACTCTAGATTCTTCCCGCAAAGTGTTTAAAGAGGAATTTCCGCCCCACCGCTAACGTCAGTGGGCGGTATTGCATATCGCGAGATCTACACCAGATCCAATCTATCGGTGCCCTGTCAAAAGCATACCCGCCCCTCAGCCGCGTTATCCAAAGAGGGTGGACTCACATTATTGCTGTAATAGGCATCCGCCAGTAAGCCGATACACCCCTAGGTGACATGTGCATGCGTATGGAGTTATTCAGGTACTAATGATAACCAACAAAATGGCATCCCACATCGGGGCGACAAGAATAGCTAAATGTAGGCAAAACCCCTTTCCAAATCGGAACGATACAAGATATAGAATGAGGCATTGTCATATGCATGTTTCATATAATTCATCTGCCTACCTATATCGGGACCATGATTTGGTCCTTATTATGTTTACTTTGTGTTGGCTTTCTATATAGACCATTGTCCTGCAGGCTATCGGCACAAGATTGTGCCATGTTCATTTATCTCTTTGGGTCTATACTCCTCATTTGGATAGGCCAGAACCATCAGTCTTTGTATCTAGGTGGTGTTTTAAGTTACGCCACTTTTTTTGGACTATAAATTCTAATTTACCGCATTAGCACTATTTACATTGTCCATTTGTTTATGCGTTATTATTCTTCCCGATATCAGCTTCCTTTGTGGCAATACATTTTTCTCCAGTGGATACCTCCCCATTCGGACCTGAAGCGGTTTGATTGGGCTCGATTGACATATGGCCAATACCCCCTATATCTTGTATCGTTCCGAGTTGGAAAGGGGTTTTGCCTACATTTAGCTATTCTTGTCGCCCCGATGTGGGACGCCATTTTGTTGGTTATCATTAGTACCTGAATAACTCCATACGCATGCACACGTCACCTGGGGGTGTATCGGCTTACTGGCGGACGCCTATTACAGCAATAATGTGAATCCACCCTCTTTGGATGACGCGGCTGAGGGGTGGGTATACTTTTGACAGGGCACCGATAGATTGGATCTGGTGTAGATCTCGCAATATGCAATACCGCCCACTAACGTTAGCGGTCACTTCCTCTTTAAACACTTTGCGGGAAGAATCTAGAGACGTAGGCGAGCAATCATCAACTGGCATCTATCCCGTCCATGCGGTGATGTATGACTGCGGACGATTATCTGTTTTCTATCATCGGGTCTCCTGACGTTTTAGGATATGAAACGCGTTGAGACCGATATCTGGGAGAATCGATGAGTATATGAATTTAATTATTCACCCGATTCTACCCTAATGCATCAGTAATTTTTATCTTTGTTCTGGTTTTTTTGGTTATGCCGTTATGTTGGACTGTCGTGACAACAATGTCTCAGGGGTTTTGACAGTTGTGCCAATGTGTGTGTCCACATTACTGGTCAGTCGGTACCACCTCTGAATACCTTATCCCGCAGCAGAGTAGTGTGGCAGCCTACTCTGTCAAGCGGAGGTTACGACCAGTGGTCTGATTTTCATAACAAGCTGGTGCTTTGGTGGTATGTGGATACGGATACCCATTGTGTGTGTACATTCGAATTGGATACATTGGCGGTCCAGGTTTGGTTCATCTGTTCCTCTAGATACCTTACTGGACAGAGACATACACACCTATATCTAGCATATAGCAATCTTTCGTGTAGCAAATTATAATAACTGGGTTAAACATCTAGAAATATCTATCAGTCTGTGTGTGTTCTTTTCTTTTTTCTTTTTGTCTGGTTCTACCCTATCTATTCCTTTCGCCTGCTAAATATCTGTTCTAATCACTAGTACACATCAGCCTAGGCAGCTTATACTAAGTGAGACAGTATAGCTCATTGTGCTATTACAGGGTGTTACAGGAGCTAGGGTTAGGTTCCAGAGCGGGGCTGTCCTTGTTAGGGCGTTAACTCCGCCTAGGGCAGGGTAGACAGGGATAAGGAAGTATAGGGTGCAATAGGTCCTGCCCCCTACTATTTACCTGAGTCCCTCCCCGTTACCCTTACCCACAGACTATTGGGGTACATACATCAGGGCTCCCCACTTTTCTGTACCATTGTGGCATACCCAATTTTATGTACCATTGTGGCATACCCAATTTTTGTTACAACCACTGTGATCTCAGTTTGGTTGAATGAGATTGATATTTGTTTGTTATGTGACTTTTAGCGGTTAATTTTATATTCAAAGTTAAGTTTTAGAATTCCCTATTTTTTGGTACTTAATCTTATTTCAAAGCTATGGTGGATGGAGAGATATGGAGCGTAAAAGTTTAAACCGTTTTTACGATTTTTTTCGTCAGTGTTTGTGCCAAACTGCGGGCCAAAGAGGTAGATTTATTGTGCTGTCTTATAGCAAGATTTTGTCTGTTGTCCAAAGCAACCATCAAGAACTCCTCAAGAAATTTTTATTTTTTCACATTGTTCTGGTAAATTCATTCTGAGCTGTCATTGGTTGGTAAGATCAACAAAGGGAATCTTACTAAAAGACGATAAATCTTGCACAAACTGTTTAGGTGTTTGGATGAATATAGAGAATGGGCTGCGATGATAGCTGTTAACAAAGGACCATGGTGAATGCTGTATATGTCCGGCAAGTGGAGGACCTAACAAAGAAAGGTTGTGATAATGGCTGCTAACAGAGAACGATGGTGTGTGAGTACTATATACCTTAAGCAAGGTACAAAAGCCTTCCCAGATACCCAAAGTACATACATACCAAATTTGGGGTCAAATAATTGAGACATTTGGACGCTTATAGAGCTTCAACAGATAAACATACATTTTCTTTTATCATATAGATAGCCAGACAGGTTGGAAAAGTCAGTTAGTGGGGGAGGGGGCTTCTTTTGGAACCCACTACCAACTATTGACATGAGTGACAACAATAGAGATGACTGAACAGCATATGTTTATCCTAATTTCCAGTTAAGAAAGGTGACTAAGGACCACTGAGTGTGAGAAGTGCTTTATGAAAATTAAATAATTGAATCAAAATAAATAAAAGTGACACCATGAAAACGGGAAATGGCTTGGACTTAAATGGTTTGTCTAAAAAAAAGCAAAGTTGGTAAAATCATTACAAATGTGCTGGTTTTATTTTCAAATCTTTTTATTGGATTTTCATTTTTTTACAGTAGAACAGAACCAATGCTGCAAACACAGCATGAACATATAGAAAAACAAATCAAGCCCGAAACCGGGCCATAAACAGACAAAAAGCTCCATACAGAGCAACAGAACAGTGCATATCCAATTGTACAAATTTAACAGGTAAAATCTTGTTGCCAGTTTCTCATTACCCAACTGAAACTAACCCTACAGGAGACCTAAAACAGAGAAGGAGAGGTGGGAGGACAGGGTCCACAGGAATCAGGGAAGGACGGGTAGGGCACACGGGGTGGGCAGGGTGGGGAACCACACCAGGCCAACACATTATTGCCAGTTTCTTATTACCCAACTAAAACTAACCCTACAGGGAACCTAAAACAGAGAAGGGAAGGTAGGAGGACAGGGTCCACAGGGATCAGTGGAGGACGGGTAGGGCACACGGGATGGGCAGGATGGGGGACCACACCAGGCCAACACAACTGATGGGATTACCTCCTCTCTAAGGGGCTACCAGATGACAACCATTTGCCCCATTTGTCTTGAAAACTCTTATCTCCAGACTCACTATATGCCCCCATCATATGTTCCATTACGCAGTTTCTGTGGACTGTGTTAATAATTTCCGCCATTGTGGGTAAGTCCCGTGATTTCCAGTGTTGAGCTATTTTGGAGCGTGCTGAGACCAAGATGTGAAACAACACCGTCTTATCCTCCGGTTGGAGATCCCCCAACCCCAGGGACAACAAGACCATGCCCGGATCCCAGGGTGGGGTATATCCCAGGACCTGTCGCACCAGTTTCTTAATTTGTTGCCAAAAGTGAACTACATTGCTACAGGACCACCATACATGCAGTAGCGTGTCTGTGTCAGCCTGGCAGCTCCAGCATACTGAGGACGTCCCAGGAAAGATCCTGGAGAGGCGGTGGGGAGTCAAGTACCACCTGTATGTGAGCTTACGTGATGCTTCCATATGATTTACACATTTGGACAGTTTACTAGGGAGGCCGTATGACTTTGCCCACTCGTCATCTGAGTAATGCCGTCCTAATTCCAGTTCCCACTTCTGAATACATGGCATTGGGCCGCTTGCCCTTTCTGTCAGGTGCTTGTAGGCCATAGAGATACCCTTGGCCGTTTTCTTAGTATTATAAAAGAAAACTTCATATAAAGTGCCTGGCTGTTGCACGCTCAGCGGCAGAGTTCCCGCAAAGTGTCAAAGCTGAAGGTATCTAAAAAATTCTTTATGCGACACCTGATACATCTGAGCGAAGTGGGAAAAGGGAAACATACATCCATCTATGTCAAATAACTGTCCCAGCACTTTAATCCCAGCCCTAATCCACCCTCCAAAGTCAGCGTCAGGGATTTTACGTTGTATGACTGCTAATGGTAATTTGTATAGTCTAAGAGGCAATATGCCAAGTATAGGTCGAACCTGCTTCCACATATGTAGGGTAGCCCTAATTGTCGGGGACCGGCCTCCTAGATCCCTCACAGTAGTAGCATTGGGGAGTACTGCCTCCCACATTACCTCATTCAGGGAGCCACCCCCCAACATATGTTTTTCCATCTGTACCCACTGCCTGGACTCATCTCCAATGACCCACATTTTTGTTTGATCTAGAATTGATGCTTGATAGTATTGTTTTACTGACGGGCACCCCAGTCCCCCTTTTGCTATGGGTGAGCACAGAATACTAGACTTGACCCTCGCATGCTGTCCTCTCCATATAAACGCATTAATAATCCTCTGAAGGCGAGAGAGAATTTTTTGTGGAAAGATAATGGGCAAATTGCGAAAAAAAATACAATATTTTAGGTAGGATCATCATTTTGGTAGTCGCAATACGACCCACCCACGAGATGGGTAACTTGTTGTATGTATCTAAATCTCTGGATATTGTAGAGATCAACATATTACTGTTAGTCGGGAGGAGCTTAGTGAGAGGGTAGGTCAATAATACCCCCAGATATGTAATTTGGCCTGCCGCCCACTTGTAAGGATACTTGGCCTGGAGGATGGATGTCGAGGATCATGGATTTGGAAGCATTAATTTTGTAATAACTCACCCTCCCAAACTCCTCCAAGATATCTGTCACTGCCATCAATGAGTCCACTGGAGATGTCAGGCTTAGAATTACGTCATCAGCGAACAGGCCTATGCGGTGGTCAACATTAGCAATCCTAATTCCCTTAATAGTCTTATCTAGTCGTATAAGTTGAGCCAGTGGTTCCATTGCCATGGTGAAAATCAGGGGTGACAGGGGGCACCCCTGACGCGTGCCATTTGATATCATGAATTCCTTAGACATCGTGCCTGCAGTAAATACTCTAGCTGTGGGCAACGTGTAAAGGACCATTATCGCCTTCAGGATGCTCCCCGTGAGCCCCATTCTCCCCAGTACCTGGTGCAAATACCCCCAATGCATCCTATCGAACGCCTTCTCTGCATCCAAGGTGAGGAGCAGAGAAGGCGTTCGTCGGGCTTCCACTGTTGCTATGATATTCAGGAATCTCCTGGTACCATCCAGAGATTGTCTCCCTTTAGTAAAGCCCACCTGGTCAAAATGTATAATAGTGGGCAACACCTCTACAAGGCGGGTGGCCAGGATTTTGGAATATAATTTCAGATCTGTGTTGAGCAGAGATATGGGGCGGAAATTAGCTGGAGTATCTGGAGTCTTACCCGGTTTAGGCAGAGTTATTATCAAGGCCTGAAGCATTTCTTTGGGTATACTTCCAGTGTTAACAAATGTATTGAAAGTTCTAGACAAATAGGGAGCTAACAGTGTCCCATGTTGTCTATAAATTTCGCTAGGAAGGCCATCCGGGCCAGGCGCCTTGTTAGATTTTGTTTGTTTAAGCGCTTTCAGCACTTCCACCTCTGTGATGGGACGAACCAGATCTTCCAGCTGTATGGGTGTAATACTAGGTAGGTGACATTTATCCAAAAACTGAGAAATATGAGACTCATCTGGTTGTACAGTATTACCATCCTCATGTAGATTATACAATTTTTCATAAAACTGTGCTAATTCATTCGCTATACTTTCAGGGTCAGCTATACGAGTGTTATCAGATGCTATTATGTATGGTATGCGAGTTTTTGCACTACGTTGCTTCAGCAATCTGGCCAGATATGAGCCCGCCCTATTACTCTGGGAGTAATAGACCATTTTAAATCTCTTTAGAGCGCGCTCATATCTATGCAGATTCAACTCATGCAACCGTTGGGTTATTTCAGATATTTGTTGCGTTGTCACCTGGGAGTAGGCCTGTTTGTTACTCCTATGTAAGTCCACTAACCTCGTCTGAAGTTGCACTATCTCCGCATTCCGTGTTTTATGCTCATGTGACAGTTGTTTTATGAAGTGCCCTCTTGCTGTAGCCTTGAAGGCACACCATAATGTAGTGTCACTAACCATATGATTATCATTATGGGTAAAGTAATTCTGGAATTCTAGCCTGGTGGCCTGGGCATACCTAGGGTGTCGCAGTATATAGTTCTGTAACCTCCAAGGGGAGTTGCGTACAGAGGGGAAGTTTTCTTGAACAACCATGGATATAGGGGAATGATCCGACCAACTAATGGATCCAATACTGGATGACAGAACTCTTGAAATCAGGATTCTGTCCACCAGGAAATAATCCAGTCTAGTGTACACTTTGTGAGAATATGAATAAAAGGTGTAGTCCAGCTCGCCTGGGTGTTGGATACGCCATATGTCATGTAGGTCCTTGTTATGTATAGTGCGCGTGTAGGGAGACATAGTCACCGCTTTACACGGCGTGGTTGAGTCCACATCCGCCCATAATACCTTATTGAAATCTCCCACTATGATGAGAGAGCCTTTTTGGAGCGGGTTTAGGACCCTAAGGAGATGTCGTACAAATTTGTGCTGTCCTCCATTAGGGCCGTATAGGGAGACATTAACAGGAGTCATTTATAGAGCACACTAGTATCACGTATCTGCCTTTACTATCCTTCTTCTCCTGGTGAAGTGTAAAGGCCAGAGTGTCTCTAACCAGTATAGTTACCCCCCCCCCCCCTTCTTTTTTGTTGCTGGTGCAGAAAATGTGTGGGAATTTTTTGTGTTTAAGTCTGCACAGGTCCTCAGCGTTTAGGTGTGTTTCTTGGATGCAAAATATGTCTGAGCGTGTAGATAATGCCTCTTTCCACACCAGTGATCTTTTATACGGGGAATTAAGCCCCTTGACATTTAAGGAAGTTAAAAACCATGATAATGGCATAAAGATAATGCTCGATTCACTCTTGTGGTTATCACAGCAACCCCCAGCTCTAGTTAACTTATATTCAGGCCCCCAGTCAGGTAGCTTCATGGCATCACGGTACAATGGATAACAGGATATGCAGAAAACAATACAAAATAGATAACGAAACAGACAACATAACCAACTCAAGGATACCCAGAAGTGTCCAACGGGCATTCTACCCACTTGTGGGGGGTCGGGTATAAGCACTGGAACAACATGCGCCAACATCGGCAACGTGGTGCATAGCACTTCCAACCACAAAAATGGGAAAAAATTAAACAACTTGAGCTCCTGAGGTAAAAGCTTGCTGCACTCTAGGAGATCGCAGGGGAATAGCATCCTCTGATGAAGTAGATCAGTTTATACGCCTTTTACTGCGTGCCACCGTGGCCCATTCCGCTGGAACGTTAGGTGAGCTGATCCTCTTGGCTGGTGCAGAGCGTGGAGAGGGCGGTTGTAGTTGCCATTCCTCACACAATTTCATGGCTGCCTCCACCACTGTTTGACCATTTTTAACAATGAGGAGTTTCACCGGAAAGCCCCACCTGTACTGTATAGCATTGGCACGGAGTGTGGCCGTGCTGGTGTTGAAGGCCCTCCTGCGGGCCAAGGTAACAGCTGACAAATCCGCATATACAGATATGTGTCGGAACCGTTCAGGCAGGTTTGGCATATTCCTCATGGCCGACATTAAGCTCTCTTTAACGTGAAAGAAATGGATCCGCATGATCACGTCTCTTGGAATGTCAGGGGCTAGCCCCTTGGGCTTTGGCAGGCAATGGACTCTGTCCACTATCAAATCCGTCTGCGAGGCACGGGGCAGCAGGCACGATAGGAAATCAACCACATAGTCAAGCAACATGTCATTTCTCACCGTCTCTGGAACCCCCCTCAGTCGCACATTGTTTCCAACGTGAGCGGTCTTCAATGTCCGCCATTTTAAGCTTGATGGCCTCTATATCCGCCTCCATTTCAGTGGACATATCCACGTGATCATTGTGGGCTTCAGTGAGCTCCGCCATCTTATTTTCAATGTGAGACGTACGGTCCCCCAGTTCCCCCACATCTTTTTGTATGTTGTCAATTAGCCTTTGGATGGTGTTCTGAAATGAAATCTTTAGGTCAGACAACAGCACACGCATTGTGGCCTCGGAGATCGGGGCAGCGGCTGGTGGGATGAGCTGACGTCCCTCCATGAGGGAGTATTTGTCTGGTGCATGCTGCATCTTCCATGACAGTGGGGCGGGTGGTAATGACGGGGGGTCCATTTCCATCAGGTTAACTGCAGATGAATTCGGCAAGTCAGTAAGGGACACCTGCGCCCTATACGGAGGGGACTGTGAGGCGCCATTTTCTGGCGTTGCCGCCAGCATTAGGAGCGGAATGGGGTTTTGGGGGATATCGCCTACCTCACTGCCATTGTCCCGGTCCCCTGGTGTAGTACTCATGCCAGTCGGTGATGGGGAGCGAGTATGGGAGGAAGCTACGTAGCGCCGCTTCCCTTGGTGCTCGGCGCCATCTTGGGTCCGCTCTGAGGAGCTGAAAAAGTTGTCTAATTTCAGCGCGGCGTGCTTTTTTCTTCCTCTGCCCATGCTGGGGTGTAAGGGCAATCTTTCAGGAACAGTTCTGTGCACTTTGGTCGGGTGTGCTGTAAGCTTTGTGCCGCTTTCGCCGAGAACAGGCAGGAGCTCAGGTCTCACACGTCCTCTCTCATGCCGTGCTGGCCACGCCCCCCAAATGTGCTGGTTTTAAGTAAAATAATTTACATCATTGTTCTTCTGCCCATGGAACTGATCCCTTCCTGGTTTTCTTTAAAAACTGGGACCCTGCCATGCAACGATAATAAATAATAAATAAATATTAATAATAATAATAAATTATTATTTATGAAGGTATAAATTGGTGAAATCGTAAAAAAGAATGCATTATGGTAACTTTTTGGGAGTTCCTGTGTCTACGTAATGCACTATATGGTAAAAGCGACATGATATCATTATTCTATAGGTCAGTCCGAACACAAACATATGCAGGTTTACACATACTTTCTAATGTTATCTAAATTTTTTTAATGAAATCCTTTTTTTGGCAATTAATTATTAATAAAATGGGCCTATTGTGACGCTTATAACGGTTTTATTTTTTTTACCTACGGGGCTTAATGGGGTGATCTCTAGTTTTTGTTAGTGCCATATTTGTGTAGCTCAGTTGTTTTGATCCCTTTTTATTAAATTTTTATTACAGATAATGTAACAAAAAATCAGTAATTCTGGCACTTTTTTCCCTCTTTTCGTCTATGCTGTTCGCCGTTAGTGATGCCGGTTGTTATGTTTAAGTAGATTGTACAATTACGCATGCTACTGTATATTATATGTTTATTTATTTATTTTTATGTTTTATTTATATAATGGGAAAGGGGGGTGATTTCAACTTTAATTGGGGGAGGGGCTTTGGGGTAGTTTTAAAGACATTTTTACTCTTGGGGGACTTCTACATTCAATACTTTGATTATTCACACTGATCATTGCTATGCCATAGGCATAGCATTGATCAGTGTGATAGGCGATCTGCTCATTGAGCCTGCCTGTGGCAGACTCAATCCTCAGAGCACCAATTGGACCGCACGGAGGCAGGTAAGAGACTTCCGGTGGTCTGTTGAAACAATTGGGACCCCCGCAGTCACACTGCAGGGGTCCCGATTGGTAAGTGACTGCCCCTGTCACTTACAGCTAAACGCCGCAGCGTTTAAGGAGTTATTGACATGCTGCAGCGCAATCGCTGCAGCCTGTCATTAACGGTGAGGGCCTGGCTGCTCACTGCAGCTGGCCCCCACCTCCTATGAAGCGTGCTCCGCGCCGGAGTGCGCTTTACAGGTAAGGACGTACCGATACGCCCAGGGTTATCTGGGCACAGAATTCCAGGGCATACTGGTACGTCCTTAGTCATCTAGGGCAGTGATTTTCAACCAGTGTGCCGTGGCATGGTCGGGTGTGCCGCGGGGAAAGTTCCCCAAACTATGGTTCCCCTGTGAAACAGGAGAAAACAATGGGGGAGAGAAAACTGGGGATGGGGGAGAAACAGGGGAGAGAAGCAGGGGGGAGAGAAACATGGGGATGGGGGAGAGAAACAGCGGAGAGAAGCATGGGGGAGAGAAGTTTGGTGGAGAGAAGCACAGGGGAGAGAAGCATAGGAGAGAAGCATGGGGGAGAGAAGCAGGGGGGAGAAGTATGATGGAGAGAAGCACAGGAGAGAAGCATGGGGGAGAGAAGCACAGGAGAGAAGCAGGGGGGAGAAGTATGGTGGAGAGAAGCACAGGAGAGAAGCACAGGAGAGAACCACAGGTGGGAGAAGTATGGTGGAGAGAAGCACAGGAGAGAAGCAGGGGGGGAGAAGTATGGTGCAGAGAAGCACAGGAGAGAAGCACAGGGGGGAGAAGAAAACAGGCCCAGGTTTCACACTGAGTGAGTATAAATACATTTAGAATCTATATTATTAACTATATGTATAATATGTACTGTTTTAGTGTCATTTTGTGCCATTTTGGTTGGTGGTGTGCCACGGGATTTTTTAAGTATAAAAAGTGTGCCGCGGCTCAAAAAAGGTTGAAAATCACTGATCTAGGGGGTAAAGAAATTTTGGTGAATGCAAACTTAAAGTAGTGCACCTGTGCCATGCTTTAAAACATGCTTGCACTGCAAAAAAAAAATTTGAGTACTTTGCAAGTAGGTACTGAGGAGCTGAGGAACTGAGAAGCTTCTTGGACCCCGACATGGACTCCCTTCTATGGTGATATTTACCCTTACTATATGGGCTTATTTGGCCACATTTACCTTCTGCTACTTCTTGTCTTGTACTGACCTACCACTGATTAATCTACACAACTGTACACATTATATATCAGGTACTTACTTGTATTGCAGTTTGTAACATCATAGAGGTCATAGAAGGGGTCTTTACACCTATACATGTCAGGGTACTTCCCGGGCCGGTGCTTATTTTGCACGGTTCCGTGTATGTGTTTTGTGGGTTTTAAATGTTTTTAATCTGTTTGTTTTGCACTTGCTTTTCTGTACATTAATAAAGATTACTTGATTACTTATAGTTTGGAGTACAGTCTAATACTTTATTTTATATCCAACGATTTGTGGACGTGCCACCCTTTCTCCTTCTTTTGGCATAGCTTTCTCTGTTTTTCAGTGGGTATATTCAGTAGTATGCCAGATTGGGTAGAGCACCCCTTTATGTATTTTTTCGGATTTAAGTAGTGCCTTGTCCCTTCTCTTCTTTTTTGGAGCGTCAAAATTGGCGCTCCTGGACCGGGCGGCAGCAGGCTGGTAAGATTTAGGCTGGGGAGGGCCTAAACCAATGGCTCTTCCCACCCTGGTGTTACCAGGCTGCTGTCGTTTGGTTTTTAACCCGGCTGGTTATAAAAATAGGGAGGACCCTATGCGGGTTTTTTTTTAAAATAAATAAATAAATAATAAAAAAAAAACGCATAGGGTCCCCCCTATTTTTATAACCAGCCGGGTTAAAAACCAAACGACAGCAGCCTGGTAACACCAGGGTGGGAAGAGCCATTGGTTTAGGCCCTCCCCAGCCTAAATCTTACCAGCCTGCTGCCGCCCGGTCCAGGAGCGCCAATTTTGATGCTCCGGGACCACTGGCACCCGGCTCTTCCCAGTACCCCTAGTGGCATTGGGTACTGGGGTAATAATAGGGGGTTAGTGTTAGCCATTTTATACCGGCTAACACTAGGCCCCAACTTAGTAATGGATTCCGTCTATTAGACGGCTTCTACTACTAAGTCTATTCTAAGTCATTACCACTACTAAGTCTAAGTCTAAGTCATTTTATTAAAAAAATTCAAACAACAACCGCTGGTCATCGACGTAGTCCATGGAATCCGACGTAATCCCCAGGATACCGATATCTGAAAAACAAAAAGGGAGAAACACACAAAAAACACACAAACAGGAGCACAACACCCATCATTGTCAGCGGTGTTGTGCACCTTACAGTATGCAGCATCTTTACAGATCGCTGCTTACAGTCTGGCCCCCAAGGGGTTAAGGGAGGATGTATTGCATCCCCCTTAACCCCTTGGGGGCCAGACTGATGTCAGACTGCACCCATCCCAGCAAGGAAGGGGTTAACTGACCCCCCCCTTCCTTGCTGGGAGGGGTGCAGTGCTGGGGAGGGGGTGGGGAGAGCTGTATACTCACCCCAATGTGTCCTCTTCGCTGGTCCGCAGCACAATGAAGTCACTGTACTGCGGACCCGCTAATTGTATGTGCGCTCAGCCGATCAGCTGAGCGCACATATAATTCTAAATGTTTCTTCTAATAATGCTATTGTCATAACATAATTTGAAGAAACATTTGATGTTTTAATAAAAGTAAAGTGATGATTAGTACAGAAAGCTCTATTGCCGGGAATATGAATTAACGGCTTACTGGAGCTTCCTGTACTAATTAATATTTAATTAATAAAACACATTTTCGTTGAAATAAATACAGTTTCTTTGTTCAATAATTTAATTCTAACGAATCCATCATTGAGCAATTCAATATACTGTCAAAAAATAAATATATAGATAAATATACATTTATTTATATATCTATTTATTTTAACAGTATATTTAATTGCAAAATGATGGATTCGTTAGAATTAAATTATTGAACAACGAAAGTGTCTTGATTACAAAGAAAATGTGTTTTAGTAATTTAATATATTAACTATTAGAGGCATCGGCATTCGGCATCATTGCCGGCTATTTTTGAAGTACTCCGTACGGACCGCCTGTCAATCCTCGGCCGCATGTCCAGCCGCAAACAATGTTCTTGTTCATTTTTTACGGGTCCGTTTACGATAGGGCCGTAGATTCAGACATAGTGTGCACTGTGCAGCCGCATATCCTATACTTCCAAGCATACACACGAACCACCAAAAATACCGCCGCACAATTACAGCCGCAAATACAGCCGCACTGTTACAACGTGTGAACCGGCCGTAAAACCTGAAAACTGTCAGAAAAGATGCATGGTACAAATTCAATTATTGAAAGAATGTTACAAAAAAAATTGTTGCAAAAATGCAATATACATCTTGCTTACAATTACAGGAAGAAAAAAAATGTGGGTCAAGATAGCCTAAGCGAAATATTTGTAATCAGAAAGATACTGGGGAAATAAATAAAAACTCAAAACAAAACTGTCTTGTTTCGCCCACAGCAACCAATCACAGTGATCGGCTGACCTGAGGTGTCATAGCTGGGACAGCTGCAGGAAAGAGCACACACATCAGAGGGACCTCTGGAGACTGTCTTTAGTCAGCACAGATAGAGGAGGCCAGTGGCTGTAACTGGCTTGCAAGACTATGTCTGAGAAAGACAGACACCCCAATAGGACGATGCCACATTAGCAGAGGTATATAACCTTTTGGGGGATGGTAAGCTGAGTATTATTTAAGAGTTTGGCAGTAACAAGGATGGTGTAGGATTGTGTCTACAAATTTTTATGCAGAGGGCACAGTGTGGGGACAATGAATATATCAGGGGCACAGTGTGAAGAATAATGGTTAAAAAAGGCGACAGAGAGAAGAGGGCAATATAAAGTGTTATTGTCGTTATACCTTTTAAAAATCTAAATCAACATAATAATAATAATAATAATAATAATTATTATTATTATTATTATTAATAGTGATAATTCATTTTTTTAGTTATCATGCTTTAACACAAAGCTATACTTACCAGAAATCCAGGTCCAGTCTCCTAAAGACAACTTTTAGGTCTTTTGCTGGTTGAAAAGAAAAGACTAACACACAAAGTAGCAGCAGTACAGAGAGTCAAGGCTCTATGAGGGACATTTACTAAGAAATCTAATGTGTGCAACTATTGTAATGGGGATTGGTGTGTATTTTGTTCCAATATCTTGTAAGTGATTTATTAGCATGTAGCACTGCTATAGTAAATGTATCTAAGTAAAAAGTCGCACAAAAAGTTGCAAAAATTGCGCAAGCATATTCACCTGGTACTGACTAGATGTAAGCCTGCACCTGTTTGTGCGATTTTTTAAAAAGTCGCAAATGATAATTTGGACGCTAATCCCAGATTATACGAACTTTTGGGTGAATACTCATAACAGGCAGATAAAAAAAAGTCACATCTAAAAAATATTTGCCTGTTGAATACTGGTTCATAAATAGAACTTAGACCAAAAATGGGTGGAAAATCCAATTATTCACCTAAAAATAGGTGCAAAGCCCTTGATAAATTTCCCCCAATATGTCCATCAATCACATGACTGCCTTCTCTGTGAGCGCAGATGACCTGGGAAACACTGGACTTTCTGTGTTTAGATTAGAAAAAAAAAGTCTAAACACAGGAAGTGCCGTGGTTTTTATAATTAAAAAAATAGTGAATGTAGATTGCAAACTTGCCTTATTTCACATCTACTGTTGACAATGTATATGTTTCCATCTGTTTTTCTGTAAAATGTAGGCTAGGGGAAAGCAGCATCCATTTTTGGTATAGTCTTATTAAAATATACAGTAGACAAGGGGAGACTAGATGCTAGTGGCGCTGTGTGCGAGGCAGCCCTTACAGGAGGTTTAAATATATCACTTCTACTATTTATATATACAAATACTCTTTTCTCTGATATACTATACAGGTTCAGTTTTGGTACAGTATGACCAATTAGAATAAAAAAACAAAACTAAATGTGATATTCTTCCATCCTGAGATTGTATATTCAGAACAAGAAACTAAACACTACTTGCTGTGCATTTTAGATGCAGAAAAGCTTTAGAGTCTGCTACAAATATGCCAAGCTGATAAACACTTCCAATTTGTCTAAACCTAGCGACTGTATTTTTATTATTCTGGGAAAACAGAAGATGTTTCCCCATCATTATGATATCAGTCATCATTTCTTATAATGATGCTTATAAATGACAAAAAAGAGGAGTTAATTCTAAGAAATAATAACTGTGATTGAGAAATGTCACATAACTTTAAATACAGTTTACAAGTGCCCACGTGTATTGCTGAGATTTTTTTCAATTACTTGATAAAGTACTGTCTGTCTATAGAGGGCACTCTTGGCATACTAAACAGTCAAAAGGCAATGAAAAATGTGTCTGGTTCTCTCCTATCTGAAAAAATTAGCAATATAAATCACAATAAACAAATAAGTATATAAAATCTTAACATAAACCATTTGTCTGTTCGGATTACACAAACGTGTTTTTTTGTTAACAGAACAACATTCCTTACTCTGGATAATGGCTGTAGTGTAGTACAACTGTCGGCAAATACAAGTATATGCAATTTTCTGTTTTTAGATGCACAAAAATGATATATTACAGTCTATGCTAATTCCCAGGAAAAAATCCAGTCACTTTCTATTAGTAAAACTAGTATAAAACGCCTGAAGACAACAGTCATTTTTAAAGCTATATTTGCACATAAATGCAGACTTTCTCGAGGGACCACACAAAGTCTTTCTTAAACAAACACCAGAACAAAGCAATATCTAAAAGGCTAGTGTAAATGCAAATTTAATGCTCGCCTTAGAAAGATGTGTACAAAAATTAATTACTTATAAAGGAAAACACGAGTTTTGACTATTGTAGAAAGAAATCAAAATTATGTGTGCCATCAATTTTTAATTGGCTTACATGAAGATTGAAAATGTGCATTAGTCACTTTACACTTGTTTAATATTTCAGCAAAACTTGTACTGAAGGAGGCAAATCACAAGCAATGGAATCCATCTGACACATTGTAGAAAAGTTTCAAGGCACAAAAATGGAACAAATTAGTTTTAAAGAGTCAGTGCAGAAGTGTGCCACTTACACAGTGTGTCAAAAGTGTACTTCACACTTGTATCCAAGACATTGACACACAGCATGTTGTGTTTAGGAAAGGTTTGCCTCTTTTTTAAGGGATACGCTGATGTTTTGGTGAAAACAATACAGAAGGGAACACAAACCCTTGTATGCAGGCATGTAAGCCGGACCTAACTGATAGAAACATTGCTTGGGTTACACATTTGTGTTACTATTGATAAACAAGGGCATAGCTAGGGGGGGGGGGGGGGCAAAGTCTCCTCTGTTACATAAGAATGCATCACTATTCTAAATGGCACATGAGAAGTTGGGGCCCCATAACACATTTAGCACTGGGATCTATCAGCTTTAAGCTATACTAATTTTAAAATATAAACTTAATTAATAACCATTACCCATTTTATTGTCAGAGAATAACCCTCTTCTCTCAAGTGTCTTAGTGACTGCTCCTCTTTCTCTCATATATAGCACTTCCCCGCTGGCACTGATTGCAGTCTCTTGCCTACAGAAATGCCTGCATTCTTATCACCTGAGAAGTAAACATCACTCGGGGGATGTTTATCCCAATTTATAAGCACAAAATTTTAGACTAACTTCATGAGTAACATTGAGAGTGGTTGTTTACAATCACATTAGATTTATATGGTGTTAATCTTAAAAAGGAAACAATTATAGAACCAATAAGGAAAATCATGTTTCTTGCTTAAGAAATGACTTTTGCAATATGTGTATTCCCTCTTCACATACGTACTTTACCTTTTTTGGGCCATAAACTTTCAGTCTCAATCTGTGCTCTCAGTCTCAATCTGTGCTCTTGTATGTGTACTCCACTGACTACGCTGGCACATTTGATTCTTATTTAAAAATTTTGTACATTCATCTGCATTATTTTTGTAGTGTTTTAATTAGATTTTTCTGAACATTATAAATATTTAACATTTTTTAAGGAAGACACAACTGCATTGTTCATAGGCAGTCTCTATCACTAATTCTCTATATAGCACCATTAATTCACAGTGGGTAGGCTGTAAACTAAACATGCTGTAAGCCACACATCAGCTGGTCCTAGTGGGATCCTTGTATTTATAATCAATAATGCAGCTTCAGCAATGGGTTAAACATAGTATGTCCTTGTAGAAGGCCATCAAGAAACTTCTACAGAAAAATATAAAATATTTGGTCCCATGAATAGCCTCTGATTACTTCATGTATAGTGTACAGTATGTCCCCAGTTTAGATCTCAGGCTCTTAAATGGTGTGTTCAGTATATCTGTAATTATTTCCATCCATCTTGTTGCCTTTAGTGTTCTTTATCCTTTCCATGGCATAACTGTCTTGCTTCTAAATCTGAAGTGCCACAAAATGACCATAGCTTAGGCACCAGCTTAGTACCAGTCTGTTTTTTCATGATGTCTTTATCATTGATTGTAAAGTTAGTTATCTTTCCTAATAACAGAACCATTGTTTTCTTCCCTCACTAATTTCCCTAAAGGCTCTATTAGATTGCCCAACCCCTGGTGTAAGCGAGTGCTGAGCTGCTAGATCGGCCTATTACATGCCTCAGTGATTGTGTGGCCTGGGCTGCATAGACATTGCAAGCAATGTTTGTGCAGCTCTTTCCCTTATTCAGCTGTTGGCCACACATCTTCTATTACATAGAGAAATGTGCAGCCAACAGCAGATTATTTTTTTACAGATTTAAAATTAGCAATCACACAATGCTCACTCGTCGGCTGATTGTCTGCATTATTACACAGGGCCTTTGGGCTGCATGCACAGGTCCTTGATATATATGGTCCGCACTCTTGACCTCTTGACCAGTTAAAACTTTGTGCTACTGTACTGATACAGCCTTGTCAGTTCAGCAGCAAAAAAGTAAGATTATATTCACACATAGTATTTCCATCAGTCTTTTGGTCAGTATTTTTTCAAACAAAATCAGGAGTAGAATTCAGAGTAAAATTATAATGGAAATATTTTTCCAGTTTCTGTGTTTTCACCCTACTCCTGGATTTGGTTGAAAAACGACTGATGAAAATACTCTGTGAGAACATAGCCTTAAGCTGTTAAGGATCTCTCAGCATCATGATAAATCATAATGCCCACAGTTCCATTAGAGGTCAAGAGTTCAGTTAGTGACATACAGTCCGATTGCGTACCTTATATCACGATGAGTGCCTATAACCTTAGTCCCATTCATTTAAATTAACAGTGCCTGTTGTATTCTACCAGAAAAGGGAATAATTGATTTTTGGGACACTTTGTTTTGCAGGCAGTCCCAGTGGGTACATATACCCTCTTTTTTAGATTGTTCTTGGTTTATACACATTTTCTATATGCAATCCAAAATCTGTAAAAACAATAATGATAATAAAAAAAAGTTTTGAAACATTATTTTAAAAAAAAAAACTAATAAAAATGCCCCAATAAAGACTAATATTACCCCTTTTCCCATGATATAAATACAAATATTTAAAAAAACATAAAAAATTACATATTGGTAGCATGTGAAAATTGCTGATCTATTAACCCCTTAAGGTCAAAGCCAATTTTCATTTTTGCTTTTTCCACTTTATGTTTAAAAGGCCATAGCACTTGCATTTTTTCACCTAGAGACCCACATGAGCCCTTATTTTGCATGACACCAGTTGCACTTTGCAATGAAAGGCTTTATTTTCCAATAAAATATGCTGCGAAACTGGAAGAAAAATCATTTTCGCTGTCAAATTGAAAAAAAAAAGAAATTTGTTTTCATTTCAAGGAGTTTCGCGTTTACGCCGATTGCTCTATGCTAACTGACATGTTATCTATGTCCCTCACATCATACGATTACAGTGATATGTAACTTGTATAACTTTTATATTATTTGATGGCTTTTAAAAAATTAAAACCTTTTTAAAAAAACGAAATGTGTTTAAAATTGCTCTGTTCCCATCCTTATAACGCTTTTATTTTTAGTCTATGGGGCTGTGTGATTTTTTGCGCCATGATCTGTACTTTCTATCGGTACCTTGTTTGCGTATATGCAACTTTTTGATCACTTTTTATTACATTTCTTCTGGATTTCATGTGTTTTTTTTGCGCTTATGCCATTTACTGTGCAAAATCAGAATTGTGATAATTTAATAGTTTGCTTTTGTGATTACGTACGCAGCAATTCCAAACATATTTGTTTGTTTGTTTATTTATTTATTTATAAAATAGGAAAAGGGGGTGATTTGTACTTTTGATTACGTGATTAGGTACGCAGCAATTCCAAACATGTTTGTTTGTTTATTTGTTTATTTATTTATATTTATAAAATAGGAAAAGGGGGTGATTTGTACTTTTATTAGGGGAGGGGATTTTTTATTAATAAAAACAATTTTTTCCTTTTTTTACAACATTAACTAGAAGTGTCGCTGGGGGACTTCTATATACACAGCACTCATCTCTTATTAGGAATCTTTCATCTCATTTATTGTGCTCATAGATGCTGACATGGGCAAATGATACAGGCCTCTAAATTGATGAATGTTATAAAAATATGTTTTTCTTCCAAGCTCAAGTGCCCATAGAGGCTGTGCTGAGCTGTAGCATGTATGCCTCCTTCCTCCCTGCCATGCAGACTGAGAACCAAGTAGAATAAGTGAGAGCAGTTTAACTGTTAGGAGAAGAAAAGGCCTATAGGAAAAGGGATATTGGTGGTTAGTGACTTTATCTGCTGGAACTTTTCTTGCTTATCTGTGACAGCTGGGAACCACAAGACAGACTGTGACAGATTCTAGGACTGCTATGTACACGCAGAAAATTGCAAAGACTTGACTCCACCTTAAATACCAATTAGACATCTTCAATATTTTAGAAAATACTTTACATTTTTACATGTAAATCCATAGTTGTATTTGACACCTAGACTGGAGTAACTAATAGTGAGACATTTTAGTTCTTAGCTCTTCAATCTCCATCTAAGCGATAGATAACATGATTAATAGGAGTCAAGTACAAAAAGATAAAATTAATTGTGAATTGATTACTGAGCAAATCTCAGTGACTAAAGACTAGCTCTTGCAAGCAATTATTGATTCTATCTCCATGATGCAGAACACTGTTTACATGCCTGCAATTATGTTTTTATGTTGCTGTGAGAGTATGCAGGAGTAAGCTAATATGTCATTACCTTTATGAGGTCATTTGATATAGTGATACAAACATATTTGACCCCAAATCATTACATTAGCACCTACCAGTGGGTGGGAAAAAAAAGTACTCATTTAACCAGCAGTAAAAATGTAATTGGTAGACATACTGTAGATAACTAAACTTCCACTAACTTTGGGGTCTGGGTAAAGTAACTGTAATAATTTACATTAAATTTCATCAAATCGAAAGCTCATTGACGCTATGTATTGTGTTAATATTCAGTGGACCTGTCTGACATATGCAACTCTCTACCTTTACAGTTTAATTATGCCCATTTGGCTCTATGACAACCTAGTCCTTTAGTTAGTAGAGTCCTATATACATACAGTATATGCAAAACTAAAGCCCCTATTACATGGAGCGCATCAGAGGAACAAGTGAGCATTGACCTGTCAGGTCAGCGCTTGCTTTCTCCTTGTTCCCCGCTCACTGCCGGTGCGTGGTATGAGCAGGTAAGAGCTGGAGGCCACGGAGAGCTGCGGGGGGCTGCCTGGGTGATCACTAGATCGTCCGGACAGCCCACAGAAGATAGCTGCAGTCAGCTGCCACCTGTTACACGGAGTGACGGCAGCAGATCACTGCTATCTAAATTGTTGATTTTTCAACATGTTGAAAGACAGCCGACATTTTGCATGTCGGCTAATCATTGTCTTCTATTACACGAGATGATTATTGGCCGATAATCGCTTAGTGCAATTGGGCCTTAAAGGACAACTCCCTATCTTTTCCCCCCTCAACCCCCCACCAGGAAGTGAAGGAAACTCACACATACCTAATGACCCTGTTGTCCCCAGGCTCTTCTCTCAGTTCCTTCTTGTGACGATGAGTCATCAGCAGGAGGGCTGCTCTAGCTCCTGTTACACCAGCCTCCCCTGCCTTGTCAGTTGACTCTGCTTGCTCAGCTCCGATTGGCTGAGCAACTGCAAGCCATCTGAGTCCATGTCACTTGCTTTTCTTCCCTCGGGTCTGACTTCCAGCACATAGCCAGCTACAGGACCCCCCCCCCCTCCTACTGCCGAGTGAGTGAAGGAGTCATGTCACTTGCTTATCTTCCCTCCGTGACTGACCCCCGTCTTATCTCCCCCCTGCTGCCCTGACCTAATTGGGGAGGCCATCCTGCAGATGTCACTTTGCAATGTACACTACATTGCAAAGTAAAAGTATGTGTGTGCAGCTTCAGTGCAGGGGCTGACAACCTGTATGATTATACAGCAGCCTGATTGAAGAGAGAGAGAGAAGTGAATGGAGGGGCAGGCACTTGCAACGTCACAGCAGCCAAAGTGCATCATGGGAAACTGAAACCAGGAAGTAAGGAAGAAATGAAGACCAAGAATGGAAATCAGGGGGGACGCAGACGGTGGGAAACAGTAACAGCTCAGGAGGGATGATAAGTATATAAACTATGTTTCTGATTATTATTATTTTTTTAAGCCATTTGGTAAAGGAGTTTTCTGGGCAAAATGTGTAAATGACCTATTCTCCAGATAGGTCATTAAAATTGGATTAGCTGCTTGCCAGAGCCCCGATGCTGGCATACACAATGAGACAAAGCCGGAAGTAGACAGAAGCTCCCATTTACTACACAATGTACAGAGCTCTGGATATAAGCTGGTCAGCAGGAAGGCCAGGTGTCAGCACCCACTGCTGGGCCATTGTTAGAAGGGATGCAGAAGGTGCAGTTGTGAAAAGGCCCATAAATAATCTCTTCCCCATATAAGAAAAACAGTACTTTAAATAAAGCATTATAATTGAGGTGACAGATTTTGCACTGGGGCCCTCCGGGTTCACCTACTCCATAGACCCACTGATAAGATATTGATTACCAATCCTGAAGTCATCCTTTATCTTTCAAAAGTTATGTATGACTACAGTGGCATTGTGTGCATGGTTGAAGTAGCTATGCATGAAATAGGATGTTGTATTATGTAAAACTGGGATGTTCTAGTTATTTTGTCCGACAACTGTAAATAACGCATTAACTAATTAACTATAGACTTTAACGTAACAAGACCACACACCCATCAAAACCACTTAAAGGGAACGTTTTTTACCAATAAATAATGCAAATTTTTTTTCAGTTATTTTTTTTGCCTGTATTCTATATGAAATACAGTCAAATCTCGAACAGCAACAAAAGATGCCAAATGCAGGAAGTAATGTCAGTTGTCTATGCTCTGCACAGACTAACTCAGTGAAGATGAGTGCTGATTGGGCAGCAGACATACACACCCCTGTGCACTGCTGCAGTTTAAGGCTGGGTTCACACTACGTATATTTTAGTCAGTATTGTGGTCCTCATATTGCAACCAAAACCAGGAGTGGATTAAAAACACAGAAAGGCTCTGTCCACACAATGTTGAAATTGAGTGGATGGCCGCCATATAACAGTAAATAACTGCCATTATTTCAATATAACAGCCGTTGTTTTAAAATAACAGCAAATATTTGCCATTAGATGGCGGCCATTCACTCAATTTCAACATTGTTTTTAATCCACTCCTGGTTTTGGTTGCAATATGAGAACCACAATACGTAGTGTGAACCCAGCCTCAGGCTGCATTCACATGTTCGCAAATTTTGCAGACCTTCGGATGGTGAACGCTTGTATTGGATGGTTTCCCTGCCTAACATGATGTATTAATATCATGCCAGCAGCAAGGAAACTTAGTTTCTCCACAAGACTGTATTGACAGAGCTGCTTGGCTCTGTCATTATAGTGCCACAGAGATTCAAACATTTTCCCTGTTGCCGGCATGATATTGATACATTATGTTGGGCAGGGAAATCATCCAGGACTGGCGTTCACCGTCCGTAGGTCCACAAAATTTGTGAACGTGTAAATGCAGCCTAAGTAAAGCAGAGTAAACTAACTGATCTTCTGGCCTAAGGCAAATATCATTTATAAAACTAGATGTCTGCTGCAATAGAGATCATCTTGCCCTGTGGGTTTTAGTTGAAGCATGTGGATGAGTTTTGTTGCAATTTCAGTATTCAGTATGACCAATAATACCAGTATACAAGAGAGAAATTATCCACCACACCAGGACCACTGCCATTACCCCCATAATAATCCTAAATAAAATTATATACTATTTTAAGACCAATACATCACTATACAGTGAACATATATTGCTTGATGCCAGCTGTGTACACAGGCTCTACAGACCATGTAAGTGATGATAGTGACTTATATCCAGTGACTTAAAAGGAGTATTACTCGTTTGCTGGGGAACATAGATTATCTCAGGGAGAGTTGAATTTGTGGCTTTTGTAGCAAAATGTGTTGTAGATTCATAGTAGATTACACCCTATACATTGAAGTCAAGTCCATAGTAAAAAAAAAAAAAAAAAAAAAAAAAGTGGGGGTTTCAAAATCCAATTTACATAAATTATAGCATAGATTGCTGCACATTTACAGAACAGAATCCATCCCACAAATTTGAGGCTAATCTGAAGCATCTGAGGATTTGAGTCAGAGTTACATTCTGTATCAGTTCTTTAAGAGGATACAGGAAACAAACTTAAGAAAAACTTTTGATCCGTCATGGACACATGCACAGGAAAACATTCAGCTCCTGCTGTCAATTTGTTCAACAGACCCCTAAACTTATAACGGAGCTACAGTGAGACCCCAACCGATCATAACATGTAAAATGTCAATTTTTTTTAATGCCAGTGCCATTTAAAAGGTACAGTGTACGTGCAGTGGACTAAGGGCCCTATTACAGGGGATGATTATCGTACGAAAAATCGTTATATCGTTCGAATTTAAACGATAATTGTTCTGTGTAATTGCAGGTAACGATCAGAAAATCTTTTGTATGTCGTTGATCGTTGATTTAGATCTGAACCTAAAATTATCATTAATCGTTCGCTGTTTTGCTGGGATCAGAAGGAATAAACAATCATAGTAACAATTCCAATAATGATCGTAGTAATGATCGTAACTAACGACCATCGTTCTGTGTAATATGGTGAACGATTTCAGGTTAATGATAGCCTAATGATATAACAAATTAGCCTCAGTGGGAACCACTTGTAAAGAGGACCTGTCTTCCTATACTCACCTAATCGCGCCGGGTCCCGCTTCCTGATGCGGTCGGGTCACGGAGATATCAGCTCCCGAAGCCCGGCGCGCGCGCACACAGCAGAGTCCAACGCTCATAGAGAATGAATGGGGAGTCCGATGCTCCGTCATTCTCTATGGGCATCGGACTCTCCTGTGAGCGCGCGCGCCGGGCTTCGGGAGCTGAAATCTCCGTGACCCGACCGCATCAGGAAGCGGGACCCGGCGCGATTAGGTAAGTATAGGGCGCTCTAACGGGGGGTCGGGAGCCTGTCACCCCGGCACCGGGGGTGACAGGTATCCTTTAAAGGGGTTATCCAGCGCTACAAAAACATGGCCCCTTTCTTCCAAAGACAGCAACGCTCTTTTCTCCAGATCAGTTGTGGTTTGCAATTAAGTTTTACTCGTTTCAATTGAACCGAGCTGCAAACCCCACCCAAACTGGAGACAAGAGCGGTGCTACATCTAAAACGCACACTGTGCTATTCTCTCCTCTCTGTGTGTGTGAATAGAAGCCTGCACTCCCATGTCCAATCCAATGAGCTACAAACACACAGGCGTTGTACTGCTTCACAATTTATTCTTCTTATACAGAAAGGCAACAAAACTTCACCACTGAGTGTTCAGATAAAAATAGCGCTGATGAGAGGAATATAGCAATAAATAATATGTAGCAAATGTCCATCGCCCAGCCGGGCTAGACCAAGTTCACATATCATGCTTGAGAAAGAGTGGTGCTGTCTCAGGAAGAAAGTGGCCATGTTTTTGTAGTGCTGGATAATTCCTTTAAGCCTGTGGGATCTAATGCCAGCAGAGTCCAGGGTTAAGTAGGTGCCACATGTAGGAAATTTGTGATATTAAGCACTTGGCTCAAAAGTATAGTTAGGAACACTATCCTGTAATGTTCAGTTAGAGCTCAGACATGCAGGATTTGTTTTGTACTTTGTACTGTGTACTATGGATTGATGAATAAATCCAGCTGTAGCGAGTTTGCAATGTATTCTGCCGTGTTAGACTAAGGTTTCTGGTGTGCCAACCATCATTGACACATTAAAGGGAAACTATCACTGATCAGCCCTGGCCAGCCTGCCCCTCCAATGAATATTTACAGAACAGAGCACTTCCCCAACATTCAGTAGGAGGGAAGGGCCGGCTGGAGCCAATGACTGCACTGAAGGCCGTAGCCCCACCCCCAGTGCTCCAAAAAACCTAATTATCATATGAAATAACCTACAAATATCTATCTATTGGATTATGTTGTATGGTCTCTTGTCAGTACAATGCCTTCTGGCACCTGTGGTTTCTTCATCCTTTTGGTAATGCTACTATTATTTCCCTTCCTTCTGAAAAAAAGCATCAGAGATCAGTCTTAAGGCCCTATTACATGGGCCGAAAAGTCGTTATATCACTCGAATTTAAACGATAATCGTTCTGCGTAATTGCAGGCAACGATTGAAAAATCTTTCGTATGGCGTTGATCTAGGTCTGAACTGAAAATTATCGTTAATCGTTTGCTGTAATTCCACATTCGTTCGCTCAAGTTCCGCATTTTTTCACTAATCGTTCAGTGTAATTGCACATTGTTCATTGTTTTGCTGGGATCAGAAGTAGTAAACGATCATAGTACCAATCACAATAACGATCATAGTAACGATCATAACTAAAGACCATGGTTCTGTGTAATAAGGTGAACGATTTCAGGTTAACGATAATCTCGTTTGCTATCGTTTATCGTTAGCAGTTAATCGTTAAAAATTGCTCCGTGTAATAGGACCCTTACTTAGAGATTTGTTGAATTAGCTAATAAAGAGGAACTGGCAATCATTTAAAACATAAGGTAATATCCATGCACCGTGGAGATGTACAGAAATCCTCAATTGTGCAACAAGAAGCTTATATGGCAGCAAAATATAACAGTACTAGGCTATGTTCACACTGCGTACGAATCCGTACGCAGGTCTTACGCTGCCGTACATGTGCGGCTGAAACTACGGGCGTGCGAAAAAACGACATGCGCCGGATGCGTACGCACCGCGTACATACGCCTGTAGTACAGTTATGCTTCCCTAGATTGTTTCGAAGCGATCTGAGGCAGGTCATTTACTTGGAAATCTTCGCCCAGCCCCGTAAACCACACAGAACCTTTTGGATCGAAAAATCTAGTTCAATTTGGCTGGAATAAGTACTTAGTACGGGACCGCATGAGTTTCAACATTTTCGTCCTCAAACAATGGTCTTGTTCATTTTTCACGGCACTGTATACGTAAGCTCATACGTAGTGTGCACTGTGTGGGCGTATATCGTATACTTTCAAGCGATCGCATCAACCTCAAAACTACGTGCGTATATTCACGGTTTGCACTATGGACGCATTCATACGCAGTATGAACATAGCCCTAACATGCAAACAAAACAGCAACATACCAATAATACCAATACCAATAATACAGCAGACAGACCTATTAGAAGAGGTGCCTATGGTATGGCAAAAAAATATGTAACCCGGGGGAGGAGGGGGATATGTTTGTCGTTGAGTGATTTACAAGCAAAAGAAAAAAAGGAGTTAGGTTTTAGAAAATTATTTATTTTTCAGAGCTACCACCATATACACCTATGCATATTACACCGAAGCCTGATGTAATCTGGCCATAGCAACTAATCCCAGCTTTTATTTTACCAGAGCTCATTAAAGTATGGCAAATTATACCAGTTTTTGTTTTATACAAATTGATAAATCTGGGCTATTGTGTATTTATACCATTGACAATAATGGGCTTTACAGGGATAAAAGGGGATTTCCATTGTTTAGCTATTTGTTTTTTGGTCATGGAGATAATGTGTTATAGCGCTGTACACAAAAGATGAGGTAAAGATTCTATTCCAAAGAATAGATGTGTCAAGCCAAATGAGGGACTTAGACTGGTGTCATCCACGTCATGCAACCAAAATATTTTCTGCGACTTGATGTCATGAGACTTCATTACAGTTGCAATTTGGCTGTTAACGAAATGGCCAAGTCGCAGAGAAGCCACAAGCAAGTCACAGTCACACATGACTTGCCTTGAGGTCTATACCTACTGGGGGTTTAACTACAGGGTGGATGCTTAGAAGGTGTGGGGGGGAGGTCCCTACAGGGGGATTATCTATTTTGGGGATATTGTCTACTGGCGGGGATACCAGGGGGAACTACCTTCAGGCAGTATGCTTATGCTTACATGGGGTGGGGGTACCTACATAGGGATTACCTAAATTAGTGGCAACTACAACAGAAACTATCTACAGGGGGGGGGGGATACTAACTAGAGGGGCCTTGATACTATATGGGGGAACAGGTTTTGATTATAGATATTTAGCCAGAATTCAGAAGTCAAGAGGTGATGTGAAATGAAGCATGTTTGCAATTTGCATAATTAATTTGCATTTGATTAATGGACATATCGAGCTGTGAATATCTGTACTGGCCGGACTTCATGAGTTGAGTCTTTTTTTTCAACCAGCACAAGACTAAAAGGCTTCCTTCTGGAGACTGGACCTGGATTTCGCCCCCCCCCCCCCCCCCCCCCGTTGTCACGGAGGAGCGATCTCCATGTCTGGTGCCGGCCGGGGTCTGCGCCGTAATGCCGCTGATCCCGGCTGGGCATTCTATTGCAGTAGCCAAAAGCAATAGAACAGTGATCTCATCGATCTATGCTGTATAACTATACAGCATAGATCTCAAAGAGAGATCATAGTTCTTATACTAGAAGTCCCCCAGTCCCCCAGTTCTAGTATATGTGTTAAAAAAAAAAAATGTTATTAATAAAAAGCCCCCTCCCCTACTAAAAGTTTGATACACCCCCCTTTTCCCATTTTATAAATATGAATAAATAAACAAACATGTTTGGTATCACTGCGTACGTAATCGCCCAAAATATTAATTTGTCACATTCCTGATCTCGCATGGTAAACGGCGTAAGCGCCCAAAAATTCCAAAGTGCAAAATTGTGCATTTTTGGTCGCATCAAATTCAGAAAAATTGTAATAAAAAGCGATCAAAAAGTTGCATATGCGCAATCAAGGTACTGATAGAAAGTAAACATCATGGCGCAAAAAATTACATCTCACACAGCCCCATAGACCAAAGGATAAAAGCGCTATAAGCATGTAAAATTTTAAGGACCATATATTTGTTAACAATGGTTTGAGTTTTTTACAAGCCATCAAATAAAATACGTTACATATCTTTTTAATCGTAACTACTTGAGGAACATATATAACATGTTGCATTCTTTTCAATTTCCCCCCGCATATAATATTTTTTTGGTTTTGCAGCATATTTTATGCAAAAATTCAGCCCGTCATAGCAAAGTACCATTAGTGACGCAAAAAATAAGGGCTCATGTGAGTCTGTAGGTGTAAAAATGCAACTGCTATGGTTTTAAGGAGGAAAAAACGAAAACACAAAAACGAAAATTAGCCTGGTCCAGAAGGGGTTAAGGATATGTGCTTTGTGGTACACTGTTAGGTTGGGTACACTCAAACAATAGCCGTTATATTTGAAACAGTGTGAACATAGCCTAAAGCTATCTTTATTACTTTGAAAATCAACAGAGAATGTCATAAAAAGCAAGTTTTCAATTTACAAAACCCCTTACAACAATTGACAGAAATGTATGCCCTGAAAGTGATAGCCCAGACGACACATAGCATACATTTACGTCATGGTTTGCAGGGGCTATCAGCAGCCGGGTCCTCACTGTTAATGACGGGCCTCCACAATCCTGCCACCACCTGCCATTAAAGGGGTTGTCCAGCGCTTCAAAAACATGGCCACTTTCCCCCTACTGTTTTCTCCAGTTCAGGTGTGGTTTGCAATTAAGCTCCATTTACTTCAATGGAACTGAGTTTCAAAGACTCACCCAAACTGGAGACAACAGTAGGGGGAAAGTGCCCATGTTTTTGTAGCGCTGGACAACACCTTTAACCATGCCACTGATATGTCAGTGACAGGAGCTGCATTTTAACTGACTGCCAGAGGTCTCTCCTTTCTCCATGCAGTCAGATGGGTAGGCTCTATGCAATGATCATGGATAACACTGATCAAAGCTATGCTATGGTATAGCAATGATCAGTGTTAGTAAATATAATGCATGTTATAGTTGCTTAGGGGGACTTAAAAAGTGTAAAAAAAAGTTTTAAAAATATGCCAAAGCCCCTCCCTCAATAAAAGTTAAAATCCCCCTTTGCCATTTTATAAATAAAACATATAAATAAATAATAAAACAAATAAACATATATATCGTAGCATGCATAATTGTCCAATCTTTTAAAATAAAAACAGTGTTGTTACCGCATGGTGAACGGCATAAACAAAAAGCTGTAAAAAAAAACGCCAGGATTGTTGATTTATTATTACATTTTATGTTACAAAAAATTGAACAAAAAGTAATCAATATTTCCGATACATACAAATATGGTGCTAAAAACTAGAGATCATGGCACAAAAAATGATGGCCCATACAGCCCTGTAGATGAAAAAAGAAAAGTGTTATATGCCTTAAAAGTGGTATAAGTGCAATTTTACATATATCTATTTGCAAAAAAAAAAGTTTTACTGTAAAAAAAAAAAATTGCAAAACATTAGAAAAACTAAACTCACCGGCCACTTTATTAGGTACACCATGCTAGTAACGGGTTGGACCCCCTTTTGCCTTCAGAACTGCCTCAATTCTTTGTGGCATAGATTCAACAAGGTGCTGGAAGCATTCCTCAGAGATTTTGGTCCATATTGACATGATGGCATCACACAGTTGCCGCAGATTTGTCGGCTGCACATCCATGATGCGAATCTTCCGTTCCACCACATCCCAAAGATGCTCTATTGGATTGAGATCTGGTGACTGTGGAGGCCATTTGAGTACAGTGAACTCATTGTCATGTTCAAGAAACCAGTCTGAGATGATTCTAGCTTTATGACATGGCACATTATCCTGCTGAAAGTTGCCATCAGATGTTGGGTACATTGTGGTCATAAAGGGATGGACATGGTCAGCAACAATGGTCAGCTGTGGCGTTGCAACGATGCTCAATTGGTACCTAGGGGCCCAAAGAGTGCCAAGAAAATATTCCCCACACCATGACACCACCACCACCAGCCTGAACCGTTGATACAAGGCAGGATGGATCCATGCTTTCATGTTGTTGACGCCAAATTCTGACCCTACCATCGGAATGTCGCAGCAGAAATCGAGACTCATCAGACCAGGCAACGTTTTTCCAATCTTCTACTGTCCAATTTCGATGAGCTTGTGCAAATTTTAGCCTCAGTTTCCTGTTCTTAGCTGAGTGGCACCCGGTGTGGTCTTCTGCCGCTGTAGCCCATCTGCCTCAAAGTTCGACGTACTGTGCGTTCAGAGATGCTCTTCTGCCTACCTTGGTTTTAACGGTTGGCTATTTGAGTCACTGTTGCCTTTCTATCAGCTCGAACCAGTCTGCCCATTCTCCTCTGACCTCTGGCATCAACAAGGCATTTCCGCCCACAGAACTGCCGCTCACTGGATGTTTTTTCTTTTTCGGACCATTCTCTGTAAACCCTAGAGATGGTTGTGCATGAAAATCCCAGTAGATCAGCAGTTTCTGAAATACTCAGACCAGCCCTTCTGGCACCAACAACCATGCCACGTTCAAAGGCACTCTAATCACCTTTCTTCCCCATACTGATGCTCGGTTTGAACTGCAGGAGATTGTCTTGACCATGTCTACATGCCTAAATGCACTGAGTTGCCGCCATGTGATTGGCTGATTAGAAATTAAGTGGTAACGTGCAGTTGGACAGATGTACCTAATAAAGTGGCTGGTGAGTGTATATAAACATGCATATCTCTGTATTCAGACTGATCTATAGAATGAAAATATCATGTTGGTTTTACCGTAAAGTGCATTACGTGAACACAAAAAAAAAAATAAAAAAAATAGTCTTAAGTGTTCATAGCAGCCAATCACAGCTCAGCTTTCATTTTACCAGGGCAATGAGAAGTGAGGGGAGCTGTGATTAGTTGTTGGGGTCAAATCAGACATCTTAAAACACCAGGACCTGGATTTCAATTGTCTGAAACTTGCCTAAGGTTTAATTGTCATGAGAAATTTGCTTTTGCTTTCATGTTGTTATTGTTATTATTATTAATGTGATTACTATTGGTTGTAGAAGGAAAAGTGGCAATTGTAGTGATAGCTTTTACATATTATATTTACATTTACAATAAAAGGTGACATGGAAATAGATAGACAATTTACCATAGGAAGATACAGGTTGTGTTTTATGTGCAATAAATGTATTTTTATTATATTTCAACTATACAGAATATAAGGTGTTAAATGAACTTTAGCTATGGAATACAATGTCAAAAAATTCTATGAAATTTGAAAGCTTCGTGTCCAATTAATGCTGCATTCAATGCATGACCTTTACATTTTTTAATAATTGTGAAGCCTGCCGACATAGGTAACATAAAGCTTACAGTGAATATCTAATTTATTGCTCACATTATTTGAAGGAATGAAAGCAGAATATTTATTTTGCAGGTTTATCAAGTATTTGAATTTTTAAAACATGACATCTTTAGGCAAATAATTAACACTCAATTTCCAATAAGAGCTCATTACCCTTCATAGCCACAAATACAGCCCAGATAGGCAAGTGCTTGGATGCTGTGATCCCGTCCTTCTGTCAAGACAGCCTTTTAATTACCGGGTTCCTGTTGATATACTATTTTATAGAGCCTTAAAGTTACTCGACACATATAGGGCAAACATTTTTTGCTCCATACCAAAGAAAGCACATGAGGGGAATAAGGCTTGGTTCTGTGAACGTTAAATGTATATATTGGCAATTCAAAGCCATTTTGGGACATGCTGCAACCTATAGGTATACAGCCATGATGTACTAAAGTTCCAGTGTTGCTGGAAATCTGTTGCTGAGTACAAAGGTCTATGTTAAAATTAAAGTAGAATACAAAAAGTCATTACTTCTGTTACATTGTTATAAATCACACATTGTGCAGTGTCTGAAAGGGTTGTGTGCTCCACATGGCTGAATTTACATTTCAAAGGCCCGTTAATACAGCTGTTTCATTCTATAGCTTCTGCTACTATAAGTTTGTTATTTATGCAACTTCAATTGTTATTACTTTGTACATGTGTTTGACAGAAGGCAATGACAAAGTTATATATAACCTATTTACTGAGGTGTGCAACTGCAACCTCACTAATACAACAGGAGATGTGGGTTGTTCTTTCCAGAAAAAAATTGTAGTGTTTTTTTTTTTAAGCGAGTACACGGTAAGGGAAAAAAATCATAATCAGATTTTGCAAGCGTGTAATCGCACATGTCATCTATTGTGTAGAATTTTAACCACTACATCAGAAATAGTGAGATGTGATATATGGCAGGTACAATAAATTATGTTTTCTCTGACAGAAGTTAAATCTAAACTAAGTATTCCCTGAAACAGGAACAGAGAAAACATTTTACATGCCTATCATTTGTCCTTGGAGGACACAAAACAAATATGTTTTTTAAAGCTTGACACTAGTATTATTTGATGTGGCCTCAGGCTATATGCTTTCCTTTTTCCATTTTGTCGAATTGAATGGGGTAAGAAAACAGCTTTGCATTAAGAGGAACACATTGTACAGGTTAATCATAACCAGCTCTGAATTCAAATGCTGCCAACAAAATAATGGAGAGTGTGTGCCAGGGGAGAAGTAAAGCTTATTGTAGAGGTAGCAGTGGGACAATCACATCTCCTTTGCATGTGGCTAACCATTTCAGGCATGTGCTGCACAATTAATATTTGATAGTGCTAGAAATAAGTTTCTATCATTGTTGACAACAGCAAAAACTTGTAAAAAATTAATTGGCTAAAAGTTCATTTCAGTGTTTCCTGCTCCTTTTCTTTTAGCATATTCTTGAACAAGTGGAGGGATGATTTAAATTGAAGGCAAAAGGGATGCTTTAAATGGAAGTAAATGAGAAAGGCAGTTAGCTATGTAGAGCAAGGGCAGGCAACCGTGGTGAACTGGAGATCTGCTGCTGCTGCAGTAATATAAAATATACTTAAAAAAAAAACTTGGTTGTTACATACACATTTCATTGACCTTTGATTTGGTTCAAAAATCATTAATGTAATGCTTCCATATGATCATTCTTTATTGTACAGAAACCCAAATATTTCAATCTGATATTGTTAACTAGCAAACGATTTCTACAAACTAGAGCAAAGATACAAGGGGGGGGGGGCATTTATCAAGGCTGGTATACTCATACACCAGTCTTAAATAATACCCCGCACCCTTTTTTCAAGCAAGTGTAAATTTCGCCAGGTTTATGCCTGTTTTCAGGTGTAAACCTTGATAAATTAGGCATGGAGAGGTTACAGCTAGTGTATGTATCGGAGCAGGTAAGAATTTGCAAATACACAAAAACACAGTGCAATGCAACAGCTCACCGCAATGGCAAGATACAGACCCACTACAGATATTAAAATCATTAAAAGCAGCCCCTCAACTGCCAAAAAAAATCTCCACAAAAATAATGAGCCTACAGTGTACTTTAGTCTCTCCATGGCAAGTAATAAGCCTATGCTCTGGGCATGCAGGGTGTTCTAGGAGAGCTGAAAAAAAATTGTCTTTTTTTCTAGGTAAGAATTTGCGCCTGCTCCAGATGCTCATGGCGCAGCCTTCAGAACTCTAACCCTACATATTTGCATCACATCTATTAGATGAAAGGATGTATCTTCAAATATGAGCTAGAAGTAGACTAAATTAATATCACAATCAACATAAAAGCCAGTCAAGGGGTACTATGTGGTAAACTTTTTTATTGGCAGTCTACAGCAGACATACTGTATAATGGATTTGGAAAGTCTTAAGACCATTTTACATTTATGACATTTGATTATGTTGCAGCCTTGTGATAAAATAAAAAAAAATAATAAAAAAACAAATTCACGTTTTCCCCATCCTACTGCAACAAATATTGCCATAGCAAGGTGAAAACAGAATGTTAGAAATCATTGCTAATTTATTGAAAAGGCAAAATTACTCAGATCCTACTTAATATTTAGCAGTAAGTACAGCCTCCAGTCTTCTTGGATATGATGCCACAAGGTGTGCACGTCGGGATTTAGGGATTTTCTCATTCCTCTCTGCAGATCCTCTCAAGCTCTGTAAGGTTGGATGGGGACTGTGGACAGCCATTTTTAGGTCTCTTCAGAGATGTTCGACTGGGTTGAAGTCAGGGCCCTGGCTGGGCCACCAAGGACATATATCAAGTTGCCCCAAATACATTTCTATATTGTTTTGGCTGGAGTCATTGTCTTGTTTGAGAGTGAGCCTTTGGCCCAGTCTGAGCTGCTTCATTTAAGAGTGTGTTGTATGAACAATGTACGTTGCAGATTATACACAGGGCAGGCATACAGCATAGTAAGGCATAGCAGAATAGCCCAGGGGTATAATACCAAATAAAGGTGTATTTTTATGAAACTAAAAACACAGAAACTGAGAGCAAAGTTATGTTCTGAATGCTTTCACTGATATCTATCCAGCAGTGCTGCCAGCTCAGTAGGCGGTCAGGGGATGACAAATTCAATTTAGGACTTTACTGAGGGTTTACGAAACCAAGCCAGAAACTTCCAAGAAGGGAAAGTGCTCTAGGCCTGCAACTCCTCTCCTTTCTTCCTCTCCACCCGCTTTGTCATTAGGAACGCCCCCGGGATTTCTCCTATTCATGACTTGTCTAAACAGTACCATGCCTCATTGACACGGCTGCTGCAGATTAAAATGTAGAAAATATATAATGCGCAGCACTCAAGTTAGGGTTTGTGCTGGGTGCCTGCCGCCTCACCCCGGTCCAAGGGTGAACTTCAGTATATTTGTGGAAATGACCGCAGCACCACAGACTTCAGTGAAGTGAAGATTTATTCCATAAAAATACACACAGGAAAAATAGTGACGTTTCGCTCCCTCGATAGGAGCTTTCTCAAGCCAGTGAATACACACATAACAAGTGCTTTATATCATAGATAATTGCCCAATCTGTGACGTGAACATGTGGACGTCATACACACGTGAGAATTCATTTCCACAAATATGCTGCAGATTAAAGATATATTTTCTTACCCTAACCAAGGCACCAGGAACATTTTAAAACAGGAAGGCCCTATGACACAGGGCGATTAACTGGATAGGTCAGCACTCGCTTGCTCCTCATTCCCCGCTCCCTGCTTGTGCTATTACATGCACCGACAGTGAGCAGGTAAGTATGTGTGTGGGTCGTGGGGAGCTGCGGGAGGCTCCAGGCAGCCCATAGGAGATAACAGCGGTCTGCCACAGCAGCTCCTATTGCATGGCCGATAATCGCTTCATGTAATAGGGCCTTTACTTTCATGAACAGTTTGGGGGGGGGGGAGGTTTGGTGGATAAACTTTACTTTAATGGACTATATGATCATTTTAATGGACTATAAGTCTCCACATATCGGTATGACACTCTCCTCAAGAAGAAACATTACTGCTCTGGTTCCAGTGTAAGAGACATGTTAGATATGTGTTAGTAGATTTAGCACAGTAACTAAAAATAATAATGTTACAGCTAATATAAAGTCAAGTTGTAAAGTATATAATTACTATTTCCTCTTATATTTGGCTGTGTTTCTTGTTCTGGTACCTAATATGAAGGCATTGCTTGATAGACAGAGTTAAACAAAGCAAAAAGAAAGCATTATTTTTGAAGAATTATTCCTCTGCAAACAGAAGTGATTTCAGTATGAAAAACCTGTGCCATGGGTTAATATATTCACCTATAAATAAATGCAATGACAGCTTTCCTGTCACTACATACTGATGGACGGTTTCTTTTTCCGCCATTACAACCTTGTGAATGTGAGAAAATTAATTTAAGTGGTGGTTAATTTCTAATGAATTTCATTCAAGCGGCTAATATGGTCCCTTGATGTTATGGTAACCTTCATGGATCATTGCTTTATGTAAATAAATTCTACTTTATGCTTGTTTAAAAAAACAATAATGGAAAAAGGTTGTGAAACCTAGGAAAATCGTGTAGGTCTTACAAATGTGAGCAAGTAAAACCAGTATTAATACATCTATCTATCCATAGTCGGTATCTGGATTTGGTTTTTGGTATTAAATAAGTCTCTTGTAGATGGAGACTAGTAACCTGCCCTGTCTCGGGTGAGCAGTCATAGCGGCATCTACCAGTATTAAAGTAAAATTGCAGTTTATTTTTGGCCAGTTGGTGGCTGATGTCAGAGAGCAGCATAAAAGACAAGAGCTTTTCTCTGTGAGCATCAATTCCAGTCTATGCCTAGATAGCCGGACTTTCATGACGTCTGCCTGAGGTAAAACAGTCACATACTTTATATTTGTCATTATTGGGGCTAGTACAGAACCTACTGTCAATTACTGATATTTTCTTACAGTTCTACATTACATTATATACCGTATTTTTCGCTTTATAAGACGCACTTTTTTTCCTCCCAAAGTGGGAGGAAAAACCAAGTGCGTCCTATAAAGCGAAGACGGCTCCCAAGCAGTGCTGAGCACCGCAAGGAAGCCGTCCCGCCCGCCCCCTGTATTGCCGCTCACTATGCATATGCATAGTGAGCGGCCCTGAGTGATCCTCTCCGCCCGCCCAGCCCGCCCCTTCTATCGCCGCTCAGCTGAGCCGATCAGAAGCCCGGGAAAGTGCAATGAGCAGCACTTTCCTGGGCTCCTGATCGGCTAAGCGGCGATGGAGGGGGCGGGCTGGGCGGGCGGAGGGGATCGCTGTCCTACTCACCTGTCCGCCAGCACCAGCAGCTCCTCTCCCGACACTCGGGTCTCCCGTCATCCTCCGGCACAGGCAGCGGGGTACAGAGACGCTGCCTGTGACCCGGAAGTGTTCTGCAGCGGCTGCAGGACACTTCTGGCACAGGCAGTCTCTCTGTACCCCACTGCCTGTGCCGGAGGATGACGGGAGACCCGAGTGTCGGGAGAGGAGCTGCTGGTGTCGGCGGACAGGTGAGTAACCTGTTTGTTGTTTTTCTGGTCGCAGGGGGCATTGGCTACTGTATGGGGGCATTTGCTACTATGGGGGCACTGGCTACAATGGGGGCACTGTATGGGGGCATTGGCTACTATGGGGGCACTGTATGGGGGCATTGGCTATTATGGGGGCACTGTATGGGGCCATTGGCTACTGTATGGGGGCATTGGCTACTATGGGGGGCACTGGCTACAATGGGGGCACTGTATGGGGGCATTGGCTACTATGGGGGCACTGTATGGGGGCATTGGCTATTATGGGGGCACTGTATGGGGGCATTGGCTACTGTATGGGGGCATTGGCTACTATGGGGGGCACTGGCTACAATGGGGGCACTGTATGGGGGCATTGGCTACTATGTGGGGCATTGGCTACTATATAGGGGCATTGACTACTATATGAGGGCATTGGCTACTATGGGGGGCACTATATGGGGGCATTGGCTACTATGTGGGCACTATATGGGGGCATTGGCTACTATGTGGGGCACTATATGGGGGCATTGGCTACTATGTGAGGCACTATATGGGGGGATTGGCACCAATCACACTGCTGCTATCTCCAAACTGTGACAATGAGCAAAGTATTTTTTTTTCTATTTTTCCCCCCTAAAATCAGGGGTGCGTCTTATCAAAAGGCGCGTCCTATAAAGCGAAAAATACGGTAAATTATGGTGAGTTTAGTTAATGAGTCTTCAGGAAGCTCCATTGTAAGAGGTTTTTGCAATAGCAATAAGAAAGAATTCAGTGATCACGGAACATTAAAAATCCTTTTTTTTTTTTTTTAATTTAGCTTCAGAAGTAAGAGGGGTATCCCAGGCAAAATGTACTTATGAATTATCCACAGCAGGATAACTTACCAGTAACTGATTGAAGGAACTTGGATTGTGTCCTACTCTCTTCCTATTACTTATTGGGTGATTTATACCTGTTCCTTTTCCGTCCACCCTTCTTTTGTTTGCAGGTTATATTGTATCGTACTTTTATGAGATTTATTGGCCATCACAATTGTTACTTATTGGCTATATACAACAGTTTTTGACTCGGACTTTCAATTGCTTGTTTCTCCTGAGCAGAGCTTATTTTTGGATGCTGTATCACCCTGCCAATGCCTAAGCCAGAGGGCTCTCCTAGAAGAGACAGAAAGAATGGCAGACTTGGCCACCATTTTAACACATTCCGCTAAGGGCGTCAGACAAAAATCCTGTTGCCAGTTTTAGCCTAGGGATAGAGGCTAGGATATCTTTTCTAGGAGTCTTAGATTCAAGGTGATCTTAAAGCTAACCTTACCACACAAACAGGGACCTGGACATACTAGTAGCTGCAATATTGGGCTTAAGAATAGTATCTCGTGTTATTTACAGCGAGACCACAGGCTGTGTGGTGAAAAATAAAGACAACTTAGGGCCCTATTACACAGGACGATTATCGTGCAAAAAATCGTTAAATCATTTGAATTTAAACGATAATCGTTCTGTGTAATTGCAGGCAACATTCGAAAAATCGTTTGTATGTTGTTGATTGTTGATTTAGATCTGAACCTAAAATCATCGTTAATCGATCGCTAATCATCCACTGTAATTCCACATTCGTTCGCTCAAGTTTCACATTTTTTCACTAATCGTTTAGTGTAATTGCACATTGTCCATTGATTTGCTGGGATCAGAAGGAGCAAGGGTGCGTTTACACAGAAAGATTTATCTGACAGATTTTGTAAGCCAAAGCCAGGAATGGATTTAGAAAGAGGATAGATCCCAGTCTTTCCTTTCTGACCTGATACCTGTTTATAGTCTGCTCCTGATTTTGGCTTCAAAGATCTGTCAGATAAATCTGTCTGTGTAAATGCACCATTAACGATCATAGTAACGATCACAATAATGATCGTAGTAACACTCGTAACTAAAGATTATCGTTCTGTGTAATATGGTGAACGATTTCAGGTTAATGATAAACAATCTCGTTTGCGATCGTTTATCGTTAGTCGTTAAAGATCGTTTCGTGTAATAGGACCCTTAGACTGAAAATGGTAATTGCCAGTCATGAAACCACAATAGATACTGAGGTCAAAACACGGACAGATTTACATAGGTCTTTGTGGTATGTTGTGTGTACTGTCTGGACGTACTAGATGTACTGTTTGTACTGTTACCGACCACAAAAAGTAGTAAATTGATAAAAATGAAATAAACCTATAAGGCTTGGTTCACATTTTAGTCAATATTTTTAGGCAAAAAAAAAACACACATAGAAAAACTTCACCTGGCATTTTATCTGTGAATACAATGGAGAAAATGTTTAAGGGAAGCATCACATGTACCGGATCCGCAGCGGATTTCACACAGCGATTTGCAGCTAAATACGCTCCAGATCCAGGTATAGTGAAGTTCTATGGAGTCACATACCCGCAGTGGAATTTTCACTCTGCTGCGGGTATGTGACCCCATAGACCTTCACTATACCAGGATCCGCAGCAGATTTCGCTGCAAACTCACAGCGTGAAATCCGCTGCAGATTCGGTACATGTGACGGCACCCAAAGGCTATGTTTACACAAGTAAAATAAAAGCAAAATACAGACGTAATTTTTTGTGAAAATAAAACATGTTTGAACAGATAAAAAATGACCATATTTTGCAAAAGCAGATTGTAAATAATGAGCCAATTCATTTTTCGGATAATTATTGTTATTCTATATGGTGTGTACTCTGCTGAGTAATTTTCCATTAACTTTAACCCCTTGCCTCTAAAGCCTGTTTTGGCCTTAATGACCAGGCTCATTTTTCAAAATCTGACCTGTCTCACTTTATGCTCTTATAGCTCAGTGATGCTTTAACGTATGCTAGCGATTCTGAGATTGTTTTTTCGTCACATATGGCACTTTATATTAGTAGCAAAATTTGGTCACTACTTTGTGTATTTTTTGTGAAAAACATCAAAATATCAAGAAAAATTTGAAAATTTAGCATTTTATGAACTTCTGAAATTCTCTGCTTCTAAAAAAGGAAGTCATAGCACATAAATTAGTTACTAAGTCACATTACCAATATGTCCTCTTTATTCTGGCATAATTTGGGAAACATATTTTACTTTTTTAGGGTGTTACGGGGCTTAGAAATTTATGAGCAAATTATCACATTTTGTGAAAATTTCCAAAACTGATTTTTTTTAGGGACCAGTTATTTTTTTAAATGGATTTAGAGGGCTTGTATACTGAAACCCCCCATAAGTGACCCCATTTTGGAAACTAGACACCTTAAAGAATTAATCTAGGGGTATAATGAGCATTTTAACCCTACAGGGGCTGGAGGAAAGTATTTACAATTAGGCCGTAAAAAAATCGAAAATGTAAATTTTCAAATAATATATACGTTTAGATTAAAGTTTCTCATTTTTAAAAGGAACATGAGAAAAAAAGCATGCCAAAATTTGTAACGCAGGTTCTCCTGAATACAACGGTACCCCAGATGTGGGCGTAAACCACTGTATGGGCACACAGCCGGGCTCAGAAGTAAAGGAGCGCCAATTAGCTTTTTTAATGCAGATTTTGCTGAAGAAGTTTCTGAGCGCCAGGTGCATTTGCAGAGCCCCTGTAGTGTCCGCAGAATAGAATCCCCCCAAAAGTCACCCCATTTTCGAAAGTACACCCCTCAAAGAAATCATCTTGGGGTAGGATGAGCATTTTGACCCCACATGTATTAGAGGAAAGTATTCAAAATTAGACAGTAAAAATGAAAAACACGAATTTTTCCAATAATATGTTTGTTTAGTTTGAAATTTCTCAATTTCACGAGGAACAAGAGAAAAAAAGTACCCCAAAATTTGTAAAGAAGGTTCTCCTGAATACAACGGTACCCCATATGTGGGTGTAAACCACTCTATGGGCACACAGCCGGGCTCAGAAGAAAAGGAGCGCCAATTAGCTTTTTCAATGCAGATTTTGCTGAAGAAGTTTCTGAGCGCCAGGTGCATTTGCAGCGCCCCTGTAGTGCCCGCAGAAGAGAAACCCCCCAAAAGTCACCCCATTTTGGAAAGTACACCCCTCAAAGAATTCATCTTGGGGTGTGGTGACCATTTTGACCCCACAGGTATTAGAGGAAAGTATTTAAAATTAGATAGTAAAAATGAAAAACTTGAATTTTTCCTATAATATGTTTGTTTAGTTTGAAATTTCTCAATTTCACGAGGAACAAGAGAAAAAAAGTACCCCCAAATTTGTAAAGAAGGTTCTCCTGAATACAACGGTACCCCATATTGGGGCATAAACCACTGCATGGCCACACAGGAAGGCTCAGAAAGAAGGGAGCGCCAATTAGCATTTTCAGTTCAGATTTTGCTGAACAAATTTCTGAGCGCCAGGTGCGTTTGCAGCGCCCCTGTAGTGTCCGCAGAAGAGAACCCCCCCAAAAGTCCCCCCATTTTGGAAAGTACACCCCTCAAAGAATTCATCTTGGGGTGTGGTGACCATTTTGACCCCAAAGGTATTAGAGGAAAGTATTCAAAATAAGACAGTAAAATTGAAAAACTAGAATTTTTCCAATAATATGTTCGTTTAGTTTGAAATTTCTCAATTTCACTAGGAACAGGGGATAGGCTGCATGCCCAAACTGTAACGCAGGTTCCCCTGAGTAGAACGGTACCCCATATGTGGGCATAAACCACTGTATGGGCACACAGCCGGGCTCAGAAGGGAAGGAGCGCCAATTAGCATTTTCAGTGCAGATTTTTCCGAAGAAGTTTCTGAGTGCCAGGTGCGTTTGCAGTGCCCCTGTAGTGTCAGAAGAATAGAACCCCAGCAAAAGTCACCCCATTTAGGAAAGTACACCCCTGAAAGAATTCATCTTGGGGTGCAGTGAGCGGTTTGACCCCACAGGTATTAGAGGAAAGTATTCAAAATAAGACAGTAAAAATGAAAAACTCGAATTTTTCCAATAATATGTTCGTTTAGTTTAAAATTTCTTAATTTCACGAGGAACAGGAGAGAAAACGTACCCCAAAATCTGTAACGCAGCTTCTTCTGAGTAAAACGGTACCCCATATGTGGGCATAAACCACAGTATGGGCACACAGCCGGGCTCAGAAGGAAGGGAGCGCCAATTTGCTGGAGCAAAACCGCAGCTAGTAATAGTTATTAGAATAGCGCAGTTACTAAAATACAATAAAAAATTAGATTACAGGTAATGTGGGGTGGTCACGGGCAACCTGGGGTGGTCACAGGCAACCTGGGGTGGTCACGGGCAACCTGGGGTGGTCACAGGCAACCTGGGGTGGTCACGGGCAACCTGGGGTGGTCACGGGCAACCTGGGGTGGTTATGGGCAACCTGGGGTGGTTACAGAGAATCTGGGGTGGTTACAGGCAACATGGGGTGGTTACGGGCAACGCGGGGTGGTTACGGGCAACGTGGGGTGGTAACGGGCAACGTGGGGTGGTTACGGATAAACTGAAGTGCTTATAGGTAATCTGGGATGGATACCTGTAATCTGGCGTGGTTACGGGCAATCTGGAGAGGGTTAGAGGCAATGTGCGGTGGTTATAGGCAACGTGCGGTGGTCAGGGGCAACGTGCGGTGGTCAGGGGCAACGTGCGGTGGTCAGGGGCAACGTGCGGTGGTCAGGGGCAACCTGCGGTGGTCAGAGGCAACGTGCGGTGATTAGAGGCAACGTGCGGTGGTCAGAGGCAACGTGCGGTGGTTAGAGGCAACCTGCGGTGGTCAGGGGCAACCTGCGGTGGTCAGAGGCAACGTGCGGTGGTCAGAGGCAATGTGCGGTGGTTATAGGCAACGTGCGGTGGTTAGAGGCAACGTGCGGTGGTTAGAGGCAACGTGCGGTGGTCAGAGGCAGCGTGCGGTGGTCAATGGCAACGTGCGGTGGTCAGAGGCAGCGTGCGGTGGTCAGGGGCAACGTGCCGTGGTCAGAGGCAACGTGCGGTGGTCAGCGGCAGCGTGCGGTAGTTACGGGCAATCTGGAGGGGGTCACTGGCAATTTGGGGTGGTTACGGTCAAGATGTGGTGGTTATGGGCAACGTGCGGTGGTTACATGTAATCTGGCGTGTTTACGGGCAACCTGCGGCGGTTACGGGCAAACTGGGGCGGATACGGGCAACCTGCGGTGGTTACGGGCAAACTGGGGCGGATACGGGCAACCTGCGGTGGTTACGGGTAATCTGGGAGTAAAACGCAATTATTACTATAATAAAAAGTGTGTTTTATTTTGTTTGTATGTTTTTCACTTTTTCACATTTACACTTTTTCACTTGTACTTTTTTCACTTTCATTTTCACTGTATTACTATGATTACTGTGATATTTTCTATCACAGTAATCATAGTTTAGTGACAGAGACCAAATTGGTCTCTGTCACTTTAAATTTTCAGAGCTAACTGCTTCTGACGCGCATGCGCACATCAGAAGCAGTCAGGACGTCGAGGAGGACGGAGCTCCAGGATCAGGTAACGTATGTGGGGAAGGGGGGGTGACTGGGGGACGGGGGTGACTGGGGGGGTGGGGGGCGACTTGGGGGGGGCACGGTGACACTTTTTATCCCCTGTCACCAATGATTTATGGTGACAGGGGATAAAAAGTGCCGGGCAGCACTGGGAACAGGCGATCGGCGGTATATAGTATATACCGCCGATCGCCTGTTCCGGGACCCCACAGGGGGGGTCCCCGATCACTGCCCCATGCTCTCCGCTACCTCCGGTGGCGGAGAGCATGGGGTTTTCATTCATTTTTTATTTCCATCGCTGCGAACAAACATCGTTTATTCGCAGCGATGGGGGCGGCCATCTTGGATTTGATGGCCGCCCGGGGAGGGGGGGGGGGGTAGAGATCGGCCACAAGGGGACTGATCTGAGGTCTGATTAATACTTATTTCATCTCCCCCCACCGTGGATTCACGGTGGGGGGAGATGAAATGCAGCGGCGGCGCCGGTACTGGCGGATCGCCGCTATAACGGTAATAGCGGCGATCCGCCAGTACCGGGGGGGGAAAGGGAACTGCCGGGGGAGGATCTGTAGTGGCGGCGGGAGGAGGCAACATGCAACAGCCCCCTCCCGCCGCCCGATCGCCTCCCAATGCAAACATATCCCCATAGACGCTGCGGTCGCATTGACCGCGGCGTCTATGGGGTTAACTGCCCGGGGGGAGCGCGGCTCCCCTCCGAGCAGAGGCAGCGGGAGGAGGCTATGTGACATAGCCTCCTCCCGCTGCCCGATCTCACCTCGGGACAGCGGGGGGAGGCAGGGAAGACATGACGTTTGGGAAACGTCATGTTGCGGGAACTACCTGCTTTACATGACGTTTCCCAAACGTCATTTTGCGGCAAGGGGTTAATGGAGCGCACTATTAGGCTATGTTCCCACTCAGAATTTTTGCTCAGTATTTTGTAACCAAAACCAGGAGTGCATTGAAAACACAGAAAGGCTATGCTCAAACACTGTGGAAATTAAGTGGATGGCCGCCATATAATGGCAAATAATTTCCGTTATTTTAAAACCTAATGGTTTTATTACAGACTTTTCACTGAGGGCATTTATGTAGTAGACCTTGCCCAACCCTGCTGGATTGTGGGGATAACTACACAAGTATAGGAATATTTTTATATTTTGTATACATCTGTCACCTTGCATATATTACAGTGGTATGTATGAATATTTATTCCTCTTTTCTTCTTTCTTTATTGTAGATACTGTACAGGATGATGGCCACTTACTCACCGTTTAATTTTTTGATTGTGTCATATGAGGAAGTAATGATGGAGTGTCAAAACGTTTGACCGTAACTTTTTTTTGGGGGTGGGGGTGTTATTTCTGCATTTGTTTTCATTTCATTATATAATCTCTGCCACATCGCTACCATCTATCATTATGTATCATTATCTATCATTAAGTGGAAGCAGGTAGGAAGAACTCGGCATATGGTGTAAATGACTGCCAGAGGATTAACTAGTTTGGTGGTAATCATGAAGACATAGGTTTGGTGCAGTACTGAAGACCAAAAACTCTGCTCCACATCAATATGCTCTTGTAAGCGCAGACAGACAGAGACACAGTGCTAATCGGGCAAGTAGACCTCATTAAAGATGGTGGAGGTGAAGCCCGTCACCGAGGGGGCGCATGCGCAAAGCTGCTGAATACTGATGATGTCAAGTAAGAAGTTTTACGTGTGCTCTGAGCTGATCGGACATGAGACCTGACTTAAAATGGCAGATGTGATGCCCGTTTTTTTTAGAAGCACATGCGCATAATATTGAAGTCGATTGGGGGTGATGACAATCCTGTAACAGACTCCTCCTCCAAAGCGCAGTGGCTTTGTGATGAGTGAGCCACGGCGTTGTACAGCGCGGAGAGACAGCTGCTTGCTATAAACTTTTGGTGAGGTACGGCCTTCCTCCATTAACCATGACATTGCTGGACTTTATTTTATGTTACTTATGCTTGACATAAGCATGATTATCCACTGGATATGTGATTATGATTGTATGTATGACGGGTTACTGTCATATTTTCACTTGCACATTTATGATGTATTAAGTTATGTTTACATTTTTGATGATGATGTCACTAATTTGTGGGCTGGCTTACTGGTTGCTTAATTCCAGTCCCAATCTGTTGCTTGGCAAAAATCTCATAGAAAAGATTGAAACGTTGCACATGTTGGGTGAATAAACTAAACCATTTTATTCAAATATATTGGAGTGCCGCCTTCTTCATATTTGACGTTAGAACTGGGGTCTGGTACAATGAGGCTGTGCACCCTCCTGAGCTTTAAGCCACACAGTACTGTTCTGCAATTAAAAATTAGTAAACTACTATTAATGTAAATTTGCTCATCACTAGTTAAGGGCTTCTCTATTATGAAACTTTTCTTTAGGATGCCTTCACACGTACCGACTCGCAGCTTATTTCACGCTGCAGGTTTATTGCTATGAAATCCGCTGCGATAATGATTACTATGTAACTCAATGGCAATGTATTCCCACAGCAGTTTATTATGTGCGTTTATTTGTACCATGTGGATTTTCTGCAGAAAATAAGCTGCGAGTCGGTACGTGTGAAGGCACCCTTATGGTAATTCAGTGTTTGTGTGGCTACTGAACAAAAGACGTTATTGAAGGACAAATTGAAATTATTATATTGTGGTTACTATTTCCAACCTGTTGGTTAATATTAAAATACAATAAATATTAAAACTTGTACAGTTTACTGCAATTTATATTTATTACAGTTAACTGTCAAACTACCAATGTGTTACAATATGTTATAGTCCTTAGGAATAGAAATGAGCAAATTTAAAGCGAAGCCCGTTATCTTGAAATCCACTCATCATCCTGATTCCATTTAACTCACTTCCGCTCCTGCCGGGTGCTGGGAAAAGCGGGATCCAGCCATGGGAAACTGGGAGAAATTTCCCAGGACTGGATCCAGCTTTTCTGAGCACCTGAGGAAGAGCAGCATGAAGTGGACGTCAGTTAAATAGAAACAGGCTGATGAGCGGATTTTTAGAAATGATAAAGCGTTTTGCTTCATTATTTCTATAAATTGACTCATTTCTACTTAGGAAGTCACCTGCTGCCATAGCAACTGAATTCACCAGCATAATGCAGACTGCTGTTTATCATGGTCTGTATTTATTCAGAGCAGCAGACACCAGACCTCACAATTAAATACAGTATTATCAACTATAAAAACACTATGCTGTGAAGGGCAACAACCAGATTACATTGTTGTCCTCATCTAAAGGGGAAAAAAACATAATTACAAACTGCAATCTGTTTTCAATCTCAGCATTTTAAGGGTTGCAGCTGGTGCACCATGTAAATGTCATGTAAATTAAAGGACCATCAATACCAATGCTTTATTTGCTTCTTGGAAATTTGATTTTAGCTTGGTTGCAGAAATAACCATGCAAAATGCTTTGTATTAACTCTTTCAGCCACCTCTACATTATATTGCACTTGTCTGTATCACATTAAGAAATTTAAAGCCATTGGACTTTGATTGAATGTAATGCATCAGTGCTTCTCACCCAACATTTAGGATCATGCTAGGTCTGGAAAGTGGGAAGCTGACAATTTACTTGCATATATTTATGTAAATGTATGATTTTGTATTGTATGTGCCTGTAGAATGCTTATTGAAAGAGCCTGGCTGATGGAAGAGCAGGAAAAAGGTTGCCCCCCACTTCATCAGCACTGTCAGGGTGAGCTGAGAAAGGAATAACTTGCCTGGATGATGAAAAAAAAAACCCCTATAGAACACAGTGTTAGGCCTCATGCTTACATCCAGTAAATTTCCTTCAGGAAAAATACTGTCAGTGCCCAATAGAAGCTTATGGGTCCAAAAATGTATCTGTATTTCTTAAGCTTCTATTGGGCCAGATTCCTTTAGTATTTTTCCTAAGGGGTTTCAATGTGTAAAATTATAGATCCTATTCTATTTTTTTCTGTCTATTTTTGTTTGTACGGATGACCCCATAAAAGCTCCAGATGCGCATCTGGCAACTGTCTTGAGTTGCAAACGTGCTGCTAGCAAACACCCGGGCAGGTACTACTGGGTGCTGAGTCTGCTCCAAATCAGGAAGTCATAAGGTTAAATGCGGCACTGTGTTTGACAGGGTGAGGAGCCTTGTGGCTGGAGACAGCATTGTGCCTTCAGCCACAAGTTGCCACCATCTCCTCCCCAGCACTGCGGCGCATGAGGGATGTCACTCCTGCGCTTGCGAACCAAGAAGGGAGAGGGAGAAGCCAGAGGAGAGCATCGCTGCAGACGTTCAGAATGAGAGTATGACCTTTTTCTGTTCAATTTTTACAGTCAGGAAATACTGCTGCTTCCACGAAAGACTTCCTGATTAGTATTTACTCAATGTAAAAAATGACACGGACAGCAGCTGATAAGTAAAGAGTAATTTGCAAATCTGAATAACTTTTTTACACCAGTTGATTTAAAAGCATTTTTTCTCTAGAGTACCCCTTTAAGATCGAAAATAAATATTCAGTTTGAGGTTGAAGAAATGTAGATCCTTGGGAAACAAAACATTACTTTTGAGGTAGTTTTGCATACATTTTTTTTTTTTTTACACAAAGGAAATAGAGCGAGAAATGCTTATTAAAGGTTATTGGTCATATGGGTTGTCATCAAACCATGAGAGATGAAGCTCTAATGACAGTTTTCACAATATAACATGTAATTTTATTGTGTTCCAGGAACATTGAAGGTACTAAACTATACAGTCCAATAATAGGTATTTTGTATAGACAAATATAAACTATAGCAATCTTTGCTTGTGTTTGCCATTACTCTTGCAGTACACATAAAGCCTCCCACGTCTTCTCACAATGTAACAGTCTTTGCAGCGCTTCTTAAGGACACCTTTAGTTTTCATGCCAGATATCTGTTGTACTGGTAACAAGTAAGTACTGGGCAGAAGAAATAGGTTTTTAAAGTCCATAATGTTGTTTGGATTGCAGTATCGAGTGCATGCACCAAAGGCTCTTGATATGGAAGAATAATGTAGAGTGCTCTTGCCTACAACTGTCAGAGAATTCGACAAAGTGCATAAAGCCCTCCTGAGAAGAAGCGAAGCCATAGTCACACCTGCAAACAGAAATTTTTATATTATGTAAACTCCATTTTATCCCAGGTAATAACTTTACGTCTAAACTCAAAATTAAATGCACAAATCATAAAGTAACCAGTCATAAAAGGGACTGTTGAAATCAGAAATCAAAAAAAAAAAAAATTGTGTGCGGCTCAAAAAACTGTGCACAGCATTTTTTGTCTAAGAAACAAATGAAATGTATTCACCCAGGCCAGACCAGATGTAGGCCTGCACCAGTAGGTGCGAATTTAAAATTTTTGCACGTGATAAATATGGTGCAAACCCCATATTATGCGAATATTTATTTATTAGAAATTGTATAAACAATCAGATCTAATAATTATTTGCACATCACATACCGATTCATAAATACCACTTAGACCAAACAATGGGCATATCCAACATTTATTCACCGAAAAATAGCCCTTGAAAAACGCCCCACCCCCATGTGTGGGGGAAGACACACTGCACATCACCCTCGCTGTGATACATGGTGCTGGCATTATGCTTTGGGGATGGTTTTTTCAGCAGCGACAGAGAAGCTGGTCAGAATTGATAGTAAGGTGTATTAGTGATAAATACAGAGCAGTCCTTAGAGGCTGCAAAAGACTTGAAACTGGGGCGGAAGTCCATGACCCTAATAATAAAGCAAGAGCTGCAATGGCATAGTTTAGATCAAAACTTAGGGGCCTATTCCACAGAGCGATAATCGGCCCGATTTGGCAGATTATCGCTCCGTGGAATAAAGAGAAGCATCAGCACATGATCGTGTCATTCGCTGATCGTTCATTTAGGTTCAAACCTAAAATCATCGGTCGCCACCTGCACATTGCTACGTGGCGGCCGTGGCCAGTGATTGGCTGAGCAATGTCAGTTCAGACAGGCCTCTCCGAAGCTGCTGCGGCGTGGGACCAGTGGAAGAAGACCTGCAGCCTGGACAGGTAAAGTATTAAACGAGGGCTGCAAGGACATCAGTAACGATGTCCCTGCAGCCCTCGCTAAACAATTGTCAGGCCTTGGAATTGGCAGAGTAAACGAGTGCTGATCTAGCAGACCGGCGCTCGTTTACATCGTTGATCGGGCCCTGGTCGGCCTATGGAATAGGACCGTTAGTCATGTGTTAGTATGGCCCAGGGTCCAGACCTAAATTCAACTGAAATACTGTGGCAAGACCTGATGGGGAACATCCATGAACAGAGCTTGAGTTATTTTGCAAAGAAGAAAGGGCAAAACGTTCAGCCTTTAGATGCATAAAGCTGGTAGAGACATACCCCAAAAGACTTGCAGCTGTAATTGCAGCAAAAGGTGGCCCTAGAAAATGTTAAAGTAGTTTAAGTGCTTTAATAGTTTTGATATTGTGCTGCATACGTGAAAAATACAGTAACAAAAAGCCTATGATTATCTCTCTGTGCTCCCCATTGAGCACTTATCACCCATCCTGCAGAAGGGTGGTAGGTTGTATTCTTGGGATAACCCTTTAATTGTGAAAAAGTAGTAAAATAATAAAAAGTATTAGAGTATTAGGGAACCTGTCACCCAGCATCGCGGCGCAGAACCCCCCTGACCCCAAGTGCCGCTCATGGACCCAGACAAAGGACAGAGATATCAGCGCCAGGAGGTGAGCGCGCACTCTATGCTAATTACCAGAGAGGAGTCCGATGCCCATAGAGAATGACTAGAGCCATTATTCTCTATGGGCGTCTGACTCATCTCTTGAGCGCGCGTGCCGGGCTTCCGGCGGCGATATCTCCGTCCCGGGAACAGGTCCAGGAGCGGGACTTGCAGGAAAGGGTAAGTATCCGGGGCTCCACTGGGGGGGTGTGGCGAGCTCTGCGCCACAATGTCGGGTGACAGGTTCCCTTTAAACTTATAGAAATCAATATAAACTTGCTAAGCCGAAATGTAAAGGATGATTGCGTCTCTGATGGTACAAGCGGGAAGCAACATATGATGCAATGGAATGGCATATATGCCCAAACAGCAAAATATGGGCACAAATTGGATACTGCTGTACTCAGGAAAAATTGCGTAACAAATTATTGTGCACTTATTCCTTAAAGGGGTTGTCCGGCGATAAAAAATTATTCACAGAATAACACACATTACAAAGTTATACAACTTTGTAATGTATGTTATGTCTGTGAATGGTCCCCTTCCCCGTGTTTCCCCCCACCCACGCTAGACCCGGAAGTGTGGTGCATTATACTCACCGCATCTCGTGTCGTCCACGGTCTCCGATCCTCAGCAGTGACGTCTTCTTCTGGAGACCGGCGGATCTTCCCGAGTGCCGGCCGCCCTCTGCAGCGTCATCCGAAGCTCAGCCGCGATTGGCTGAGAATAACTGATGGCCGCATCATCAGCCGCTCAGCCGGGATTGGCTGAGCACAGTTATGCTCAGCCAATCGCGGCTGAGCTTCGGATGACGCTGCAGAGGGCGGCCGGCACTCGGGAAGATCCGCCGGCCTCCCGAAGAAGACGTCACTGCTGAGGATCGGAGACCGTGGTCGGCACGTGACAGGTAATGTATAGCGCACCACACTTCCGGGTACACGGGTGGGGGTGGTGGGACACGGGGAAGGGGGCCATTCACAGACATAACATACATTACAAAGTTGTATAACTTTGTAATGTGTGTTATTCTGTGAATAATTTTTTATCGCCGGACAACCCCTTTAATCTATGTAAAAAAAAAAACAAAAAAAAAAAAACATTAAATATAAGCTGAAATAGCATAATATTGGAAACATACATTTTTAAAACTTTTATGACCCAAATCTAACACATTCTGTTGAAACATCTGTTGGGGTCAAAAGCTCAATATCTCCCTATATAAACAATTTTGTTTTTTTTACGTGAGGGATGTGTATCGGACATTTCACAAACCCAATGGTGCGTATAAAAAAAAACCCTGATAAAACGAGCGGTTTACTTCTATGCCCTGTGTGGAAGGCAAGTACCCCACTATGGCCAAACATGGGATATTTCTAAAAGCTAAGGATTCAGGGTAATAAACTACACCTTCTGTGTTACAAGAACAAGTGGATTAAATTTGAAAATTTGCAAAACAGTAGAATTTTTTTTAAATTTCACCTCCATTTTGCTTTAATTGCTGTCAACCACCTAAAGGGGTTTAAGTTGCTATAGCCGGCCGCAACTCCTTTGAGGCCTGAAGTTTTTTTTTTTGTTTTTTTTTTAAATGGGGTCCTTTATGGGGGTTTCTAATACACAGGCTTCTTTTACCCACTACTGAAAAGAAATGGTCCCTTAGATTGTTTTTTATTAATTGTCATATTTGCTGCTAAACTTCTAAGTTCTTTAACCCCTTAACGACCACAGGCATACATTTATGCCCCCACAGCCTGGGCCTTGGCACAAATGGGCGCAAACAAATGCCCCGCCGGCCTATGAGGGAAGCTCGCACTCAATGGCGGCCTGCCGTGATCATGCGGCTGCCTGCCATTAACCTACAGGACAAGTATGAGATCACAGGGGATCTGACCTCTGGAGATTAGCAGGGGGGATATTGAGGCCAGACCCCCATGATCTCTAACTTTTCCTAAATCTTGGAATACCCCTTTAACTTCTGACACGTTCATAGTGACAGAGAGATTATGTATCATGTAACTGCTGTGGCCAATGCTGCCCAGGACTCTCCACAGCCCACAGAAAGTGATCAGTCACATGACTACAGCCTCTGCAGGACCACCTCAGCATCGAAACACCGGAAGTGGCAGCAATGCTTTTCTTAATAAGATTTTTTTTTTTAATCTTGAAGAAAAAAAAAATTTTAAAAGACTCACTAAAAATAAAAAAAAGGACGTTAATTGGACGTTCAATGAAAGCAACGCAAAGGCCAGAACCACGTGACTAGACCCAGAGAAGCTCCTTACAGCTCCGGTAAACATAGCCGCCCTCCTCCCCGGCTCAGAATACCGAGTCACCGCGTGAGAATCCTGTACACCGACCTTAGCCGTCCGCGACACTCCAAGCATGCGCACTCCACAACCTCCTCTGTCTGACGGAGGGTGACGCACGTGACGCGTACGCTCTCCTCTCATTGGCTCGTAACCGCTCCAGTCTCGGAGACACTTGTAGTTACATATAGTACTTCCGGAGTCAGGTTTATCGAAGGCGGAGCTGGAAGGCCGGAGGTGACATTCAACATGGCGGCCTCCTGGTTGGCACTGAGACGTTGCTGTGTTCGTGATATTGTGGGGAAATGGCAGAGCTGGAGCTCCCGGAATTCCCTGCCGCGGGCATGTGGGGCCGTACATACCGGGAGACAGCTCAGCACCGCAGTGTCATCTACTGGGGAGAAGGTCACCCACACTGGACAGGTCATTGTTTATCTCCCAGCCCTTCCATGTATCATACAGACACAGGACTGCGCGCAGCTTCTCTGGGCAGTCCCGGGTATAGTGAGGAGCGGGCAGCAGCGCTGATGTGTACGCCCGGTGTGCAGGATAATGCCCCGACTACACAGATACTTAGAGGGGATTCCCCGTCACGGTGGGGCGAGGATAACCAGATGAGTGACAGTGTGCAGTCAGAGCTTGGTGTATTCTCTATGGGGCCCCTGGACATTGCTGAGTGCTGGAGCCCATAGAGAATGAGGGGGGTGCTGACTGCACACCTGCATCACCACTCTGTTCTTTTAGGGTGACATTTCCCTTGTGTTCTTAGGATCAGTGGGGATCCCAGTGGCCACACACCCAGCATTATTCTCTATGAAAAGTGGAGAGCTGGAAGTTGAGAGAATCCCTTTAAAGGCCTTAGGAATATTTAGCAAGTTGATGTCATTAAAATAAGTCTTATGTTTATGTACAGTTATTCTTCTGACCAGTTTGTTTCTATGGTTACAGACTACAAGCAGATGTATGTGTAGTCTGATCCGGCAGCCCTGACTTTTGTTATTTATGTGATAACACCACATGTTCCTATAACTCCACCCTGGTGTCTGATAGAGCTGCAGGCCCTGGTATTTCTTTTGCCAGGTGTGACAATGTGCAACAACGGCTTCAGTGTAGAACACACCCTACTCTATTTCATCTTCTCCTCTTCTTCTGTTAGTGTGCTGTTTCCAGTATACTCCTAAAGTGTAGGAGTCTAGGAAAGACTTGTTATACTCCCTATTGGGGAATGGCAATAAATATTGGAGACGCATATTTATTCATCTCTCTGCATCTTGACTATGGCCCAACATTATCTAAAACACATTTAGGGTCTGTTCACACGCACAGACTCGCTGCATAAAACTCGCACAGAACTCGCATCAAACTCGCACAAAGGTAGCTGGGTTTTTTTGTGCTGTTGAACTCGCCTGTGAAAATCATGTGAAAATCAAAACTCGCATGTAAAAATCGCACCAAACACGCAGTGAGAATACGCATACATTGACTTGATAGCAGTCTGTATCACTGTGGATTTATGTGTGAGAAACTAGCAGCGATAAATGCGCAGCGAGTCTGTACGTTTGAACAGACCCTTACTGTGTGTTTTAAAAAAATGTTTAGTCCTACCTGGTTTGGTGTCCAAGGCTAAAAAATAATGTGGTACACTGCGCCAACATTTACAAACAGGTTTTTACAGTTGACCTATGCTGTATTCAAGTGACCAATGCTGAACAGATCGGTGTATTACTTACATCATTCTGTTCAGCTCTGCTCCTAATATAGGGTGAGTTCACACTGAGGAATTCGCGCAGAGAAGTTCTGGCGTAATCCATCGCTCATCCTCGCTCCTGCCCACCCGCATTTCCGCCTGTGCGATAGACTCTATTTTATGCACAGGCGGATTCCGCCTTCCGCCAAAAGAATTGACTAGTCAACAGGAAATGTCAATTCTTTCGGCAGATGGCGGAATCTTCCTGTGCATAGAATGGAGTCTATAGCTAAAAGTTAGGTCTAAAACTGTGACTAGACAGTCTAAGGCTGCATTCCCACGTTCCGTGATCCTGACGAATCACAGACGTGGAATGCATGTACCAGGGTCCCCCCGCGCCCGGACAGCATCTGTAATTAGATGCTGGGAGCCGGGGAGACTGTATTCATAAGCGCCGCGCTGTAGTAACAGCACCCCGCGGCTGATTCATTGCGGCGCTTATGAACAGTCTCCCCCGCTCCCAGCATCTAATTACAGATGCTGTCCGGGCGCGGGGGGACTCCAGTACATGCATTCCACGTCCGGATCACGGAACGTGGGAATGCAGCCTAAGGCTTTACCAAACTTGTCAAACAGCCTGAGCCACTGTGATAGATGTACCACATCCTTCCACCATTTACGTTGTTTAGCTTCTAAACCATGCTGACCTGTCTGAGCCGGTGTCGCATGTTCTGCAGACAACACATTGATCTGAATAAGCACTGTGTAATGACTTATTACCCTCCTAATAGCACTTCACTGCACCATCATTGTTCTATCAGCCTAATTTTAAATGCTGCTTGTAGGCTATGTGCCCACAATGTCCAAATAACGGACGTTTTTTCATATATACTAGAATTCCCATTCTACATTATGGCTCCCCACTTCATTCATAGTTCCCAGCATAGCTCCCAATCTTATTCCTTGTCTACAATATGGCTCTTTATCTCACCCCTGTTCTCCATCAAGGCTCCTTAAAGGTGTTGTTCAAAAAAAAAAAAAAAAGAGAGATTTGTAGTTTACTTCATTTAAAATCTCATGTCTTCCAGTACTTATCAACTGCTGTGTGTTCTGCAGGAACTGGTAGTCTTTCCGATTGAGAGAGGAGGAGAGGTTTTCTCTTTCAATCTTTATTTATTGGTTTTTTAGTGTTTACAACAATACTTTAGGGAGTACAGAGAAAAGAGGGGGGGGGGGGGAAGGGGTTGGGACCCCATTATAGATTCAGTTCAAAACTGTACATACTATAATACATAATGTCTTTTCTAGATAGGAGGAGAGGTTTTCTATGGGAATTTGCTATTCTGTACAGTTCCTTACACGGACAGAGGTGGCAGCAGAGAGCACTGTGTCAGACCAGAAAGAATACACCACTTCCTACAGGACGTACAGCAGCTGATAAGTAGTAGAAGGCTTGAGATTTTTTTAATAGTAGTTAACTACAAATCTCTGGCACTTGCTTAGACCAGTTGATTTGAAAGAAAAATTTTGGTGAACAAGTCATTTCTAGCACACAGCATAGCTCCCCCATCTTATTGGTCCACAGCATAGTGCCACAGTGTGGCATCTTATTAAAAGTCTGCAACATGGCTCCTCTTCGTTTTTGTTTCCATACATGGCTTCGCATGTCTTTCCTGGTCCTCAGCATGGCTGCTTATACTAGTCTGATGCATGGATCCCCAACTCATTTCAGGTTCACAGCATTACTCTCCCTTCTCGTTCCTCTGTCCACTGCAGCAGTAAGCTGCACCCTGCCAGTCTCTTAAAGCCTCCTTTCTTCAGACTTCTATCCAGTTACCCAGTATCTCCCTCGATATCGCTTACAAACCTCACTCCACTTTGGTGATATAGCACAGATCAAATCTGTATGCAGATTACTCAGAATGCATATCATTCTAATATGTGGGCTTTTCAAAGCGGTTCCCACTGAAAAATGTGGTAAAAAAGTTCAGCTAGAGGGGTTGTTTGTTTATAGAAGGATAGCTTCCATAGGCTGTAATGGGAGAAAACTAGGTCATACAAAAAGCAATGTAGATGGAAGGTGATCTTCTCAGGTGATTTTACTGCATGTCATTATTTTCATTAAAAGGGAATAATTTCTCTTTTAATTTTTAGGTTTTTGATGAAGGTGACTACAGGAAAGTAAGATTTGTTGGAAAGCAGAAGGAGGTAAGGCGTGAAGATAACATCTGGTTTCTTGTGGTGTCAGGGCTACAGATGAGTTATCCTTCCATTTTCTGTAGCCATTCCTTCTGATGAAGAATTGTTCTGTTAGCTGTCACAATTATAGCTTTGTATACTGTGATGTACACAGAGACTACTATGGTTTAGGTTTATCCCAAAAGTGTCCTTTTGGTATACAGTTTAATAGGTTGACATTTTTGTTCTGTATAGAATCATATAGACTTATATAGTATATGTTTTTATATAACGAAAGTAAAATACAGAATGGCCAACATTTATTAAACTGACTGTGCAGATGTAGACTAGACAGTCTTTAAATGTGTCAGAATTATAAGGCTGTTTGGTAAATCTGTCGCACTCAAAACTGTCTATTTTTTTTTTTTATTTATTTATTTTTTTATGCAAAGTTTACAACACTTATTAATTGGATCAAAGTCCTCCAGAATTTTCCGCCAGATTCGGGTGCATTTTTTGGTGCATCTTTTTTGAACTAGGTGGTGAAGTGTTTAACCCCTTGCCGCAAAATGATGTTCCTGGAACGTCATGTAAAGCAGGTAGTTCCTGCAACATGACGTCCAGGAACATCATGCTGCCCCTGCCTTCCTCCGCTGTCCCTAGCGGCAATCGGGTAGCAGGAGGAGGCTGTCCCCCCTGGGCAGTTAAACCCATAGGCTCCGCGGTCCCTGGAACGGCAGCATCTATGGGAAATCCGGAGGGAGATCTGCTTCCTCCGACCCCCTCCCCCCCTTTCACATACACCCCCCCTCCCCCCTCGCTTAATGTGTCTGGGCTGCTATCGATCATAAGGATCAGGCCCCTGCACTGAGGCAGGGGTCTAATCGTTTGAATGAGGTGTCAGTGTTCTGACAGCTCATTTACTCTATAATACGTTACAGCACTGATCACTGATGTACCTGTAAAAGTTACAGTTAAAATCACACACAATTACATACATAAATAAACAACTAAGTTAAATAAATAAATAAATTAAATATATAAATAAATATACACATTCCCCACCCCCCCATTTATAAATGATCCCCTATGAATAAAATACACATTTGGTATCTCCGCGTCCGTAATGACCCCATCTATTAACCCGTTACATTAATTATCCCGCCCCATTAATGCCGTAAAAAAACAAAAAACAAAATGACATTTTTTTTGTTCATCCTGCCCCCTAAAAAATAGTCTCAGAATAACCGCGATGATTAAAAGCATCGCAGAGTTATCACTACATAAAGAGAGACAGGTCAGGTTTGAAAAATAGGCACTGGGCATTAAAGGACATGTGCCATGAAAAACCTTTTCTCAGTAATTGAAGCACATTACAAAGTTATGTAACTCTGTAATATACTTCAATCACCTATTTGCCTCCCTTCCCTGTCTTTTCCCCCCTCCACCCCCCACCAGGAAGTGCACTAAACTCACACATACCTAATTACTGTGGTCACCAAGCTCTTCTCTCAGCTTCTTCTAGTGACGATGAGTCATCAGCAGGAGGGCTGCTCTAGCTCCTGTTACACCAGCCTCCCCCTCCCCTGCCTTGTCAGGTAACTCAGCTTGCTCAGCTCCGATTGGCTGAACAACTGCAAGCCATCTGAGTCATGTCACTTGCTTATCTTCTCTCCAACTGACTCCCAGCACATAGGCAGCCTCCCCTCATACTCTCTCCTGCTGCCGAGTGGACTCAGTGAATGAAGGAGTCATGTCACTAGGGAAGATAAGCAAGGGACATGGACTTAAATGGCTTGCAGTTGTTCAGCCAATCGGAGCTGAGCAAGCTGAGTCACCTGACAAGGCAGGGGAGGGGGAGGCTGGTGTAACAGAAGCTAGAGCAGCCCTCCTGCTGATGACTCATCGTCACAAGAAGCTGAGAGAAGAAACTGGTGATGACAGTAATTAGGGTCTGTGTGAGTTTCTTACACTTCCTGGTGGGGGGTGGAGGGGGGAAAAGACAGGGCAGGGAGGCAGATAGGTGATTGAAGCATATTACACAGTTATATAACTTTGTAATGTGCTTCAATTACCGGGAAAAAGTTTTTCATGGCACTTGTCCTTTAAGGCCAAAACAGGCTGCGGAGGCAACGGGTTAAAAGTGGTGGGAAAATGTCTAAAATGCAAAGGAAGGCTATGTTCACACTATGTAAAAGTACGACAGTTGTTGCCATCAGCAACAACGGCCGTACTTTGTACGTGTGGAGTAGCCTCATGTTCTTCTATGGGATCCCGGCCGGAGCGTATACACATAGTATACTTTCCCGCCTGGATCCCATGTGGCGCCGCAAAGAACTGACTTGTCAGTTTTCTGCGGCTGCAATTCAGTGAATTGCGGCCATAGGAAACCCTGTCAGTTCACACAATGGAGCAAGCGGCTCTGGCCGCTTGCTTCAGTGCGTGCTATGGGGAGTTCTGATGCGGGCGCGCAGGGATGCGCCCGCATCAGAACTCTGTGGCCGGGATGATCTTTACAGAGACCGGCCGTTCCGTGACCCGGTCGGGTCACGGAACAGCCGGTCTGTTCCGGCGTGTGAACATAGCCTAAATGTGGAGAAAAGTCCTGTACAACATTTCTTTCAGCCAAAATTCTGGAGGAGACACATTAGTAAATCTGAGCCAATGTGTTTCTCAGGCCCCCACCTATTAACTCCTGTTCTACAGGGTTGCCTCATTCTCCACTTGCTGCATCTTCAACACATTAGAAAGACATTTTGGATCATTTTGCATGAATACCTTCTTTACATGCACAGCTAAACTATTTTATTGCACAGAATTTTCTGTGAATGGAGAGCAGTCTACTATAGCAGCCAGTTAGATGTAATCTGAGTTCTTTATATGTTACATGAGGTGTATACACAACTTTAGTCTGTCAGTTACAGATTATATAGACATGCCCCATTGCTACTACTTGATAATCTCTGCATGGTTTCTGCTAGCGTGTTTTGCATTTCTAATCCCTCAGTTGCCATACCACAAGTGTATGCATATTTACTTGTTAATCACATTGTCATTTATTACTCCAATATGTAAGTTTTACATATGCTCTAGTTTACTACCATTACAATACTGTAACTTGGGGTACTGTTACTGAAACAGCAGTAATGTCAGGCATTTGCTATGGGCTCTGAGCCTTTGTAGTTAAAGACATAGGCTGCCTGAGTGTCTAACCCATTTAGCCCCCCCCCCTCCCCTTGTTCATCTGCCCCTGGTAGTGCCCTGCTCTTTAACCCTTTCTGTGCTGCAGCATGTTAGTAACACAAAGTAATTAAGCTCTGCATCACTTACATGCTGCAGCACAGAAAGAGTTAAGGAGCAGTAGACTACATTTATGCCTCTTTGGCTCCTGCACTGATGGCCTCCGCATTGGAGTTTCGCACATTTTCTTACTTGCAGACAACCTCAGAATGGAGGTCTTAAGTGCTGGAGTAGATGAAGCATGAATGTCACTGTTTAATTTTTTTTGCAGAAATCAATAGTCCAGGCGATTTTAAGAAACTTTGTTATTGGGTTTATTAGCCGAAAAATGCATTTTTATCATGAAAAAACAGTTTGAAGCTCTCCCCCTATTTTCATGCTTTTCTTTGGGGAGGGGTGAAGGGAGATGAGGCACCAAAACAGGGCAACACAGATTTAATTTACAGCTACATCACTGGCTATCTCCTCTGAAGTCAGCACTGACCTCTCTGACCTGAGAACATCAGCTTTCACACAGCTCCCACTGTGTAATCCTTTGTTCTCTGCTCTCTGCTGGTGACTAATCTCCCTCCTTCCCCCTCCCCTCTCCATAGGTTAGACAGGGCTCGACTGATGTAAAAGAGTCAAGATTTCCTGATAATGATTAGTGAATGAGAGAGGGGGGGGGGACCTGGGGAAAGTCTTTTTGAATGCAGATAAAGGCATATTTGTCTAATTAATCCAATTTCAAAGTTTCTTAATGCCTGTACTATTGATTTCTGTATTTGATTAATCACCTCTGTGTGCATTTGTTATGCTGCTTGTTAAAGTGGTTGTTATAAAGAATCTTATAACTTGAAAACATAATCTTATAACTTAAAAACATTTCAGTAAAACTTCTTGCTAAAAAGGGCCTGTGTGTCTGCAGTCAGGGTGGCCCACCTGTGTCATTCCGTCCATCAACGGCTGAAGCAATAATTCATAATTCTACCGACAGCTGCACAGACCTCTCATCCTGCCCATTTCTGATCTTTGAGATCACAGCCGGGCAGAGAGGAAGCTAGTTGCAATGAGAACATTGCATGCAGCTTTGCACAATGAGTACCTATGTTCATACTTGTCCAGAACAGGAGATAAAAGTCCTGCAGGACTATCAATGATGTCAATGTTTTGATCATACCTTCATCTACCATTAAAGGGGTTATCCTACCATTAACTCCTTAAGGTCAAAGCCAATTTTCGTTTTTGCGCTTTTGCTTATTCCATTTTAAGTTTAAAAGTCAACAGTGCTTGCATTTTTTCACCTAGAGACGTATATGAGCGCTTATTTTTTGCAAAACCAATTGTACTTTGTAATGACAGGCATTATTTTTCCATAACATATGCTGCGAAACCAGAAAAAAATCATTTGCACTGTCAAATTGAAAAAAAAAATAATTTGTTTTGATTTCGGGGAGTTTTGCATTTACGCCGTTCGTCCTATGGTAAAACTGACTTGTTATATCAAGTCGTTACGATTACTATGATATATAACATGTATAACTTAGGAGAGGTAGAAAGCAAGGGTCCCGGCACTCCAAAAGAGGATTAAAATCTTAATGCTTTATTCCATATCAAACAAATAAAATCTGCTGCGGGTCAAACCGACGCGTTTCGCGCGCATGCGCGCTTAGTCCTGGTATAATGCACACTTGCTACACACATGATTAAAAACAGAAAGCAGCCTATCAGGTGAGGTGTATGGTTCCTTTGTACTCAGGTGAAAGGCAGCTCGACATGATTGAGAGAGGGAGGAGGGAGAGTCGGTATGGCAAACCAGTGTGGTGCAGGAGTGGAAATATATATGGATATAATAAATCCGGCGGTGCACCAGTCAGTGGCTCAAACAGATATGATCATAGTACTTAAACCATAAATAAAATAAATTAAATTCAATCAAGGGTTGTACATGGATGATCAGGTGTACCTGGGGGAACAGATGGAGGTATGTGCACGTATTTATGAATGTATGTATGCCCAACTACCGATGAAATAAGATATATGATATAATAGAAAAATTGATTATACTATGTAAAGGCAATATGAAAATGCAGAAACATAAGGCAAGAAACTAGTAGGTATAGTGATATAGAAGATCATTCTTAAAATTCAATCCATTTGGAAAGCGAGTATTCAGCTTAAAAATATACTCCGCCTCTTTATGTAGGAGGAGTTGTTGTCTGTTGCCTCCTCTCATTGGATTTTCTACTATCTTGATACCATAGAATGTGAATGAGGACATGTTGCTGCGGTGTACGTCAATGAAATGTTTGACTGCACCAGATGAGCTTGTGATATGTCCTTTCTTAATATCTGTTATGTGTTCGCTGATTCTCCTCTTAAGTTTACGTATAGTGCACCCTACATATTTTAAACGGCATGATGTGCATTCTATTATGTAGATGACATGATCGCTTTCACAGTTGATGTTATCCATGATTCTATATGTATGTGTATTCTCACTATTGGTGTAAATTTTGGTTGTGAGCATATATCTGCACATATTGCATCTTGGCAGGCTACATCTGTGATTACCCGATTTATTGTGTAATGTGTTGGAATTCAGAGGTGGCAATCCACTGGGGGAGAGCTGATCACCCAGTGTGCGTCCCTTACGTGCCACACAACGAATACCTCTGTCTAAGATGTCACTTAGTGTGGGGTCTTGCCGTAGGATGTTAAGATTTTTCATGAGGATATCAGTGATGTGCTTATATTCGGTGGAGAACCGTGTGGAAAAAGTTATAGGGATATCCCTATCACTCTGGTTGATTTTGTTTTTATCCCTTAATAGGGTGGTTCTTGTTTTGTTGGAAGTTATTTTGAGAGCCCTGTTCAGATGAGTGCGCTTGTAACCTCGTTCCATCATGCGATTGCATGCTTCTGTGGTTTGTAATTTGCATGTGATGGAAGAGGAACAAGCGCGTTTCACTCGTGTTAATTCGCCTACTGGAATCGATCTAATAGTATGAGCCGGATGGCTACTAGTTGCATGTAAAAGTGTGTTGCCCGCCGTGGGCTTTCTATACAGCGATGTATCCACTTTCATAGTAGTAAAGTTAGCTGTAAGCATTATATCAAGAAATGGAATACATGTAGGATGAAACTGATGAGTGAATTGTAAATTATTATCATTGTTGTTGATGTACTGCACAAAATCTTCAATGCTCCCCCTTCCCCCCTGCCACACGACGAGCACGTCATCAATATAACGTCCGTACCAGCGTATGGCAGAGGAGAAGGGGTTAGAGTGACAGAAAATGTATCTCTCCTCCCACCATGCCACGAACAGGCCTGCCAGCATGGGTGAAAATTTGGCTCCCATAGGAGCACCTCTTATCTGGAGAAAAAACTCACCATTAAAGGAAAAGTAATTATGTTTCAATAGGTAAGAGGTGCAGTCAAGAATGAATTCACGTAGCTCGAAGCTATATGCGCTATAACGGTACAGATGATGGGCAAGTGCTAGGAGGGCCTGTTCGTGGGGAATGGAGGAGTATAAGGCAGAAATATCACAACTGAGCCACATAAAATTGTCATGCCAGTCAAAGTCATCAAATGCACGCAACACACTACTGCTGTCTTTAAGGTAACCTGGAGTTCTGGCGACAAGGGGCTGTAGTAACCCATCCACCCATGCGCATAATTTTTCTCCCAAAGAGCCCACACCAGAAATGATGGGGCGCAGGGGTGGAGGGGAAACCCCCTTGTGCACCTTTGGTAAACCGTAAAAGACTGCTGTTAAAGGGAAATCTGGAATGAGATTAGAGGCATCTTTTTCATTCAGGATACCAAGGGCAATGCCCTCTTGTATTAAAGCACAAAGTTCCGGTTTATAGATAGCAGTTGGATCCCCAGGTAATTTCCTGTATGTGTCCTGATCCAGAAGTATATTGTCAGCTAGTTGTACATATAGATCTCTGTCCATCAGAACTATCTTACCGCCCTTGTCGGCCATTTTTATGATAAGCTGTGGATTGCTACTGAGTTTCTTAATGGCCTCTCGTTCCTTAAGGGTGGTATTGGGCATGAATGGCTTTGTGCGCATGGTGTCATAGAGCCTCTTAAGATCCCGTTCCATTGTGAATTGGAAAGTGTCCAGAGCTTCTACTCTTGATTTGTATGGGTAATAGGCTGGATTCGTGTGCGGCATGGAGGCATAATGGATAGACTGGTTTTCTGTTGTTCCACTTTCATATTGTAAGTCTAGGAGTTCTACCAGATTAACCTGTTCGTCAAAGAGTAAGTTGCCAAATTCATTGCTGGAAGCCATACGTGGCTGGAGTACAGACTTGGGGGTGTGTTCCTGCATATGGAAATGTCTTTTGACGGTGAGTAGTCTGGCTAGTCTGTTGATATCCATTAAAGTGTCAAACAGATTGAAGTGGCACATGGGAACAAAGGACAAGCCTTTGGAAAGTATGTTAATGTCCTCTTGTGTAAGTGACACTGAAGATAGATTGATTATGTTATCATTAATGGGCTCTTCCTGTGATGTATGTGGACGTGGGCTGACAGTTAACGTTTCTTCCCTTTCGTGGTTTTTTTGGGGGTTTTTCTTGGATTTGTGTTTCCTTCCCCCTCGTCTGATCCGTTTTTTGACGTTGGTTCATCACCATCCCGACTATTGGTTTGTGTTTGTCTCAAGGATGTGGCTTGTTGTCGTGTAGGTTGAGAACTACGTGCACCCTCCTTGCTCTTAGTGTAATAGTTATTTTTACGTGTTCTGGTGGTTAGTTCCTCTGTACTTGTATCTGATGTGATGTCATAATCCGACTCTTCTGATCTCTCAGATTCCATTGAGGAGAAGCTGACATGTGTGTTCTCACGTGATTTAGTTTGTGGGTTTTTCTTGAGAATGGAACGTGGTTTGTAGGTACGATAACGCTTCCAAGTGTAGACCTGGTTCAAGGAATAATCTTCATTGTCCCGCTGAAATTTACTTTTTTTTACGGACACAATGTAGTTTTCCATCTCTTGAATTTTTTGTTTCATCTTGGAGTTTAACTCCTCATATTCTGCGGTACCTGAAAAAACCTGGAGAGACACTTTGGTCTCCTCTAATTGGGCTTTAACCTCCACAAGTTTTTTCTGTTCATATTTGGTAATGAGACGAATCAGTCTGAGAGAGCATTCAGTTAATGCTTCTTCCCATTCTGATTGAAATTCATCACAGAAAACAGTTGTAGAGTTCTTGTAAATTCGGAGTCCTCTGGGGATCATATTTTTATCTAGGTATGTTTTTAATGTACTGTAGTCCCACCACAGTTTGAGCTCTTGAATACATAGCTTTTCCCATTTTTGGAACAATGTCTTGCATTCTGGGTTGAGCTCTCCAAGAAGATCAAACACCATGGTGAGCTTACGTTCCCGTTCCTCTTCTATGTTGGAGGCCCCAGGTGTATCAGAGGGATTTGTGTTGGGGCTTTCAGTGAGTCCGCTGGCTAGTGTAGCCATATTGCGGTTTAATAGCATAGGTCAGATTCAGACTCAGTGGGAATGTCAGAGCTGCGTTTTCCTTATATGTAGGAGATAATAGGTGTTACCAAATGTAACTATCTGTGACCAGGTGATTGAGCATTAAATGTAACAGATTAAATGTATCGGATGGCCTGTAAAAAATTCAAACCGTTAACAAATATACGTTCCTTAAAATCGCTCCATTCCCAGGCTTATAGCGCTTTTATCCTTTGGTCTATGGGGCTGTGTGAGGTGTTATTTTTTGCGCCATGATGCGTTCTTTCTATCGGTACCTTGATTGCGCATATACGACTTTTTGATCACTTTTTATTACATTTTTTCTGGATTTGATGCGACCAAAAATGCGCAATTTTGCACTTTGGAATTTTTTTGTGCTGACGCCGTTTACCGTGCGAGATCAGGAATGTGATTAATTAATAGTTCGGGCGATTACGTGTGCGGTGATACTAATTATGTTTATTAATTTATTTATTTATTAATTTATATTTATAAAATGGGAAAAGGGGGGTGATTTGGACTTTTATTAGGGGAGGGGATTTTTTATTAATAAAAACACTTTTTTACTTTATTTTTTTTACATGGACTAGAAGCCCCCCTGGGGGACTTGTATATAGACAGCACTGATCTCTCATAGAGATCAATGCTGTGTATATACACAGCAAAGATCCATGAGATCGGTCATAGATTGCTATGGCCTGCTGCAGGCCATAGCAATCTATTGCCGAGCCGGGATCAGCGTCATTCCGACGCTGAGGCCCGGCACGGGCAGAAGAACGGATCTCCCCCCCGCGATCGCATCCGACCCACTAGACACCAGGGATAGTGTGCATAAAGCACTTCAATGCAGCTGTCAGGTTTGACAGCTGCATTGAAGTGCTTAATTAGCCGGCACGACAACGGGACCCGCGCCGGCTAACAGAGGCACTGCCCGGCTCGGCACGTGTCAGCCGGGATCAGCGTAGTTCAGAGCGGGGTCCCGGCGGGACCCCGCTCTGAACACCCCCCGCGGGACCATGACGTATCAGATACGTCATGGGTCGCTAAGGGGTTAAAGGGGTTATCCAGTGCTACAAAAACTTGTCCACTTTCTTTCAGAGACAACATGAGTCTCCAGTTCAGGTACGGTTTGCAATTAAGTTCCATTTACTTCAATGGAACTGAGCAGACAAACCCCTCCCAAGTGTGGGGCTGTCTCTGCAATAAAGTGGCCATGTTTTTGTAGCGCTGGATAACCCCTTTACGTTGTAAGTTGAACATAGGACCATTACCTGTTGTACTAGAGATTTATATCGGAGCTCTGTGTGTATGCTGATGTAGCAAAGTTGTGTGTTTTGTGTAGCAGAGCCAAGTGTATAATGTGCATGCTGAAGATCTTTGTGTAGATATAGGGTACTGTCATGGAGAGCAGTATAGAAAAAAAATTGCCGTTTCAAAATCATTAACAGATGTTAAAAGTTTGTATTGGTCAGGGTCCGGGTGCTAAGACCCCCACCAATCACAAGAACAAGCAGGAAGAAGCTGAGAGCTTCTCTTCTCACAGCAGAAGGCAAATGCTATGGAGACAGCATGGAAAGTAGCGCTTATCTGAGCACTTCTCTCAACTTGTTCTATTGGAGGAGGCTCAGCACCCAAAATCCAATTGATCAACTGTTGACATATATCTCTTTGATAAAAAAATTAAATAAAATAATAAACATAGTTTCCTTGCTCTCAGAAACAGGTCATAAAAATGTACATAGCCACTTTCATACATCTGCTAATGTGGACAGAATGCGAACCCATTCATTTCTATGGCCCTATGCACATATCTGTACAAAAAATGTGATCAGACATTATGCAGATTTCCTGCTTCTTGGCTAATTGCTGACACTTTTACACAGGGAGATTATCGGACGAAGGAGCCTTTCTACAACGCCCCTTACTGATAATCAGCCAGTGTAAAATGAAGCATGAATTTGTTCGAGAAGCTGAACAGAATCATGTGTCGCTAACATTTTTCCGTGCAGTTGATTCTGAGGTATTCGTCTGAATACCGAGGAATCTAAGCACCGCACACTAGACCTTTCCATTATGTGCATGTGCTCTGTACTCCTCAATATTCATAAAAACCAGTTCTCTCTGCTCACCGGCTGCTGGTTGTCAGTTGTTTATATTTTGTATAGGCAGACAGCTTTTAATCAGCAGTTGGACTCATTTAGACTAGACCAATCCGCCATGTGCCTGCTTTATTTCATACCCTTAGGGTGCCTTCACACCTACCAACTCCTCGCTCCACGGGGTCCCGGCGTCCTGCTCTTGCGCCCGGCCAATCAGTGTGTTGCCCTGCCGCAGCCACTAATTGGCCGGGCGGGAGAGCGGGACCCCGTGGAGCGAGGAGGTAATGTATACAGAGCTGAGCGGGAAGCGGCCGGCCGGCATGAGAAGGGGTTAAGCGGCCGGTAGATTTACATACACGCAGCGGTCGTTCAGACCGCTGCGTGTATGTACTGACAGTGATCTGCCAGGAACTAGCCGACTCGCAGCGTTATTAACGCTGCGAGTCGGTTGGTGTGAAGGCACCCTTATAACCAGTTGTAATCAGTTGCCTTTGGTTAAAACCAGCTTTGTGCATCCATAAATTAGGTCACTCAAGCTCAGTCCAACTGCAGTCTCCTAATCTGTCCTATTAGTACTGGCTGTTGGTTTTCACTTTACATGCAAGCAAGGGGGATTGTAACAAGGAAACCAGGAAGTGATCGGATACATAGGGGAAAAAAACAGTACAATGATGGAAGTTACTTTACTAAAAACAGCACATTTGTTCTCTTTTACACATAGGTATGTGGTACACGATTTTACCTTCTTTGCTTCATGACACGACCCCATTAAGGAATTATTTTTATGTGTGCATGTCTGACATATCAAAATAAATTTTTTAACCCCTTCCCACATCTGATGCGGGTGGGGGTCTAATAAAAAATCCCCATCCCTAATAAGTTTGAAGCACCCCCTTTTCCCATTTCATAAATATAAATAAATAAATGAACAAAAATACTTGGCATCGCCACATGCGTAATCGCTCAAACTATTAAGTTATCACATTCCTGATAACATAGTAAATAGGGTTGAAAGAAGACAGGAGTCTCAGGTTCAACCTAGGGAAACCCTACTGTGTTAATCCAGGGGAAGGCAAAAACCCCCATGAGGCAGATGACAATTGCCCCATCACAGGGAGAGAATTCCTTCCCGACTCCAGTGGCAATCAGAATAATCCCTGGATCAAAAAGTCGCAATCAAGGTAACGAAAGAAAGTACAGATCATGTCGCCAAAAATGACACCTCACACAGCCCCATAGACCAAAGGATAAAAGCGTTATAAGGCTGGGAATAGAGCAATTTCAAACACATTTAGTTTAAAAAAAAAAAAAAGTTTTAATTTTCTAAAAGCCATCAGATAAAATAAGTCATTTAAGTTACATATCTTTGTAATCGTACTGACTTAAAGGAACGTGTATAACATGTCTGTTTTCCCATAGGGTCAATGGCGTAAACACGAAACCCCCCAAAATTAAATAAAATTCCTTCTTTTTTTTTTTTTTTTTTTTTTAAATTTCACCGTGCATATAATTTTTTTTCTGGTTGTACAGCATACTTAAAAATTAAGTCTGTCATTGTAAAGTACATTTAGTGGCACAAAAAATAAGGGCTCATGTGGGTCTGTAGGTGAAAAAATGCAAGCACTATGGCCTTTTAATTACACGAGGAGGAAAAAAATGAAAACGCAAAAAAAAAAATAGGCCACTCCTGAAGGGGGTTAAAGACGGTCACACATTTGGGCAATTTCTAACAAAAGTAGTATACTCAGAAATGCAGTCATAGAACATTTGTGTGGAACTGACCTACAACTACATGCACTATAGCAGTTTGTTTTAGAAGGCCAGCATTAGGAAAACATTTCCCCTTTCTTCCAGAGACTGCACCACTCTTGTCTCCAGTTTGGGTTGGGTTTTGCCACTGAGTTCTATTGAAGTTAAAGGAGCATAATTGCAAACCACACCTGAACTGGAGACGAGAGTGGTGTTTTCTCTCCAAGAAAGTGGCCGTGTCTCTCTTAGGGTGCGTGCACACTATGGAACGGTGACAGAAAACCCGTTGCGCATTCCGCAGCTTGCACCCGCTCGCGGACTGTGACGTGCACACGCGTCTCCTCCCGTGTCATAGACTCCATTCTATGCACGGGTGGATTCCGATGTCCATTCAAAGAATGACGGGCAGGTGCAAGCTGCGGAATGCACAACATGTTTTCCGTCGCCGTTCCATAGTGTGCACGCACCCTAATACTGGATAACCTCTTTAACCCCCTCATTAATCCCAGATGGAGTTAAAATCCGTTTACCTACAATAAAAGTTACAGAACTCTCTATTTTTTATAGGTAAGTGTATCGGCAGTGTATCAAATACTTATTTTCCCCTCTGTATATTTAAAGGAGTGCAAATATGGTATTTTAAGTAAAGTAACTTACATCCATTTGCCACTTTTATCCCCCAAGGATCTATCCACTCTGGTTTCCTCTCTGAACTGTGACCCTGCTGTTCTCATGCAAAAGTACTCTGCATGTGGGGTGAAAACCAACAGCCAGTACTAATGGGACAGATCAGGAGACTGCAACTAAACTAAGCATGAGTGACCCAACCTAGTGGAAGCCTGGCGGCTGTAACTAAGACAGGTTATCAAATAAAGCAGGCCTATTGGGGTTAGTGAGTCTATATCTTTCAAATGATACATTTGAAGAAATGCTTGTATGTTAGAAATATATTTCATTTAATATGATGCATTAGTATAGACCTAGTTTTCTCATGCGTTCTCATGAATGTTTTGGAAGCGCCCTGCATTGCCATCACTTCAGGCCCTCATCACCACAGACTGCCAAATGAATATTCATGAAGAGGGACCTGCAGGGCAGATCAGTGCAGTAATGACGGTAGTCCTCCATCCTCAGTGTCCCTGGCCCTATGGAAATCACGTCTTATAACCTACTGATATATATTTTTTTTAAATAAATTGCTTCAAAGGAAAACTAAGTGTACCTGGCGTTATAACTTTCTAAATCAACAGGGGATGTGAAATAAAGCAAATTTTAAATTTACATTTAGTTATCATGCTTTAAAACAAACCTATACTTGTATCCAGGTCCAGTCTCCTAAAGGCAGCATTTTAGCCTTGTGCAGGACGTCCTGGCCACTATAGGGTACAGCTCAATGCGCCTGTCAATTAAATGGCTGGTGTGTTTGCTCTCTGGTTTTTCAACCGGCACAAGACTAAAAAGTTTTCTTCAGGAGACTGGACCTGGATACAGGTAAGTATAGCCTTTTTTTAAAGCTTGGTAACTAAAGATAATAATAATAATAATTATATTGCTTGAAAAGCACTATATTGTAATCCGTATTCTTCTTCCAGCAATTCTTCTGCGCGTAATACAGCCCGAACCGCTTTGCGCACAGACTCCGTTCAAACTGCGTTTCGAAGCCCTCGGCGGTGTGTGGTGTGCTATCTATTTTTCATTTCGATCGGATATGTCGTTTTTAAGAAGTTTACGTTTAAAGACCCCTAGTTTCCCATAGAAAATAATGGCCCATTGCAAATAATGGCCACACTCTAACCGCTAACAGCCAATCACAGCACATATGCAAATAGTTGAGATATAGCAGCCAATAGGAACTCTAAGGTCTTGTCAGTCATGTATCATAACATCCACAGTCACATGTCCACTATTGGCCAATAGAAGATGTAATATATGGAAGGTCCTTAACGATTTTGTCTCACTGACATGAGTAAGATTGTCATGGTAACCGAGCAATGATCTTTACCGTTATAAGTAGCAGAGTTCATTCAGTAAAATAGCAGAGCTGAGGCAGGCATGTAGCAGGGATGGTACACAAGCTGCTCTTAAAGAGACGTTACCCAAGCCGCTCTTAAAGGGATGGTACCGAAGCCACTCTTAAAGGGATGGTAACCAAGTCGCTGTGTAAGGTGAATTACATAAGTAGCTCTTAAAGGGACCCAATTCGCTCTAAATGGGTCCCTTTAAGAGCGAAATAGGTCCCTTTAAGAGCAGAATGGATCCCTTTAAGAGCCTCCCTTCGCTCTTAAAGGGACCCAGGTCGCTCTTAAAGGGACGGGAGCCAAGTTGCTCTTAAAGGGATGGGAACCAAGTCGCTCTTAAACGACGGCACCCAGGATTAAAGTTTCTCTTAAAAGGAAGTCACTGGTAAAGGGGCGCTCTGCAAGTCACTGGTAATGGGGCGCTCTTTTCAAGCACTATGCATTTTCCTGGAAATGCAAATCTAGTTATTTATGTAAATTGCAAACATACTTTATATCACATCCCCTGTTGCTATTTATTTTATACTCTGCCTGAACACTTCTGAACATGTTCTCTATTGCCGGACAACCTCTTTATAACAGTATATCACCCATGCCTCCTCACATAATAGAATAAAGTATGTTGCCCATTAATCGGCCTAAACCCTAAATTGAAGTGACCAGACAGAAGCTGATAACTGAACTCTTACTGCTTTATCAGATGAAGGTGATTCACAATGCAGAGACTGTGCAGTGCTATTTGTTGACCACTTTGTACTTCTCTTCAAGCACAACAAATATTTTATTTTCCATCCCTGCTCATTTATCTGCTAGAAAGGATGCGTGCGTATTTCTCCACTAGGATTGATTTTCAGAGACCAAGCATTAATAATAAGGTCATCCATGCCTTGAGAGCCTTGCATTAAGTGACAGTAGTATGGCCCTTTTGTCATTCAGAAGTGTCAAGGCATCGCATGGCCGTCCCACAAAGTAGGTAGATGGGGTCTTTCAGCTGCCACAGTCGGTGCCTTGATGTCTGCCAGAGTAACCTGGAAGGTATTTGTGTTGTCAGTCACCGAGACATCACATTACTTTAAACTGTAACACAGCCGATGTGCGGTTAGCCGTCTTATCCATCAGCACGAGCAGATGGAAACAGTACATCATTTTAATGCACCTATTAAGAATACCCCCGTAAGGAGACAAAGAGACTTATGCTCAGCGAAGAGAAGGTACTTAGAATTACAGTATAATGTAATAGAAAAGCTGTATTTTGACTTCAAATGTGTTATATTTTTTTTCTTATACTTTAATTAGTGGTATGTACGTTTACAGCTATCACTTATTTTTTATTGATTGTGTATAACAAGTGTGGGCAAATTAATGAGTGTGATATAAAATTGTGAATAAAATGCTGAAAATAAAGGTCTACTCATATTGAAAAAAACCCCATAAATAACGCACTGGGTAAACTGTGTCTAAAGCTGCCAGGTGCTAGTCCAGGGCACATTATAGCTCCAATATAGTAAGGATAAGACACAAAGCTTCACATCAATCTCTTTTTTATATGCTTAAATCCATATGCAAAATGTCCAAGGTCACAAAATTATGATCAAACAGAAAATTCACCCAAGTTTTCAGACGGCTAGACCAGGTCTTCATGCTAGGGCATAGTGCTCTTCAGATCTGGGCATCCATGGAGGCTCTCCACCGACAGCACGGAGGTGACGTAGGCGCTGTCTATATATACTAGAAAATGTACCCGGAGCTGCCCGGGTATAAAGTGTCAGTGTGTTAATTAGATTTGTTCCAAGGTCGCCCAGGAGGCAAATCTATGCCCTTGTTTTTTTTGTTTAATGGGAAATCGTCAGGAGCCCTATATATCCCTTTATAAGCTATATACCACAACAGTTCTGCACTGTGTATGTAAATTGTAGGTTAGAAATAAACTAAAAACTTTAAACATCTTAATACCTGTATACCTGTAGTGTGTAGTTTGGGGGTCCTTCTCTCCAACCAAGCCCCCCCCCCCCCCAGCCAACTGCAGACCATAAGTAAGGTGTGTGTGCAGAAAACCTGCAGCTTATAATAAGTGCATACACAATTCTGCATCATCATAATCTGGCCCTCTAGGCACTACCTTTCATCCTTGGTGAGGACAACACAGAAGAGGTTTCAAAGTTTCTAATACACTCCCCCCCCCCCCCTTTGCAGGTACTACTATACTGTATACACTCCGTCCCTGCAGGTAGCCCCATATTGTATACACTCCCCCCACAGGTGGCCCCATACTGTATACACCCCCCATCCCGGCGGGTAGCCCCCATACTCTATACACTTCCCCCACTTGCAGGTAGCCCCCATACTCTATAACCCCCTCCCCCCTTGCAGGTAGTCCCTATAATGTATGCACTCCACCCCCGCAGGTAGCCCCCATACTCTCTACACTGCCCCCCTTCTTGCAGGTTGCCCCCATACTGTATACACTCCCCTTACTTGCAGGTAGCCCCCATATTGTATACACCCCCCACCCCTGCGGGTAGCCCCCATACTCTATACACTCCCCCTACTTGCAGGTATCCCCCATACTCTGTACACTTCCGCTGCAGATCCAGTGCCATTCAACCCTATGACACTACATACTCACAGCAAGATTTACATCCCGCTGCGAGTATGTAAATTAACACACTTGGCGGCAGGAGAGTAACTTACACTGACAGAGGCAACCACCATCCCGCCCGCACAGACTGTTGTTAGATCGTGCAGGCTCCCCTTCAGTGTGTTCAGCGCTGTGCTGCTGCTGCCGGGCACAGCTCTCTCCTTGCGGCTTAGGACGCTGCACACAGCGCTCCAGCTTGCTTCGGTGGGGACGTCCAGAGCCGTGCCTGGCGGCAGCAGCAGCGCAGCGCTGAACACACTGGAGGGGAGCTCGCACGATCTAAGGCCGTGTTCACACTGAGCAAAACTAGCGGAATTCCGTTAGCCTCCCTCTCATAATGGGAGTCTATGGGAGGCGCACGCTCCTGCTCTGTCCGCGCTGAAGAATGAACATGTTCATTCTTTAGCGCGGAGAGACGCTGTGAGAACAGCAGCGTGTGCCTCCCATAGACTCACATTATGGGAGGGAGGCTAACTGCATTCTTCCGCCATGGAATTCCGCTAGTTTTGCTCAGTGTGAACCCGGCCTAACAGCGGTCTGTGCGGGCGGGATGATGGTTGCCTCTGTCAGTGTAAGTTAAGCTCCAGCCGCCAAGGGGGTTAATTTACATACTCACAGCGGGATGTCAATCTCTCTGCAAGTATGCAGTGTCATAGGGTTGAATGACACTGTATCCGCAGCGGATTTTGATGCGAATTTGCAGCGTGAAATCCACTGCGGATCCCGGTAGGTGTGAAGGCACCCTTAGGCCCTATTCACACGTCCTGTTCCTGTCCGCATAGGGTTAAGGACGGGGCCAATTTTCGTTTTTGCTCCTTGTGTTTAAAAGGCCATAGCATTTGCATTTTTCCACCTAGAAACCCACATGAGCCCTTATTTTTTGCGTCACTAATTGTACTTTGCAATGACAGGCAGAATTTTTGCATAAAGTACACTGCGAAACCAGAAAAAAATTCAATGTGTGATGAAATTGAAAAAAAAAAGAATTTCTTTTATTTGGGGGGGAATGTGTTTTTACGCCATTCTCCCTGGGGTAAAACTGACTTGTTATGCATGTTCCTCAAGTCGTTATGATTAAAACGATATATACCATGTATAACTTTTCTTGTATCTGATGGCCTGTACAAAATTCAAACCATTGTTAACAAATACATGTTCCTTAAAATCGCTCTATTCCCATGCTTATAGCGCTTTTATCCTTTGGTCTATGGGGCTTTGCTAGGCGTCATTTTTTGCGCCATGATGTTTACTTTCTATCGGTACCTTGATTGCGCATGTATGACTTTTTGATAGCTTTTTATTACATTTTTTTTAAATTTCATGCGACCAAAAATGCGCAATTTTGCATTTTGGGATTTTTGGGCGCTGACGCCGTTCACCGTGCGAGAACAGGAATGTGATTTAATAGTATGGGCTATTACGCACGCGGCGATAGCAAACATGTTTGTTTATTTACTTTTATTTAAAACCTGGGAAAAGGGGGGGTGATTCAGACTTTCATTAGGGGAGGGGGCTTTTTACTAATAACGATACTTTTTTTTTTTTTTACACATATACTAGAAACCCCCCTGGGGGACTTCTAGTATATACACTTTGATCTCTCATTGAGATCTTTGCTGTATAGTTATACAGCAAAGATCAATGAGATCGGCACTCGTTTGCTTTCGGCTGCTGCAGCCGAAAACAAACGAGTGCCGAGCCGGGGACGGCGCCATCTTGGAGCGGACCCCGCCCGGCAGCAGGTGAAGAGATCGCTCCTTTGGGAGCAGCACACCAGGGAAGTGCTGCACACCAGGGAAGTGCTGCAGCCGGTAATCGGAGGCAGCTGTCAACTTTGACAGCTGCCTCCGATTACCTGATTAGCGGGCACAGCGATCCCGGGCTACACGCGGCACTCGGGATCACGGCTGTTCAGAGCGGGGTCGCCGCGCGGCCCGCTCTGAACACCTCCTGGGGACATATGACGTACCAGTACGTCATATGTCCTTAAGAGGTTAATTTACATAAATATGCGCTAAAAAAAAGATTCAATTATATTAAGGGACATGATGTTAATAAATCACTTAACCATAGTTGACAATGAAAAAGTAATGTAAATATGCAAAAGAGCCCGTGGAGCCTCATTTAAGAGTCTTGAAACACAGGAATAGCAAGATATCCCTCCAGGGAAGTACCTAGCCAGGTGGTGGCTCCTGTAGGGAAACCATCATATTAGGTGGCCCTATAAGTCAATGTAGTGACAAAGGAAAAACCAAGACCAGGTATCCATCCACATACAGCTGTTTCGGGGTGTTGCCCCTCATCAGTGTGGAGCAGGATACTGGCACGGTGGGAGCAATGCCTAGTAGAGCCATAAGAGAAACAGATTGCTGATCTCAGAGAGACCAGCCAAACGATAATGCTGCAGGTTAAAGTGCTCAATGTGGTAAGTCCTAGCTGCATTGCTAAAATGGTGGTTTTGGTGGTTCCACTACAGGAGCCCTTCCCGGAGGGATATCTGGCTATTCCTGTGTTTCGAGACTCTTAGAATTTATCCGGCAATGTTATCTTTGGCTGGTCTCCCTGTGATCAGTGATCGTGATCTGTTTCTCTAATGAAAAAGTAATAGTATAGTACACATCAGGTAAAATTCTACAATAATACAGAAAAATTGCATTGCTCGTTTAACCCTTTCAGACTCAGAAACTCAAGTGTCTGTATCCATAATGTTTCCTATTGTAATAATGTGTTTTCTCTCAGTCTCATTGCTCACAGTCGTTAGAAAATTTTGTGAAAGAGGTCATGGAAGACGTGAAATAGAGGGAGTTGCTGCAGAAGTACATAGGATTTCTAGAGATGAGCTTTGCAATAAACGAGAAAAAAAAAAATGAGGGACGAAGAGTTAAGTTTATCTATAAATTTGACACCGATGCAAAGATTCAAAAAAGCACTATTGTAAAGCATTGGTCCATGTTGAGACACAATGGAAAATATGGTCAACTGACCCCCCCCCCCACCCCAACGTTTGCTTATAGGAAAGGAAGGAAAGTGAGATCATATGGTCGGACATTGGGACAAGTATTAAGAATATTGAGATGAAATTACGTTCATGCCCTAAAGGCACGTTCCTATGTCTATCCTGCCAAAATTGTAGTGGTGTAATTGAAAGTGACACTGTAACACATCCATGCAGTGGACAGGCTATACCAATTAGAGGAATGTACACTTGTAATACCGTAAATGCCGTTTATATGCTCAAGTGCCCATGTTGCTTAGTATATGTTGGCCAGACATCTCGGGCCATAAAAGTAAGATTAAATGAACATAGATCGGCTATTCGTCTGTATGAACAGCGACTGAAACAAGAGGATTTGTCAAAAAGAGGACCGCAAGAATGAACACACACATAAGGTATTTGACCACCTGAGATGGTTAATTTTAGAGGCGGTGTTTTTACGCAATGAGAGAAAACGTACATTATTACAGAAGGAAACATTTTGGATACAGAGACTTGAGTCTCTGAGTCCGAAAGAGTTAAAAGCGCTATGCAATTTTTGCCTGACTACGGTTATGGGAGTTATTAACATCATGTCTTAATATGAATTGAATGTATTTTTTAGCGTTTATGTAAATTATGTAATTTAAAGGGGTTGTCCAGTGAATTTTTTTTTTTTTTTTTTTTTTCAGATCAAATTGTCAGAGTTATATAGATTTGTAATTTACTTCTATTTAAAAATCTCAAGTCTTCCCATACTTATAAGCTGCTGTATATCCTGCAGGAAATGTTGTTTTATTTACATTAAGAAACAGTGCTCTCTGCTAACATCTCTGGCCGAGACAGGAACTGTGGCTGAATTCCCATAGAAAACCTCTCCTGCTCTGGAGTGTTCCTGTCTCGGCCAGAGATGTCAGCAGAGAGCACTGTTTCTGAATGTAAATAAAACATTTCCTGCAGGACATATAGTAGCCTATGGGAAGACTGGAGATTTGTAATTTACTTTTATTTAACAATCTCCAGTCTTCCCATAGGCTACTATATGTCCTGCAGGAAATGTTTTATTTACATTCAGAAACAGTGCTCTCTCCTGACATTGCTGGCTGAGACAGGAACACTCCAGAGCAGGAGAGGTTTTCTATGGGAATTCAGCCAGAGTTCCTGTCTCGGCCAGAGATGTTAGCAGAGAGCACTGTTTCTTAATGTAAATAAAACAACATTTCCTGCAGGATATACAGCAGCTTATAAGTATGGGAAGACTTGAGATTTTTAAAAAGAAGTAAATTACAAATCTATATAACTTTCTGACACCAGTTGATTTGAAAGGAAAAAAAATTTGCTGCACAGCCGTTTTAATGTAACTCTGATATTTCTCTCAATTGTAATGATATGCTGTTAAGTAACTGTTAATATTTGTATTTCTCCCTTTTGTAGTGAGGCACTGTCACAATTACTTGATTTTTTATATATATGGTGTTTGGTATTCACTTCATTGGCACTTGAGAAAGGGGTGGACCCCGAAACGTTGCGCATCCTGACTGTGGAGGGTGAGAGCCTCCATGGATGCCCAGATGGGAAGAGCGCTCTGTCCTAGTGTCAAGACCTGATCTAGCCTTCCAAATACTTGGGTGAATTTTCTGTTTGATCATAATTTTGTGACCTTGTACATATTGCATATGGATTTAAGCATATAAGCGATTGATACGAAGCTTTGTTTGTGTCTTATCCTTACTATATTGAAATTAAATGACTATATTGAAATTAAATGTCTATTCTGATTCTGAAAGTACCCATTGTCTTTGCAGGTAAATGAGCAGTTTGCCATTAACTTGATTGCTGAGCAACCTGTGAATGAAGAAGAAAGTAGAATAGTATCCTGTGATGGTGGAGGTGGAGCTTTAGGTCACCCCAAAGTTTATATTAACTTGGTAAGTTCATCTATCTAATTGTCTGCCTGAAAAACTTGAATTTAAAGGAATATTCCCATTTTCTGAAATAATGGCATATCACTAGAATATGCAATAATTGATAATTGCTGGGGATCTGATCTCACAGACCCCATCTAATACTGAAAACATAAAGGGCTTGCAGCTATGAATCATTGCTATGGCTTCTTAATTCCCCCCCCCCCCTTGAACAGTGGTGTTGTCGGTTCCCAGGTCGTGCATGGAACTTATCTGGCCCTATTCGTTTGCTGCTGTTCTCCTGCACATTGGGTCACCACTGCTGTGCAAGGAAAAACTAAATGAACACTGCAGCCCCTCTATTGTCAGGATTGATAAGGGGATCACCATTTTGTTACTATAAATCCTATGCAGACTATGCATCTCCATAGTAATAGACAGTGAACAAACTGAACCATATTCATCAATCTGCCTTAGGCTGGGTTCACACATAATGGATCCGCAGCGGATTTCACGCTGCGAGCTCAAAGTGAAATCCGCTGGGGATCTCCTCACTGTCACAAGATTACATACTCGTATATGATATGTCATTCCACTGCGAATATGTAAAAGGCAGCCCCCTTAACCCCCCGCAGCTGGGTGGGTACATTACCGGTCCGCCCTCAGGCTTGCTCGAGGATTCCTGGTGTTCTGGAGGTCCCGCTTAGCCAGTCAGTGCGCTGCCCCGCCGCAGTGAAGAGATCCACAACGGATTTCGCTGCAAAATATGTTATGTTTGAACCCACCGTTAAAGTGATATTGTCACCCCCTTTTAGTCTTGCTTCATTTTATTGGTTTACAATGTCAACTGGGCGGGACTTCACAGCAGTTGGACCTCATCTCCTGACTTGACCTAGTCGACACTGTCCACCAGAAAAATTAAGCGTAAAAGGGGTCACACTATCACTTGGTTCCAGTCTGGTTTTGCCTATAGCAACCAATCATACCTTAGTGAGCTCAGGTAAAATGAAATTTGATCTGTGATTGGTTGTTATAGACAGAAACAGACCGGCTTGTTTCAGATTGATACATTTGGGCCACTTTGTATTCTTCCTCTCTGTTAGCACAAAGTAGGGGTGGAATCTTGGCCAGGTTTGATTTTAGCGTGTCCATGCCAGTCAGCAGAAGGGCTTATTTATATGATGTGGTCTGTGACAACTATTTATGAAGAGTGTGAAGTGCATGTCACATGTTAAGAACGGTTACCTTGTTAAGCGAGATCATGTGACACTACACACTTCTATAGACTTTACATTAAATTTGTTAAAGTGACAATGTCTCCCCCCTCCCCCTTTTTTTTGCATTCTGACTTCTCTACACAGTTTTCATACCCTATTTTATATCATACGTCGTCGTGCTTGTTGAAGTAAATAGTGATCTTTTATCATCTGCGGATTGTGCTAAGTGGGCGGAGCGACATGGCAACATCACCACTTAGCCCTGCCCACAGCACAACTGTTGACACATTGGCCCCGCACCTCAGCAGCCATTGGTATGGGCTGGCCTAGAGGAGGTGAGGCCTAGACTATTAGGCCAGCCTGTTCCAATGGTCGGCTAGGGGGCGAGGGCCTATGTGCCTATGATGTAATGGAGGGGGTGGGGCTAACAGATGTGGGCGGGGCTAAGTGGGGCAGTTACTGAGAAGCCCCGCCCACTTAGCACAATCTGCTGTTGATAAAAGATCACTTTTTTCTTGAACAAGCACCATCACGTATGATATAAAATAAGGTATGAAGACTGCTAAATTTCCCTTTTACACCTGTGTAGAGAAGTTAGAATGCAAAAAGGGGGTGACAGTGTCACTTTAAAGGACAAGTGCCATGAAAAACTTTTTCCCAGTAATTGAAGCACATTACAAAGTTATATAACTCTGTAATATGCTTCAATCACCTATCTGCCTCCCTTCCCTGTCTTTTCCCCCCTCCACCCCCCACCAGGAAGTGTCCTGACTCACAGACCTGATTACTGTCGTCACCGTCACCAGGCAGCTTCTTCATGTGAGGATGAGTCATCAGCAGGAGGGCTGCTCAAGGTCCTGTTACACCAGCATCCCACTCCCCTCCTTGTCAGGTGACTCTGCTTTCTCAGCTTATCTTCTCTAGTGACATGACTCCTTCACTGAGTCCACAGCAGCAGGAGAGAGGGTATGAGGGGAGGGGGGAGCTGCCTATGTGCCGGAGTCAGTCGGAGGGAAGATAAGCAAGCGAGATGTGACAAGTGATGGCTTGCAGTTGTTCAGCCAATCGGAGGTGAGCAAGCCTGTCACCTGACAAGGCAGGGGAGGGGGAGGCTAGTGTAACAGGAGAAGGAGCTGAGAGTAGAGCTTGGTGATGGTGACGACAGTAATCAGGTCTGTGTGAGTCAGGACACTTCCTGGTGGGGGGTGGAGGGGGGAAAAGACAGGGAAGGGAGGCAGAGAGGTGATTGAAGCACATTACAGAGTTATATAACTTTGTAATGTGTTTAAATTACTGGGAAAAAGGTTTTCATGGCACTTGTCCTTTAAGTTCAGGTGAGAAAAAACACTCTAATGTCCATGTACGACAGGATCTAGTTGGTGTGACAGAGCGTGTGTCCACCTGCACTTGTCACATTAGGTGGACATTCTGAGAGGAAATCAAACGATCACTGGTAATGGTGATAGCCTTATCTCTGTAGTGACTACTTCTTAGAAGAGAGTCATGATTAATTATGGCCTTTATCTCTTTCTTCCCAACAGGACAAGGAAACAAAAATAGGAACTTGTGGATACTGTGGGCTGCAGTTTAAACAGAAGCATCATCATTAGTCATCAATTCTCAGCAAAATGTATATTGTATTTGTAAAATCATTATCTATTAAATATATCTGATGCCTCAGACTTCACTTCAGCGTTGTGTTTTCTTCTCCCGTTTTTTAATCAGCTTTCTTTTGAATATAGTAGTATCACCACAGCTGTTGCATTGTGCTAGGGTACGTGCACACTACAGAATGGCTAGAGAAAACCCATTGCGCATTTTGCAGCTCGCACCCGCTTGCCGACTGTGGCAAGCGCACGCTTCTCCGCTTGTGTCATAGACTCCATTCTATGCACGGGCGGATTCCATCATCCCTCCAAAGAATGAACAGGAGACGCACGTGCGAGCTGCGGAATGCGCAACAGGTTTTCCGTCACCTTTCCGTAGTGTGCACGTACCCTTATAAAGGATTTTTTTTTTTTTTTTTTTAATCATCAATCTGCCACATGCCTCCTGTCTTGGTGTTTTATCCTTTGTGACCAAAAAATGTAATAAGGTTTGGGATGTAAAAAAAAATTATATATTAGGACCTGATCAAGAAATCAGTGCCGAGACTCAGTGAGAAAACCCCCTCATCTGCGCCAAATCCTGTCTCCAGTGTGTTTGAATGGGAGGGCTTGCGCGCCTCCGCTCTCCGCTTAAAGAATCGTGCATGTCAATTCTTTGATCGTGGAGGCACGCGAGCCCTCCCGTTCAAACAGACTGAAGGCAGGATTCTGTAGTATGAACGGGGCCTTAAAGGGAACCAATCAGCATTGGTTGGATTGTACTGATATTGCTCCCAGCTGCATCCTACAGATCTAGGATGCAGCTCCCCTAGCATATGAGCAGCGTCTGCCAGGGTATCGTGGGAAAAAAATTGCTTTCCTGTGGGGCGTAAAGCTGGGAGAGGGCCGGCAACTAGTCATCTGGGCGGGGAGCTGCCCATGAGTAGTCGTGGCTGACAGGCAGGGAGGCCACTAAGAGGTCTCTCTGCTTGTCATATATCCCTGCAAAGCGTGCTGACAGCCTTGCAGCTCTCCACCCATGACTAGTTGCAGCCCCTCTTCCCACAATATAAAGATACTCTGGCAGACGCTGCTCCTATGCTAGGGGAACTGTATCCTAGATCTGTAGGGTGCAGCTGGGAGCCATATGAGCACAATCGGGCTGATTGTAGTTTCTAGCACTGAGACATAAACCTTTTGTTAATATGCAAATGAGACTCCAAAGAGAAGACTTCCCCCTTATTCATGCCTTATTCACTGCCTTTGTATCCACTTGCACCCTCATATGCCATTGACTGACAGCCACTAGATAAAGGGGACATGGGCTGAACTTACCTGAGCTTTCTCCTTGCTGGGGAACACCCACCAAGCATTGCAGTCTTATTTGTATATTGACAAAAAGACTTATATGTCACTGCTAGAAAGGACTATGGAGGTAAAAAGGGATATCTGGAATCATGCCAGCCCTGTCTAGCCTTGTGCCTATTTACTAGCCTCTTTTTTTAGCTTATAGGTCTGCTTTACAACTAAAAGGAAAATAAACACCAATAGTGTTTGCTGCACACTGGCAGAGATCTCTTCTTTAATCAGATAAGAGGGCAATGCTTAGTTTCTTGGTTGGTGGTTTTACTCTCAGTAGTGTGTGTGTGTGTGTGTGTGTGAAGGTTCTTGCTGTAATAAAGCAACAGACAGGTTTGTAAAGTGGAGGCAAAGTGAGAACTAAGACAGTTCTACTTAATACCTTGGGGGAGATTGGTGTAAAGTAGAACTGTCTTAGTTGCCCCTAGCAACCAATCAGATTCCACCTTTTATTCCTCACAGATTCTTTGAAAAATGAAAGGTGGAGTCTGATTGGCATACAGCCTCCAAACCCAATACCACTCTACTCATGCTTCTCTACTACTTAAAATTGAAACAATACAGAGTAAAATGGATGTCAGATGTGCTTACATTGTGCAGAAAGAGGAGGATCCTTATTTTTACTTTTTATTTTTTTAGTGGGATGTTTATTTTCTCTCCTTAACTCCATTAGACTTCCACAGAGTCAGTACCATAGGGATAGAAAAAGGACAGCATAAGAGATTAAAAGCTCCTCCCCTTCCCTCTATCAGTGCTTTTCCAGTCCTAATGTGGGCATGAGGGGGAGGGGTCTTCCGCAGTAAAGGAGAAATAATACCTAGGGGGAGATTTATCAAACTGGTGTAAAGTAGAACTGTCTTAGTTGCCCCTAGCAACTAATCAGACTCCACCTTTCATTTTTCAAAGAATCTGTAAGGAATAAAAGGTGGAATCTGATTGGTTGCTAGGGGCAACTAAGACAGTTCTACTTTACACCAGTTTGATAAATCTCCCCCTAGGTATTAAGTAGAACTGTCTTAGTTGCCCCTAGCAACTAATCAGACTCCACCTTTCATTTTTCAAAGAATGTGTGAGGAATGAAAAGTGGAATCTGATTGGTTGCTTGGGGCAACTAAGACAATTCTACTTTACACCAGTTTGATAAATTCCCCCCCCCCCCCCTTCCCAGTCTTTGTGATCACACAGGATTGATTGCAGTCTCTGGCTCCTTACTTCCCTTTTTATGGTGGTCTATCCTTGGAGTCCTCTGTGGGGATGGATTCCAGAATCAGTTGGTAGGTCCTGCACCACCCTGTCGTTTTCAGCCATCGGTGGGCCTTCCAGGGTGCCAGTTGGTGTGGGGTCCTTTTGGGTGACCTCCTCCATGTTGTTTTCTGGGCAGATTTAGAAATCCCACTGACTTCTAATAGGCAGGGTGTGTAATTGTATGATCTAAAAAAATATAACAAAAGTGCTCCCATATGGTGAATGGCATAAATAAGGGGCAAGGATTGCAGATTTTTTTTTTTTTTTTGTTACGTTATATATCATAAAATAAAATAATAAAGAGTGATTAACCCCTTGCCTCTAAAGCCTGTTTTGGCCTTACTGACCAAACTAATTTTTTAAAATCTGACCTGTCTCAATTTATGCGCTTATAGCTCAGTGATGCTTTAAAGTATGCTAGCGATTCTGAGAATGTTTTTTCGTCACATATGGCACTTTATGTTAGTGGCAAAATTTGGTCACTACTTTGTGTTTTTTTTGTGAAAAACATCAAAATATCATGAAAAATTAGCATTTTATGAACTTTGAAATTCTCTGCTTCTTAAAAAAGGAAGTCATAGCACATAAATTAGTTACTAAATCACATTATCAATATGTCTTCTTTATTCTGGCATAATTTGGTAAACATATTTTACTTTTTTAAGGTGTTACGGGGCTTAGAAATTTATTAGCAATATATCAAATTTTAATGAAATTTCCAAAATGGATTTTCTTTAGGGACCAGTTCTTTTTTTAAATGGATTTAGGAGGCTTGTATACTGGAAACCCCCATAAGTTACCCCATTTTGGAAACTAGACACCTTAAAGAATTAATCTAGGGGTATAATGAGCATTTTAACCCTACAGGGGCTGGAGGAAAGTGTTCACCATTAGGCCGTAAAAAAATGGAAAATTTAAATTTTCCAATAATATATACGTTTAGATTAAAGTTTCTAATTTTCAAAAGGAACATGAGGAAAAAAAGCAACCCAAAATTTGTAACGCAGGTTATCTTGAGTACAACAGTACCCCATATGTGGACGTAAACCACCGTATGGGCACACAGCGGGGCTCAGAAGGAAGGGAGCGCCAATTAGCTTTTTTTAATGCAGATTTTGCTGAAGAAGTTTCCGAGCGCCAGGTGTGTTTGCAGTGTAAACTGTAGTGTCAGCAGAGAGAAACCCCCCATAAGTCACCCCATTTTCGAAAGTACACCCCTCAAAGAATACATCTTGGTGTGTGGTGACCATTTTGACCCCACAGGTATTAGAGGAAAGTATTCAGAATTAGACAGTTAAAATGAAAAACCTGAATTTTTGCCAATAATATGTTAGTTTAGTTTGAAATTTCACAAGGAACAGGAGAAAAAAAGTACCCCAAAATCTGTAACGCAGGTTCTCCTGAGTAGAACGGTACCCCATACGTGGGCATAAACCACTGTATGGGCACACAGCCGGGCTCAGAAGGGAAGGAGCGCCAATTAGCATTTTCAGTGTAGAATTTGCTGAAGAAGTTTCTGAGCGCCAGGTGCGTTTGCAGAGCCCCTGTAGTGCCAGAGGAGTAAAATCTCCCCATAAGTCACTCCATTTTGAAAAGTACACCCCTCAAAGAATTCATTTTGGGGTGTGGTGAGCATTTTGACCTCACAGGTATTAGAGGAAAGTATTCAAAAGTAGAGAGTAAAAATGAAAAACTCGAATTTTTCCAATAATATGTTTGCTTAGTTAGAAATTTCTAAATTTCACGAGGAACAGGAGAGAACATTCACCCCCCAATCTGTAACGCAGGTTCTCCTGAGTAGAAAGGTACCCCATATATGGGCATAAACCATTGTATGGGCACACAGGAGGGCTCAGAAGGAAGGGAGCGCCAATTAGCATTTTCAGTGCAGATTTTACTGAAGAAGTTTCTGAGCGCCAGGTGCATTTGCAGAGCCCCTGTAGTGCCAGCGGAGTAAAATCTCACCATAAGTCACCCCATTTTGGAAAGTGCACCCCTCAGAGAATTCATCTTGGGGTGTCGTGAGCATTTTGACCCCACAGGTATTAGAGGAAAGTATTCAAAATTGGCCATTAAAAATGAAAAACTCGAGTTTTTCCAATAATATGTTGGTTTAGTTTAAAATTTCTAAATTTCACGAGGAATAAGAGAAAAAATTCACCCCAAAATCTGTAACGCAGGTTCTCCTGAGTAGAACAGTACCCCATATGTGGGCATAAACCACTGTATGGGCACACAGCAGGGCTCAGAAGGAAGGGAGCGCCAATTTGCTGGAGCAAAACCGCAGCTATTAATGGTTATTAGAACAGCGCAGTTACTAAAATACAATAAAAAATGAGATTACAGGTAATGCGGGGTGGTTTACGGGCAACCTGGGGTGGTGATGGGCAACCTGCGGTGGTTACGGGTAATCTTGAGGTGATTACAGGCAACCTGCTGTGGTTACGGGTAATCTTGAGGTGATTACAGGCAACCTGCTGTGGTTACGGCCAACGTGAGGTGGTTACGGACAATCTGGGTTGGTTACGGATAAACTAAAGTGCTTATATGTAATTTGGGTTGGTTACGGCAATCTGACGTGGTTACGGGCAATCTTGAGGGGGTCATTGGCAATTTGGGGTGGTTAGAGGCAACGTGCGGTGGTTACGGGCAACGTGCAGTGGTTACGGGCAATGTGGGGTGGTCAGGGGCAACGTGCGGTGGTTAGAGGCAAGGTGCTGTTGTCAGAGGCGACGTGCTGTTGTCAGAGGCGACGTGCTGTTGTCAGAGGCGACGTGCTGTTGTCAGAGGCGACGTGCGGTGGTTAGAGGCGACGTGCGGTGGTCAGAGGCAAGGTGCGGTGGTTAGAGGCGACGTGGGGTGGTTAGAGGCAGTGTGCGGTGGTTACGGTCAACGTGTGGTGGTTACGGGCAACGTGCGGTGGTTGCGTGCAATCTGGGGCGGTTACGTGCAATCTGGCGTGATTACGGACAACCTGGGCGGTTACAGGCAACCTGGGGCGGTTACGGGTAATCTGGGAGTAAACTGCAGTTATTACTATAATAAAAAAAAGTGTGTGTTTTATTTTTTTTGTGTGTTTGTCACTTTTTGTACTTTTACACATTTGTTTCACTGTATCACTATGATTACTGTGATATTTTCTATCACAGTAATCATAGTTCAGTGACAGAGACCAAATTGGTCTCTGTCACTTTAAATTTTCAGAGTTGGCTGGTTGTGAAGCGCATGCGCACTTCATAACCAGCCAGGACGTTGAGGAGGAAGGAGCTCCAGGATCAGGTGAGTATATGGGGAAGGGAATGTGACTGGGGGACGGGGGTGACAGGGGGGGGGTGGGGGGCGACACTGTAACACTTTTTATCCCCTGTCACCAATGATTTATGGTGACAGGGGATAAAATGTTCCGGCAGCACTAGGATCGCCTGCTCCGGGACCACACGGGGGGGTCCCCGATCACTGCCCCATGCTCTCCGCTACCTCCGGTGGCGGAGAGCATGGGGCTTTGATCATTATTATATTTCCATCCCTGCGAACAAACATCGTTTGTTCGCAGGGATGGGGGCGGCCATCTTGGATCTGATGGCCGCCCGGGTACGGTGATCTGGGGTCTGATCGGGGGGCTGATCTGGGGTCTGAGGGGACATTTTTCAAATCCCCCCACCGTGGATTCACGGTGGGGGGAGATGAAAGCTCTCGGCGGCGCCTGTAATTCCCGGTACCGGAGATCACCGCTATAACGGTAATAGCGGTGATCTCCGGTATCGGAGGACGAGGGGAGGGGGGACATACTAGTTGTGGCGGTGGGGGGAGGCAACGTGTTGCAGCCTCCGCCCGATCGCCGGCATTTTACAAATCTCCCCATAGACGCTGCGGTCGCATTGACCGCGGCGATATGGGGTTAACTGCCCGGGGGGAGCGCGGCTCCCCTCCGGGCAGAGGCAGCAGGGGGATGCTGTGTGACACAGCCTCCTCCTGCTGCCCGATCTCACCTAGGGACAGAGGGGGGAGGCAGGGAAGCCATGACGTTCCTGGAACGTCATGTTGCGGGAACTACCTGCTTTACATGATGTTCCAGGAACGTCATTTTGCGGAAAGGGGTTAAAGGGGTTGTCCAGCGAAAATCTTTCTTTCAAATCAACTGGCGTTATACAGATTTGTAATTTTACTTCTATAAAAAAATCTCAAGTCTTCCCTGCAGGAAATGTTGTTTTATTTTCAGTCGGAGACAATGCTCTCTGCTGACATCTCTGGCCGAGACAGGAACTGACAGGAGCAGGAGAGGTTTTCTATGGGAATTCCCATAGAAATCCTTTTTTGCTTCCTGCTCTGGAAAGTTCCTGTCTCTGCCAGAGATGTCAGCAGAGAGCACTGTCTCCGACTGAAAATAAAATAACATTTGCAGCAGCTTTGAATGGGAAGACTTGGTTAAAGAGGAGCAAACCGGGTTCGAGTTGATCCGAACACGAACGTTGATTAGCTGGGGCTGCTGAACTTGGATAAAGCTCTAAGGTTGTCTGGAAAACATGGATACAGCCAATGACTATATCCATGATTTCCACATAGCCTTAGGGCTTTATCCAAGTTCAGCAGCCACCGCTAATCAAATGCCGAAAGTTCGGGTTCGGATCGACTCGAGCATGCTCGAGGTTCGCTCATCTTTAGTGCTGGTACATCACCCACCACGCTTCCCAAACATCCCCCTGTACCCTCCGTCCCCTCCTTTATTACACCGCAATCTTACATTTGTGAAGTCCCGCGCCGTATGCTAATCAGCCCCAAGTAGTCATGGTGGGCTGAACTAGTCATGGTCCTGGGCGTAGTTGTCCGGGTCCTGGGTGGCTTCCAGCGCCGTAATCACGCCCAGAGGGGCAGGATTCAAGAACCTGCACTCCGCCGACGTCATCTCTGGCTTACGTTCCATGTCGGCAGTGCGCCAAAGTCTTCCCACGCGCAGTACGTCAGCGTCTTCTCCCGCCGTACTGCGCATGGGTGGCGTGCGAAAGACGAGATGCGCCGCCGAAATGAAATGCAAGCCAGAGATAACGTCGGCGGAGTGCAGGTCTTTGAATCATGGCCCTTTGGGTCTGATTATGGCGCTGGAAGCCGCCCAGGACCTTGATAACTACGCCCAGGACCATGACTAGTTCAGCCCACTATGACTACTTGGGGCTGATAAGCATACGGTGCGGGACTTCCCAAATGTAAGATTGCGTGATAATAAAGGAGGGGACAGAGGGTACAGGGGAATGTTTGAGAAGCGTGCTGGGTTTCCTTATCAATGGGGCCAATTTCGGCGTGATTGGTTCCCTTTAAGGACGACCAAATTTCAGGAATATGATCTGTGTCACTTTATCCATTAATAACTTCGGGATGCTTTTACCTATCCGGCTGATTCTGAGATTGTTTTCTCGTGACATGTACTTTATATTTTTGGTAAATTGGAGTCGATAATTATAATGAATTTTTATGAAAAAAACAAACAAACAAAATAACGTGACAAATTGTGAAATTTTCTCCTTGCATGGAAAATAGTTATGCCACATCAATTATATATTAAATAGCATTAGCAACATGTCTACTTTATGTTGGCGGCATTTATGAAACTTGTCTTCACTTTTTTAAGACAATAGAAAGCTTCAAAGTTAAGCAGCATTTTCACAAGAATTTCAAAATCAGATTTGGAAAGGGATTAGTTCACGTTTGAAGTAGATTTGAGGGGGCTGTATATTATGAAGCCCACAAAGCACCCCATTTCAGAAACTGCACCCCCAAAACTGTTCAAAATCAATTGCAGAAAAATGTTTTAACCCTTTAAGTGAGTCACAGAAATAAAACCTAAGTGTGTAAGAAAATTAAAAATGTAAATTTTCTTTGCAGAAATTATGTTGTGATCCAATATCTTTCATAATAGAAAACCTATTTCCAGAGAAATGCACCACAATTTTTATTGCCACATTCCTGCAGTTTATAGAAATATACAATATTTGGCAGCGCTTTGGTGGCTTATCATCACTAAATGATGATGACGATGAGGAAGGAAGAAAGAACGAGGGATCTTCCTCTTCTCCCTCACTGGTTGTCTCAGTATCGGAGGCAATCCAGACAAATGCCTCCTCAGCCAAGAACAACCTGTGGGCCATTTTTTTGTTTTTCTTTAGGGTGCCTTCACACACACTGGATCCGCAGCGGATTTCACACTGTGGATTCGCAGCTAAATCCGCTGTGAATCCAGTGTCAGTGCATCCCTATGAGAATACATACACGCATCGAGATTAACATCCCGCTGCATGTAAGTCAGTAAACCCCCCCCCCCCCCCCCCCCCCCGCTGGCCAGAGAATACATCACCTGCTCCCCACTCCGGTTTGCTTCGGGGGTTCCCAGCGTCTGCTCATCCCGTGCAGCCAATCAGTGTGCTGCACTGCCGCAGCCACTGATTGGCTGGGCGGGACGTCCTGCCGAGAACCCTCAAAGCAAAACGAAGTAAGAGTGGGAAGCAAGAGAGAGTAGAGGGTGGCAGGGGAGGAGAGAGAGGGTAAGGAGAGTGTGGCAGTGGAGAGAGGAGAGGGTGGCAAGAGGTGAGTGTGGCAGGAGAGGGGGCAGCAGGACAGAGGGGAGAGGGTCGCAGGAAAAAGGAAAGGGTGGCAGGAGAGGGTAAGAGGATAGAGGGTGGCAGGAAAAAGGACAGGGTGGCAGGAGAGAGGAGAGGGTGCCAGCAGAGGGTGGCAGAAGGGGGAGGGTGCCCGGAGGGGGAGGGTGGCAGGAGGGGAGAGTGGCAGCAGAGGGAGAGGGTGCCAGGAGCCGTAGGGTTCCAGGAGGGGGAGGGTGCCAGGAGGTGGAGGGTGGCAGGGAGAGGGAGGGTGTTAGGAGCTGGAGGGTGGCAGGAGCCGGAGGGAGGGTGCTAAGAGCTGGAGGGTGGCAGGGAGAGGGAGAGTTCTAGTAGGTGGAGGGTGGCAGGGAGAGGGAGGGTGTAAGGAGCTGGAGGGTGGCAGGGAGAGGGAGGGTGTTTAGAGCTGGAAGGTGGCAGGGAGAGGGTGCTAGGAGGGTGGCAGGGAGAGGGAGGGTGGCAGCGAGAGGGAGGGTGCTAGGAGGGGGAGGGTAGCAGGAGCTGGAGGGTGGCAGCAGAGGGAGAGGGTGCCTGGAGGGGGAGGGTGGCAGGGAGAGGAAGGGTGCCAGGAGGGGGAGGGTGGCAGGAGCTGGAGGGTTCCAGGAGGGGGAGGATGGCAGCGGAGAGGGAGGGTGGCAGGAGCTGGAGGGTTCCAGGAGGGGGAGGGTGCCAGCGGATGGAGGGTGGCAGGGAGAGGGAGGAGGAGGCGGCAGCACGGAAGGGGGAGTAGGGGGACACACCGGGGAGCAGGCGGCAGCATAAGAGGAGGCAGAGGGACAGGCGGGGGACACACGGCAGCAGCAGCATAACGGAGTAGGCGGGGAAAACGGGACATACAGAGGAGGAGGCAGCATCGGTGTCATAGAGGAGGTGGGGCAGCAGGAGGACACACAGGGAGGCGGCGGCGGCGGCATTACTGAGCAGCGGGACAGAACGGGGACACAAGCGGGAGGAAGCGGCAGTGGCGGCGGCGGCATCAGGTGGACACGATCCTTCTGAGAGAAGGAGATTCGCCCCTGATCGGCCGGCTGGTTGCTACCGGCCAATCACGGATGATCTGGGGCACAGTGCTAAAGGCACATGATGCCCAGGCACTGCAGTGATTGGTGCTGTCTCACAGCACCAATCACAGCTCAATTCCGGGATACCCTCCCGTATACCGGAATATTGCTGTGATTGGCCGTTCAAAATTGAATGGCCAATCACAGTGACCGCCGTCACGGGGGGGCGTGAGGATGCCCCCTACATAACACAGGAAGATGGCTGCTGTAGTAAACAGCAGCCATCTTCCCGCGACCCGGCGGCCCGCGGCGCCCTCTTAAAGGACTCTCGTACCGATACGTCATGGGTCCTTAAGTGACAGGGATCCATGACGTACCGGTACGTCATGGGTCACTAAGAGGTTAAAGTGTAACAAATAAAAAAAATAAGACCCCAAACAGCCCTTTAGGTTGAAAAACAAAAACGCTATCGCTCTTGGAAGGCAAGGAGGAAAGAAATGAAAATTGGCCTGACTCTTAAGGCCAAAATCCACTGACGCCTCCCCCATTAACCACACCAGATTTACTAATAGGCATATGCCTTGTTGAAGTTTTTATTCAAGTCAAAATCTGAAGTGCGTCCGCAATAAATCTGCCGCTCATCTGCAGCATTTCAGTTCCATATGAACTTTAAACCATTAAAATAAGCTATAGTAGTTTTTATTGTGACAATTTTTTCTTGAAAAAATCCTGTAAAGTTTTGTAAAAGGAATAGCTATGCAGTGGCTTGATGGTGTGCACACACAGCCAATGAAAGTCATACTGGCAGCTCATCAATACAAACCCCATGGTACCAAGTAAAGTGTTTCATGTATCTTTCATAACAGCAGGTAGAGCATTGCTTAAATGTAGTACACTTAAGCAATATATTCCTCATGGACCCTTTGTTGAAGTGACTTAATGGCTTATCCATAATGCTCTATTCTTTTATCGAGAGATTTCATAACTCAGGTGACCACAAACTAATTGTAATATGCCATGGCAGTAGGTCACTCGTGAGTTGTTTTCACCAGTATCAGGGATAGCAGTCACTCAATGTATAAGGTCATTTATATTTCATGGAATGCCCTCTCCTCTGCAATAGCTGCAAATCTTCTCAATCCCGATGGCAGACAAGAACTAAGTATATTTGATAACATATTAGCACTATCTTTGTAGCAGTTTGATACACAAGTTTATGCCTAATACGTCCTTTGGCAGAATCAGTCTGTGACACTCCCCATGCTTTTTCTTAAACACGAGAAACGCCACCATCCAATTCATTCTGCTACCTAATTACCTCTTTCCAACTCCTGTTGATCCACATAACTCATTCTCACTTGCAGACAGATATAAGTGATAACTGAGGATTCCGCTGGCAAACTGATGCATTGTTTGGCTTCCTATGAATTTAGAATACAAGACCAGGGTGTGATCTCCAATGTCATAAAAACCTGATTTGCATTGAAACTATATACAGTATACTCCATTAAGAGAGCTGCTTTTGCAGACAGCTGTGTGATACTGTCATGCTTACAGAGCACCAGCATAATCTGCAGGGCTGTATACAGGTTGTTGTTATGCGTCTGATCTCACAGTAAAGTTTTAATATATGTATCACATGGTAAAAAATGGGTTTAATTAAATGTTCCTGGTTTTTAATTAACTTAAAGGGAAACTATCAGCAGTAACAGTTTCCCTGTAAGAAAATTTTAAAGTGTCACTGTCGTTTCATTTATTTATTTATTTTTCAAAAATCAATAGTACAGGCGATTTTAAGAAACTTTGTAATTGGGTTTATGCATTTTTATCATGAAAAAACATTTTGAAGCTCTCCCCCTGTCTTCATGGCATGCTTATGGAGAGGGGAGGGGTGGAGAGAGATGAGGCACCAAAACAGGACAACAAAGAGTTAATCTACAGTTAATCACCCGACAGTCAGCACTGACCTCTCAGACCTCTTGAGTACTGATGTCACCCACCTCCGTGTTGTGTAATCCCTTGTTGTCTGCTCTCTGCTGACGACTAACTCCCTCCTCCCCCTCCCCTCTCTGTAGAACAGACAAGGTTGTGCCTGATGCAACAAGTCACAATATCCTGATATTTTGAGGAGGGAAGGGGGGGGGGGGGAATTGGGAAAAGGCTTTTTGAATGCAGATAATGGCATATTTGCCTAATAAACCCAATTACAATGTTTCTTAAAATCACCTGGACTATTGATTTCTGCAAATAAAAAATAAAAAAATACAACAGTGACTCTTTAAAGTTTTGGAAACTATGTTTGTAGTACTACATGAGTATTTCTTCAAAGGTTTTACATAAAATACTAGGGACTAGGGTACATTATGTGTTAATAGCTTAAAGGGGTTATCCATCGTTAGAAAACATAGCCACTTTCTTCCAGAGACAGCACCACTCTAGTTGACCAGGGCTCCAGATGGCGACCAAAATGGTCGCCAATGCGACTAATATTTTGCAAATGGTGCCCAGATTTATTAATCTGGGCGCCATTTGCGACTGGCCCCGGCGGCGGCGCGCTGTCTCTTTAAGTCCGGGTTCCCGGCTGATGCACGGCTGCCGGGGGTGTCCCGTCCTATCCCCGGCAGCGCGGCGCATCAGTGAGCTGCCTGGGGCCCTGACTTCCGGCACAGGAAGCGCACGTCAGAGACGCTTCCTGTGTCAGAAGTCACAGCCCCGGCGTACAGAGAGCTCACTGACGCGCCGCGCTGCCGGGGATAGGACGGGACACCCCCGGCAGCCGTGCATCAGCCGGGGACAGCGTCCGAAGAAGAAGAGGATCGCCGGGGGAGCGGGTTGTCAGGTGAGTTTGTGTGTTTATTTTTTTTAAATACTGCTTAGCATAGAGGAGGAAGGGGGGGCATCTATAATGGGGGGAAGAGAAGGGGGGCATCTATAATGGGGGGAGAGGGGGCCATCTATAAGGGGAGGGGGTATCTATAAGGGGGGGAGAAGAGGGGGCATCTATAATGGGGGGGAGGAGGGGGCATCTATAATGGGGGGAGGGGGTATCTATAATGGGGGGAAGAGAAGGGGGGGCATCTATAATGGGGGGAGAAGAGGGGCCATGTTCAAGGGGGGGAGAGGGGGCTATCTATAAGGGGAGGGGGGATCTATAAGGGGGGGAGAAGAGGGGGCATCTATAATGGGGAGGAGGAGGGGGCATCTATAATGGGGGTAGAGGGGGCTATCTATAAGGGGAGGGGGTATCTATAAGGGGGGGAGAAGAGGGGGCATCTATAATGGGGAGGAGGAGGGGGCATCTATAATGGGGGTAGAGGGGGTCATCTATAAGGGGAGGGGGTATCTATAAGGGGGGGAGAGGGGGCATCTATAATGGGGGGGAGGAGGGGGCATCTATAATGGGGGGGAGAGGGGGCATCTATAATGGGGGGGAGAGGGGGCATCTATAATGGGGGGGAGGAGGAGGCATCTATAATGGGGGTAGAGGTGGTCATCTATAATGGGGGTAGAGGGGGTCATCTATAATGGGGGTAGAGGGGGTCATCTATAAGGGGAGGGGGCCATCTATAATGGGGGGGAGGAGGGGGCATCTATAATGGGGGTAGAGGGGGTCATCTATAAGGGGAGGGGGCCATCTATAAGGGGAGGGCAAACTGGCTGCAGACACTGGGAGATAGATATATGCACAATTATTATTATCAGGGCCCCTCAGGTGTCTGTATTGTAGGGGGTCACTTGCATTAGTCACTAGGTGAGAGATATATCTATCTATATACACATCTTGTGGGGGGTCACTATGGCTGCAGTCATAAGTCTAGCTCAGTATGTATAGACTGTTGCAAGCTTTTAAAGGGAACCTGTCACCCCCGGTGCCGGGGTGACAGGCTCCCAACCCCCCGTTAGAGCCCCCTATACTCACCTCATCGCGCCGGATCCCGCTTCTGGAGGTGGTCGGGTCACGGAGATCTCAGCCGCTGCAGCCCGGCGCGCACACTGAGAGATGAGTCCAACCCTCATAGAGAATGACGGAGCGCTGGACTCTCCTGTCATTCTCTGAGCGTTGGACTCATCTCTCAGCGCACGCCGGGCTGCAGCGGCTGAGATCTCCGTGACCCGACCATCTTCAGAAGCGGGACCCGGCGCGATGAGGTGAGTATAGGGGGCTCTAACGGGGGGTTGGGAGCCTGTCACCCTGGCACGGGGGTCAACAGGTTCCCTTTAAGTTCAAGTTCAGAAGAGTAAGCCTCATTAAAAGGCTAGCCAAGTGAAGCTGAAGTACTGAGTCAGACTGTATATGGTTGTCAGACTGTATATGGTTGTCAGACTGTATATGGTTGTCAGGTTGCAAGTTTCCATGTTGAACATTTTCAAACTAAGAAATGAAAGGATCTAAAGGAGGAGGAGGCTGCCGCGGCCTCTGCACACAGTAAGTCCCATTTAACATAACATTAATGTTACATGGTTTAAAATGTTGGCGACCAAATATTCTATTTGGCGCCTAAATTTTTCAGGTTAGGAGCCAATGGCTCCTAGGTAAATTTTTTAGTCTGGAGCCCTGTTGACAGTTCGCTTGGGGCTTGCAATTACGCTCCATTCACTTCAATGAAAATGAGTTGCAAAACCCCAACCAAACTGGAGACAAGAGTCATGCAGTCTCTTGAAGAAAGTGGCCATGTTTTTCTAATGATGGATAACAACTTTAAGCCTTTAGAGGGCTAGTCCTGCAAAATAAAATAAAAAACCGAGAGAGCAAACAAATACCAAGTGGTACCTTGGTTTAAGAGTAACTTGGATTGAGAGCGTTTTGCAAGAAGAGCTCACAGTTTTTCAAATTGTGACTTGGGAAGGAGGGGTGCCCCGGGGGCGGGAGGTTCGGCTGCCAGTCTGATGCCCGGCCCTTCTCTGCACAGCCACCGTGGATACAGCCCACTATGCAGTTATGAATATGCATAGTGGGCGGGCTGGGCGCGGCGATGCTCTCCGGGCCCTGAGTAACGCCCTAAATGCTCTTATGCTAGTAATTTGCATAAGAGCCTTCAGTGATTTTAAAAACAATGCAGGGGCCGAGAGGGGTGAAAATAGTGGCTATGTATTACTGTATTCTCTGGGAAGAACCTGCTGATAGTGCCGCTATAACTCTTTTTTTCTTCATCTATGAAGATTGCTTTTTTTTTTTTCTTTTACCAAATTTACTCCTCAACATCACCCTTCATTTTACCAGAAAACTTACTGTAAAACAGGAAATTGTTTGTGATATGAAAATGCTATTTTACTAAAGTATAACAATTTTAGTAGTTTGGACATTTCCGCGTGTTTGTTTGTTCATGTGTTGTTTACCCCTTTTATTTGAAAAAAAGAAATGATTTACTTAGATTATGGAAAGGATTTATTTATTTTTCATATAAATAACTTTAAAGTCAAGATAATCTGTAGCAACAAATGTGGCTGAAATTTTCATAGTTACTTGCCCCTTTATACTAAAAAGAATGGTGGGGAGGATTGTCTCCCAGTAACTGATTGCCAGGCTAAATGCCAGAGGTGCACAATTCAAAGAGAATTTGTCCAAGGAAGGTGTTAGAGTTCCTCTTTCCAATGTCCAATTGCCCAGCTCAGTAATAACAAGGTGCCAAGTTCTCTTGTGGTAAAAATACTTCTGTATTGGACAGTAATGCAAAGAGTTTCTGGGGCACCATGCTTGATAAAGGGGGCAGTAGACCCCTAAAACGCATTGCATTACTGTCCAATAAAGAAGTGTTTTTACCACTAGAGAACCTGACACCTTTATATTCCTGAGCAGGGCAATTGGACATTTGAAAGAGGAACTCTGGCGCCTTTCTTGGATCCACTATCTTTCCGTTGTGAACCTATTCGCTACTGACCCCCAGGAGGGTGTTTGGAAGGCACCTAAGCATGTATGACTCCTCAAGGTGAGCGTGCATTTGTGTCTACCTAACCTGACTGGTAACCATATAATAGGTTCTGCACATGCGGCGCCATTTGTTCTCATTTTTTTTTTTCTCTCTTTTATATGGAATAAATGGAGGGAAAGATTGGAATTATTACATTTAAAATTGTAGGTTCTGTTGATGACCAATTACCAGACTATAGAAATGTTAAATATAGAGCACGTAAAGAGCGGAGAAAACAGAATTTATACTATATATTATGGCTAAACAGTAGCCATCATTTAATTTTTATTTATATGTAAAAATATTGAAGAGTTTTAGGCTGAAAAAACAGTTGAAAAATTTAAATTTGACAAGATCTCTTTAGTCATGCTAAACTTGGTTTGATTCCTCAGAGCCTAATATCAGTATTACAGTACTAATTTATTAGACATGGTGAGATTTAAATTTTCATTTTTGTATAAGTATTTAAATTTTAAAATGTTAATGTCTAAACCAATTATATTTCAGTTGATCATCCTGGAAATGCACATAGACGTATAAAATATGCATTAAGGTTCTTAGGAACTTTTATAACCATTTAATTAGCGGTATGGGCAATACTTTTTTCCATCTGCCATATGCCTTAGACAATTTTAGTAAAGATGGAGTGGATAAATCCAGTTTTGTGCTTGGTTGATGCTAGCAATGATTTAAATAAAGCCTTAATATTTTCAGCTTCACTGTGGAAGTTAAGAACACATAATTACATCTATGTATATGGGATATTTAAAACCAGAATTGAGCAACGCACTAGCCGGGGCTGTAATTACAGAACAGTTGGTGTTGCCTTAGGCACTGAATATGAACACATTGTATTCACAATTTTGCTTCTGCCTTATTATCCTCCATTCGTCCTGATCAGGGGCGTAGCTAGGGGTTCAGCCTAGGGGGGGCGAGTGAGTCTGAGTGGGCCCCCAACCAACATTACCCATAGGGAACCTCAGCAGGTGACAAGGCTTTTTGAATAATAAAGGGAATATTCTTCTACATTACTTATAGTGAATAAGGATACAGAGCTGTGTAAGAGGCTTCTACATCTGGAATATAGAGCCACAAAAAGATTAGAAGAATATAGCTGCCTTCTTCCACAGACAGCACCACTCTTGTCCTCAGTTTGTGTGTGGTATTTGACTAAAGTTAATAGAGCCAAGCTGTGATACCACACACAACCTAAGAGCAGGGGTGGCGCTGTTTTGGAAGAAAACAATTATGTTTTTGTTTTGTTTTTAATTCTGGAGAACCCTTTTAACTAGATTATCTTTGCCTAAAAATAATAGTGGTATAGGTAATAAATTTTTGTGGTTGTGTGTGTGTGTGTTGTCACTCCTCTCACAGTCCTCACTCCCCTCACACAGTCCTCACCCCTCACACAGTCCTCACTCCCCTCACACAGTCATCACTCCCCTCACACAGTCATCACTCCCCACACACAGTCCTCACTCCCCTCAGAGTCCTCACTCCCCTCACACAGTCCTCACTCCCCTCACACAGTCCTCACTCCCCTCACACAGTCATCACTCCCCTCACACAGTCATCACTCCCCACACACAGTCATCACTCCCCACACACAGTCCTCACTCCCCTCACACAGTCCTCACTCCCCACACACAGTCCTCACTCCCCACACACAGTCATCACTCCCCACACACAGTCCTCACTCCCCTCACACAGTCCTCACTCCCCACACACAGTCCTCACTCCCCACACACAGTCCTCACTCCCCACATACAGTCATCACTCCCCTCACACAGTCCTCACTCCCCACACACAGTCCTCACTCCCCTCACACAGTCCTCACTCCCCTCACACAGTCATCACTCCCCTCACACAGTCATCACTCCCCACACACAGTCCTCACTCCCCTCACACAGTCCTCACTCCCCACACACAGTCCTCACTCCCCTCACACAGTCCTCACTCCCCTTACACAGTCCTCACTCCCCTCACAGTCCTCACCCCTCACACAGTCCTCAATCCCTTCACAGTCCTCACAGTCCTCACTCCCCTCACACAGTCCTCAATCCCTTCACAGTCCTCACCCCTCTCACAGTCCTCACTCCCCTCACACAGTCCTCACTCCCCTCACACAGTTCTAACTCCCCTCACACAGTCCTCACTCCCCTCACAGTCCTCACTCCCCTCACAGTCCTCACTCCTCTCACAGTCCTCAATTCCTTTACAGTCCTCACTCCCCTCACACAGTCCTCACCCCTCACACAGTCCTCACTCCCCTCACACAGTCCTCACTCCCCTCACACAGTCATCACTCCCCACACACAGTCCTCACTCCCCTCACACAGTCCTCACTCCCCACACACAGTCCTCACTCCCCTCACACAGTCCTCACTCCCCTCACACAGTCCTCACTCCCCTCACAGTCCTCACCCTCACACAGTCCTCAATCCCTTCACAGTCCTCACAGTCCTCACTCCCCTCACACAGTCCTCAATCCCTTCACAGTCCTCACCCCTCTCACAGTCCTCACTCCCCTCACACAGTCCTCACTCCCCTCACACAGTCTTCACTCCCCTCAGTCCTCACTCCCCTCACAGTCCTCACTCCTCTCACAGTCCTCACCCCTCACACAGTCCTCACTCCCCTCATACAGTCCTCACTCCCCTCACACAGTCATCACTCCCCACACACAGTCCTCACTCCCCTCACACAGTCATCACTCCCCACACAGTCCTCACTCTCCTCACACAGTCCTCACTCCCCTCACAGTCCTCACTCCTCACCCCTCAGACAGTCCTCAATCCCTTCACAGTCCTCACCCCTCTCACAGTCCTCACTCCCCTCACACAGTCCTCACTCCCCTCACAGTCCTCACTCCTCACACAGTCCTCACTCCCCACACAGTCCTCACTCCCCACACACAGTCTTCACTCCCCTCACACAGTCCTCACTCCCCTCACACAGTCCTCACTCCCCTTACACAGTCCTCACTCCCCTCACAGTCCTCACCCCTCACAGTCCTCACCCCTCACACAGTCCTCAATCCCTTCACAGTCCTCACAGTCCTCACTCCCCTCACACAGTCCTCAATCCCTTCACAGTCCTCACCCCTCTCACAGTCCTCACTCCCCTCACACAGTCCTCACTCCCCTCACACAGTTCTAACTCCCCTCACACAGTCCTCACTCCCCTCACAGTCCTCACTCCCCTCACAGTCCTCACTCCTCTCACAGTCCTCAATTCCTTTACAGTCCTCACTCCCCTCACACAGTCCTCACCCCTCACACAGTCCTCACTCCCCTCACACAGTCCTCACTCCCCTCACACAGTCATCACTCCCCACACACAGTCCTCACTCCCCTCACACAGTCCTCACTCCCCACACACAGTCCTCACTCCCCTCACACAGTCCTCACTCCCCTCACACAGTCCTCACTCCCCTCACAGTCCTCACCCTCACACAGTCCTCAATCCCTTCACAGTCCTCACAGTCCTCACTCCCCTCACACAGTCCTCAATCCCTTCACAGTCCTCACCCCTCTCACAGTCCTCACTCCCCTCACACAGTCCTCACTCCCCTCACACAGTCTTCACTCCCCTCAGTCCTCACTCCCCTCACAGTCCTCACTCCTCTCACAGTCCTCACCCCTCACACAGTCCTCACTCCCCTCACACAGTCATCACTCCCCACACACAGTCCTCACTCCCCTCACACAGTCCTCACTCCCCTCACAGTCCTCACTCCTCACCCCTCAGACAGTCCTCAATCCCTTCACAGTCCTCACCCCTCTCACAGTCCTCACTCCCCTCACACAGTCCTCACTCCCCTCACAGTCCTCACTCCTCACACAGTCCTCACTCCCCACACAGTCCTCACTCCCCACACACAGTCCTCACTCCCCACACACAGTCTTCACTCCCCTCACACAGTCCTCACTCCCCTCACACAGTCCTCACTCCCCACACACAGTCCTCACTCCCCTCACAGTCCTCACTCCCCTCACACAGTCCTCAATCCCCTCACACAGTCCTCAATCCCTTCACAGTCCTCACCCCTCTCACAGTCCTCACTCCCCTCACACAGTCCTCACTCCCCTCACACAGTCCTCACTCCCCTCACAGTCCTCACTCCCCTCACAGTCCTCACCCCTCACACAGTCCTCACTCCCCTCACACAGTCCTCACTCCCCTCACACAGTCATCACTCCCCTCACACAGTCATCACTCCCCTCACACAGTCATCACTCCACTCACACAGTCCTCAATCCCTTCACAGTCCTCACAGTCCTCACTCCCCTCACACAGTCCTCAATCCCTTCACAGTCCTCACTCCCCTCACACAGTCCTCACTCCCCTCACACAGTCATCACTCCCCACACAGTTCTCACTCCTCTCACAGTCCTCACCCCTCACACAGTCCTCACTCCCCTCACACAGTCCTCACTCCCCTCACACAGTCATCACTCCCCTCACACAGTCATCACTCCCCTCACACAGTCATCACTCCCCACACACAGTCCTCACTCCCCTCACACAGTCATCACTCCCCACACACAGTCATCACTCCCCACACACAGTCCTCACTTCCCACACACAGTCCTCACTCCCCTCACACAGTCCTCACTCCCCTCACACAGTCATCACTCCCCACACACAGTCATCACTCCCCACACACAGTCATCACTCCCCACACACAGTCCTCACTCCCCTCACACAGTCCTCACTCCCCTCACACAGTCCTCACTCCCCTCACAGTCCTCACTCCTCACCCCTCACACAGTCCTCAATTCCTTCACAGTCCTCACCCCTCTCACAGTCCTCACTCCCCTCACACAGTCCTCACTCCCCTCACACAGTCCTCACTCCCCTCACAGTCCTCACTCCTCACACAGTCCTCACTCCCCTCACACAGTCCTCACTCCCCACACACAGCCCTCACTCCCCTCACACAGTCCTCACTCCCCTCACACAGTCCTCACTCCCCACACACAGTCCTCACTCCCCTCACACAGTCCTCACTCCCCACACACAGTCCTCACTCCCCTCACAGCCCTCACTCCCCTCACACAGCCCTCACTCCCCTCACACAGTCCTCACTCTCCACACACAGTCCTCACTCCCCTCACACAGCCCTCACTCCCCTCACACAGCCCTCACTCCCCACACACAGTCCTCATTCTGTACCTGACAACGTCCAGAGCTGCTGCTGGACGTCTTCATAGCCCCCCCCCCCCTGGCAGCCATAGACGGTGAGGATCCCTCTAGCTGCCGCCCTCCCTCCTCACACAACGTTTTGCAGCCAGTGAGGGAGAGGAGGGGGAGGGGCCAGCAGCAGCAGCCTGTAGCAGCGTGTAGAAGGAAGCAGCAGGAAGAAGATCCAGCCCTGGCCGGGCTCGGCATCCGACAGCTGAGCGGGCCCCTCAGGAGCAGGGGCCCGTTATTCCCAGGTGCAGTTTTCCTCTTGGGGGCCCTAGCCACTACAGACATGTGTTAACGCTGTCTGCAAAAGCAATAGCTTTTGCAGACAGCATTAATCTGTCTGAGACCTCAGTGGGCCCCTGCCTGAGTGGGCCCGGGGGCGACCGCCCCCTCTGCCCCCACCTATTTTCGCTACTGGTCCTGATCCTCAGAAGTGACAGGAAATAGCTACCTTTACAATATGCCATGGTTCCACACCATCATCATTGCTTCATTTTTTGAAAGCACAGTAACGACATATTGTCTAGTATCCCTTGGCCATGGCATTGAATGTCTAGCTAAAACAGTGAAATCTCATGTTCTGTTGATAGACTACAAAGATCATTGGTCATAGCAATGATGTGCACTAGGTTGGCAAGTGACCATAAATTCACAAATAGTTTATAAAAATAAAGGATCTTTTTTCTCTCAGTAGTAAAATCTAAAACTGTCTATGATTATTTTGAAACTGGATGATCTTGTGCAGGTTATTTTGATTGTATTTGTCACCAACTTGCTATACTTTAAATAAATACATAAATTACTAATAATTCTGTTCACAACTTACATAGCCTATATACATTGTCTTGCATTACAACTAGAAATTTAAAATGGATTTTCAAGGGTTATATACAATTTGAATTATGCAACATGCTTACTAATTTGAAGGTGCAAAATATTTTAGATTTGACACAAAAATGAAAAAAGCAACAGAAGAATCAAAGATCTTTGATATGCAAAAGGCGTCACTTTCTAAGCCACCACCATGATTTACTAGGATTATTGTGTTCTTCGGGTGTTGGGTTAGCTTATATATTTGTGGGAGTCTGACACATGTTGTTTATTAAACTCCAGCATTTTATCTTGTTTTTCTGTAAACAAGGGCTTTTTATGGCCACTTTTCCATGAAGTCTCACAGCTTATAGGGGCACTCAATTTATAGTGGCTGTGTAGACAGATCCTTCTCTCTCCACTATGGATCTTCGGAGCTCCTACAGTGCTATTGTTGATATCATTGTTAAATCTTTAATAAAGTCCCTCCTTGCCCAGTCTGTGAGTTATGGTGTCCGTTCTTTTTTTTTGTCAGATTTAGCTTTATTGGTGCTCCATGGTATGTTCAAAGTGTGGGAAATTTATTCTTATAACAGAACCCACATCTATACTTTTCCACAGGTCTCTGACCTGTTTGGGGGCTCCTTGGTTTTTATGTTACTTGCTTAGTGGTGCCACAGACTCTGAGGCCTTTTATAACAGGTGTATTTATACTGATATCATGTGACAGATCTTGTGATACTTGCACTCAGCAGGGACCTTATTCAATTAATATTGTGACTTCCTGGGTTAATTAGTAGTACAAGACCTTAATTAGAGGTTTCATAGCACTCACAATTCAGTATTTTTCTTCTAAATAAGGCATTTTCATTCTACTGTAATAATGTTGACTATTTTGGCAGGTCCATTACATAAAAGCTTAATTAAAATCAATTTTAATTCCAGATCGTAATGCAAAAAAATAGGAAAAACACCAAGATGGGTGAATACTTTTGCAAGACACTAATCTAAAGTTTCAAGAATCTAAAGATTCTGTATTGTTGAATGACATGATATATTGTCAAAATAAAGTACCGTATTTTTCGGACTATAAGGCGCACCGGACTATAAGGCGCACCTTAAATTTTAGCCTGCTAAGCCATCTAGGTTCATATATAAGGCGCACCGGACTATAAGGCGCACCGCACTAGTTTGAACAAACGAAAAACGATCATACGAACAAAAAAAAAATTATGGCAATAATGTGCATCTGATGCTGATTCTCTTTAAATGAAACAAAACTCAGACCGTAAATCATACCGTACTTTATTTAACTTTTTAACACTAACTAACAACTTGTTTACTTGTAACTGTAAATCAGTACACTTGCGGTATATTCTCAATTCATTCCTCCACTACAAATCCATCAAATTCTTCATCTTCAGTGTCGGAGTTTAACAGTTGGGCGATTTCGGCATCAAGCATTCTCTGGTCCCCCTCATCATCATCATCATCATCATCTGAGTCGGTCTCGTTGCTGCTTAGCTCTTCAGTGATGATTCTAGCCTTCCTGAAAGCTCGGGTGACACTGGAGACTGATACCTTCTCCCAGGCATCCACGATCCATTTGCACATAGTAGCATAACTTGCCCGGCGTTGCCTCCCTGTGTTGGTGAATGTGTGGTCACCTTCTGTCATCCAATGCTCCCATGCAGCTCGCAATTTAACTTTAAATGACCTATTAATGCCGATATCTAGCGGCTGGAGCTCTTTGGTTAATCCACCTGGAATGACGGCAAGCTCCGAGTTAGTTTTCTTCACTTGGGCTTTGACAGCATCGGTCACATGGGCGCGCATGGAGTCACAGACCAATAGGGATGGGGATTTGTGAAAAAAGCCATCCGGTCTCTTGACATAGACCTCCTTTAGCCACTCACTCATCTTCTCCTCGTCCATCCAGCCCTTTGGGTTAGCCTTGACGATGACACCAGCAGGAAGCTTTTCTTTTGGCAAAGTCTTCCTCTTGAAAATGACCATGGGTGGTAACTTCTGGCCATTAGCCTGACAGGCGAGGACTACAGTGAAAGAAGACTTCTCGTGTCCTGTGGTACGTATAGATACTGTACTGGTCCCTGTTCTCTCAACAGTACGTTGTACAGGGATGTCGAAAGTGTGGGGTACCTCATCCATGTTAGTGATGTGTTCTGGTTGAATATTCTTTTCATTTATTTTGGTTTTGCAGTAGGTGCGGAACATGGCCAGCTTCTCTTCATAATCCTTTGGCAGTTGCTGGCAGACAGTTGTTCTGGCGCGGATGGAGAGATTACGCCTTTTCATAAAACGAAAGCACCATGAAGGACCTCCTTGAAAGTCCTTGATCTCCATGTCGCGTGCTAACGCTGTGGCTTTGAGTCGATAGAGACAGTGGAGACACTTCTCCCTGCAGTTCTCTGTTCGATAACCCACTGTTCTACTTTATCCTCCAAATGTGGCCATCTTGCTTTGTGTCCTCTGAAACTCAGTGTGCTCTTCTTTACCTGGCGTAGGGCATCTTTTTGTTTCCTCCAGTTACGCACCATAGATTCATTAATGTTAAATTCCCTTGCAGCTGCTCTATTTCCATGCTCTGCTGCATAGCTTATTGCTTTAAGCTTAAAATCAGCATTATAAGCATGTCTTTTAACAGGAGGCATTTTTGGGGTCTGCTGTAAGTCACCTGTCACCTGTCACCTGTCACAGTACTTACTGAAGCTCCTTATGTCACAGTACTGAGGAACCTAACTATGGTGGCCCTAATGCACCATGCAGGATAGGCAGAATTCTGCCAGCGAATCCCGTTGTCAGAATTCTGCATGGAGCATTGTGGCCACCATAGTTAGGAGCCTCAGAGCAGGGAGAGCGGGACAGCGGGAGAGAGGGGGCGTGGTTTAGCCACTGAGGAGAGCGGCTGTGTCCTGGCCGAGCTCCCGCTTCGAACGGCGGCTGTACTGCACAGCAAGGCTATATTTTACTCTAAACCCTTCATTGATCCAGGCGAGCGGCGGAGGAAGCTGCACAGAGGAAGCTGGAAGCCTCTCTCCCCTCTGCCCGGTCAAAGCAACATGGCGCCGGAGTCCCTGCGGCTCCCCCTCCCTCCTACTCATATGCCGGCGGCGGAGCGGTGTGGCAGACTGCTCCGTCACACACAGCATCAGCGGGGACACGCAGGGAGCCCATGGCAGCCCGTACTCTTCCCTCATCTGACAGGTAACAGAGTGCCTGACAGAACAGCCTGCCTGCAAATACCGTCTCCCCCGGACCCTTGCCGAGCTTACCGCAGAGCCGCAGCATTAGGCCCGTTCCCACTGAGGAAAGGTAGCGAAATTCCGGGACGGAATTGTCCGCCGCGGAATTCCGCTACCTTTCCTCAGTGAGAACGGGGCCTTAGTTTCCCTCTGCCTCCACTCGGGCTCCCCCTCCCTTTTGGAATGCAGACACCTCAGCACAGCAGCGCTCAGCCCCGTCTGGAGAGAGCGGGACAGCACAGGAGTCCAGGTGAGGGAGCACTGCGCTGTGCTGTGTCTATCTGTGCCATGGAGGCCGGAGCTGTCCCGGTCCGGTCCCGGCGCACCGGACTATAAGGCGCACTTACAATTTCTTAGAAAATCATAGTATTTTAAGTGCGCCTTATAGTCCGAAAAATACGGTAATCATATTTTGTGACCAAACAAGAATTACGTTCTGGAGCCAAAACCCCTTTCAAGTGGCCAGGGAATGTTTATCACAAGGTTCAGAAAGGGTCCAAAAAGCTTGCAGCAGTAAAGTGTAACATTTGAAACTTTTAAGCTTGTGTGTGTAGCTTCAAAAGACTGGCAGAGTGGTATTTGCCAGTCCTGACTGAACACACCTTCTTGTAAGACGTAACTGTCAGCCAATCATTGCAATGCCCCGTGGGGGCCGCCAGCCAGGAACCCCCAAAGCAAGCCAGTGCGTGGAGCAGGTACAGTATGCTCCGGCTGGCGTGGGGTTAACGGGGCTGTGACTTAAGGCCCTATATCACAGGCCGACAGTGAGGAGCAAGCGAGCGCTATTAGCGCTCGTTTGCTCCTCATTCCCCACGGAGGCCGTTTGCCGGGGCCGCAGGGAGGTGCGGAGGGGCTGCCCGGGTGATCGCTAGATCGTCCAAGCAGCCTATAGGGGATAGTGGCTGTCTGCTGCCGCCGCTCCTATTCTGCAGAGCAGCGGCAGCAGATCGGTGTTATCCTAGTCACTTATCTTTTAACATGTTTGAAAGACAAACGACGCAACGATCAGCCGACATGAACAATGTCGGCTGATCGTTGCCTTTTTTTTCACAGGATGATTATCGGCCGTAACGGCCGATAACCATTCTGTGGAATAGGGTTTTTACATATGCGCAGCGGAATGTCAACTCATATAAACCAACAGGAAGCGATCCGCAGCGGATTTCACTGCAAATTTGCAGCGAGAAATTTGCTGCAGATCCGTTATGTGTGTTTGTACCCTAAAAGCATTTTATTTATAGCATTTGATTGTTTACCCTTTTGAATGCTGCAGAATAATGCAAGTGTTGGGTCTTCTCAACCATATTCAGTAAGTGGTGGCAACGTCTATCTAGGTGTGTAGATTGTGCTGGGTGTTATTAATGCTCAGTTTACAACCTGAGTGGAAGTTGAGCGAAAGATTATGTAAGTAAGGGAGATTAACCCTTTTGCAATCAAACCCACATCATGATCTGGGGAAGTGTGTATGTGGAAGCATGAGAGAGGAATAGTTATACTTCTTGGAATACTCCACTTTTACAAGATTTCAGAGTAAAGCAGAATGTGAAAAGCTGTCACTTTGTAAATTTACATATCTTGTTCTGATAAAAAAAAAATATATATAGCATGTTAAAGCACGTGTGAAGTCCTATGATATTTACATCAATATTCTGAAATCTACTGGCTTCCGGATAATATAACGTAGTACAGTTTTGGAGATAAGTTAGGTTGCATTGATTATTTTATCCGCGTATTTTACAGCTTTTGGTGCAATATGCAGGATACATCTGCAATATGGAGGATACATAGCACTGTACAGTTATAGTAATTTAGGTACAGGAAGGCTTACATGTGAATTTATTAGAAGATAAAGTCAGACTATCATATCAGGACACCTAGGGGCACATTTATCAAAAATGCGTCCCTGGCGTACACCATGGAAAAGGCGCAAGTTGTTAACTTTTCCGCAGCATATGCCAGCTATAAGACTCGCTCACCTGATGGGCGGTCAGGGAGGAGGCATGGCCTCCTCCAGCACCTAAGTTGTCATGGTTTACACCTGGTATGTATACAATACAGAAATCTACATCTGTTCCGAAGCTTTGGGGCAGGGATTTATTTAAGACTGTCATACTTGTACGCTGTTCTTAATAAATTTCCCCTTTCAGTCTTTAAGCCTAATAGAGATAAGCAAACTTGCCAAAAGTTCGGGTTTCTCACAATCCCAAACAATCGTTAGCGAGGACTGCAGGGACATCGTTACCGATGTCCTTGCAGCCCTTGTTTCATACAGGTAATGTATGATGTTTGTGTAATCGTTGGTCGCCCGCCGCGCCCGCTATTCCACCGTAGCGAGGTTGCGACCGATGATTTTAGGTATGAACCTAAATGAACAATCAGTCGATGACACGATCATCGGCTGATCGTTCTCTCTATTCCACAGAGCAATTATCGCTCCGTGGAATAGGCCCCTTATAGTGCATGCATCTACACTTCTCTTATCTGGGCTCCTTATTGCTCTTCCCCCTCCCCCTATACCTCCCCTTATAGTCTGCTTTTGTAATAGTTTTACTGACCTGTGTTCTTTCTCCTCAGAGGTAACTTCTATACCAGTTAGTCTCTGGAGGTATCAACCACATCCCTCTAGCAATCAGCTGTGTTGCTCTCACTTTCTCTATGTTATCAGCAAAATGCACTCCCATTGGAAGCTTTGTAAAACACCTCTGTTGCCTATTGGGTACATAGGCATAGGCGACATAGGCCTATTGGGTACATATGCATAGGAGACATAGGCGGCGCAATGCATGCTGGGAGCAGGCTTTGATCTGGAGAACGGAAGCACACAGAAATGAGAGAATGGTGTCAAAATACTTAGACGGGCCTGGTGAGTACAAGAAGGCTGCTTTGGCAATTTTTAACTGGCTTCCTCGGAATACCCCTTTTAAAGTACCTTCACTGTGTAAGATACACTGAAATAATTGCCCTATTTTATGGTGCTAAAAATGCCTTATAGTTATAAAAATATGGCACCTTAATATTTTATTCATTCAATACTACCATGTGGTTTCCCCACTGTATACTTTTTGTATTGCTGTTGTATTGACATGCCACTAATAGGACCCACAGGCCACAGATGTTTCTTCCTATGGTTAATATCACATTGAAGAATAAATAAAGTGGTAGAATCAAGTAGGATATCAGGAATCAGGTAGCAAAATTTAGCAGAGATTTCAAACATTTTGTGCACACTGTATTTTGAGCCTCGTTTTGGTCAGTATTTTTACCAAAACCAGAAGTGGGTCTAAAACAGAGTAAAATGTGAAAATATTTTCATTATAGTTTGTATTAGTTAGGTTAAAAAAATGGCCAGAATACAATGTGAGAACTTAAAGGAGTACTCCGGCAAAAATGTTTTTCTTTCAAAACAACTGATACTAGAAAGTTATATAGATTTGTAATCTACTTATATTTAAAAATCTTAAGTCTTCCAGTACCTATCAGCTGCTGATTGTACTGCAGGAAGTGCTGTATTATTTTCAGTCTGACACAGTTCTCTCTGCTGCCACCCCTGTTCGGCACAGGAACTGTCCAGAGATGTTTTCAATGGGAATTTGCTGCTGCTCTGGACAGTTCCTGTCTCCGACAGAGGTGGCGGCGAGCACTCATTCAGAATGAAAAGAATACACCACTTCCTGCAGGACATTCAGCAGCTGACAAGTACTGGATTTTAAATAGATGTAGTTTACAAATCTATGTAACTTTCTGAAACCGGCTGATTTGAAAGAAAAAAAAAATTGAATAACATCTTTAACCTAAGGGTAAGTAATATGTCTGTAATTTTATTATGTTTACTTCTCTTTTTTTTAAATTTAAGCGGAAATTGCCAGTTTCCAGATGCCGATCACATGAGCACCACATAAATATCTTTAGCGATGCTATGTGATCCAGTGTCAGTATCACATGAGTGTGGCAAGCTTGTGTGCTAGGGGCCTATTACACAAAGGGATAATCGGTCGAATCAGGACAATTCGGCAGATCATAGCTCCGTGTAATAGAGACAACAATCAGCCGAGGACAGCAATCATTGGCTGATTGTGTCTTTTGGTCAGGACTAGAGATGAGCGAACTGGATAGTTCAGCAGCCCCAGCTAATCAAATGCCGAACGTTCGGGTTCGGATGGACTCGAACCCGAACGTTCGGCATTTGATTAGCTGGGGCTGCTGAACTTGGATAAAGCTCTAAGGTTGTCTGGAAAACATGGATACAGCCAATGACTATATCCATGATTTCCACATAACCTTAGGTCTTTATCCAACTTCTGCAGCCACCGCTAATCAAATGCCGAACGCTCGGGTTCGGATGGACTCAAACATGCTCAAGGTTTGCTCATCTCTAGTAAGGACCTAAAAATCGTTGTCCGCCGACATTTAATAGCGAAAGTGGCTGATGAATCTGTAAAGAAAATAAGAAACTGTATACATTACCTCTCCATGCTTCCCGGTGTCTTACTGTGTTCTCCCCCGCCTTTTGCAGCCACTGGTACAACTTCAGAGCCGGTCTCCGAAGGGACAGGCTACTCAGGGACAGGCTGCTGGGAGCCAGGAAGATAGCAGGGAGCATGGACAGGTAACGTATACATTTTATATGTACTATGTGCAGCAAGGGCTGCACAGACATCACTTACGATAGCTGCGCACTAATCGAGCCATGTAATAGGCTCAGTAAACAAGCGCAGATCTAGCAGATCGACACTTGTTTACTAAAGTGATCGGACCGTCTAATATGGCCCATAGATCTGAGGTATCTGGATACTGGAAGTATGGATATATGCATATCTCTGCTGTCAGGTTATTTTGAACTTTCATAAAGGGATAGATGATGCTAGAAATCCTAGAACTGGAAGTTTAACATTAGTTATGTGCATAAGACATTTTCACTTTGGTTATTATATTTGACACTTTGCATTATACAGACTAGAAGTCTTTTTTTTTTCATTTAATAAGATAAGTATCAGTGAATAAAAAGAGAAATAAATGGATATGAAATGGCTTGTACTAGGCTTTCAACAAGTCATTGTATTAACACAGGCATCACTGGGTGACCTTTCTATTTATTTTAGGTAGTGTTTGTTGAAGATAGTGATGAAGTCTCTGGAGAGTGCTGTGATGTTTTCCACTAGACCTGCCTCACCTCATGCACAGGCAGAAGTGCAGAGGTGAAAAGATTTAGATATCAGCGGCACAGGGGCAAAACATAGATGTGTTGGACATCATTTTTCTACTATTTCACAGGATGTAATGTACATGACACATAAACTAAAACTACTGACAAGTACTGCATGTGTTTTCTGTTTCTGGAATAATCCATAGGTAGAAGGGCACATGTAGTATTATTTAATGATTATTGCATTGGTTTTCCACTACACGAACTGAACATTTTTTATAATTCCATTGTTTATTATTTGCCCATTCTAAAAACAACAAACAGTCTTTAGGATCAGTTGAAAATATTTTATTGTACAGATATTATTAACTCGAAAGATAAGGCCCTGCACTTGGTATAATGTGGTTTTCTACAGTACAATACCATGCTTGTGTGTTGATGAAGAAAAGACCAAAAGGTATATATAATTATACAAACCACATTACTTATGTAATGGTATAAACTGTAGTACATATCTAATAGTACCAGCTTTAGTGACAAAACAACGTCAAAGTACTTCTATATTGCCAATACAGCACCCTGTAGAAGATTATCAGGTGGCCATTGTGTCCTTTGGCCCAATACCTAACATAGCCTGGCGTATAGCTCCTTTGACAACAGACATTAGATTAGATATTTTGGTAGTCCATCAGCAGGACTGTGATGTTGCAGCAGCAGGAGATGCACTGAGACATATCAGAAGGCTGAGCGAAAATGACACCAGGCGGCAGCCCAAAAGAAGTGAGAGTGGCGCCATGGGGGCACAGGAATTGGGAAGTATACTTTCGTTTTTATGTTCCCCCCCCTCCCCCATTCCCTAGTGTGCCATTAATCTGGACCAACCAGTATAGACAAGTTAATATAACATGGACACACACGAGAAGAGTTTATGTCTAGAAGAAGGCTTGTCAGGAAAATATTAAGTTGATTACTCACATACACGTGGATATTTGAAGATTTTAATTAATCTGTAAGGGTTTGGAATTAACTGCACGTGATCAGAACTTGTCCCCTTAAAAAAGTTATATTGAAGGGGAACTCTGGATAAGTAAAACATTTTCTATTAAAAGTACATTAAAATTATATTGGTGTCTCTATAAAATGTATTACCATATCTGTGCAGTTCTGCCACACTGGTAGCTGATTGACATCCAGAAAAATGGCCTCTGTGCCAATCTACAATCTGTCTCCTGCTTCCTCTGCTCTCCCTCCTCAGGAGACAGAGATTACATGCCTCTGTCTCACATTGAGTTTGTTTGCTGAGCGCAGGCTGATGATGCAGACTTGACAGGAGGCTTGCCTGGATCTTGTCCCCCAGCCCCCTGAGTGATTCACCATCTCTAACCAGCTTCTCCAGCCTACACCTGAGCAGGCAAGCAGCAATAGAAGCAGCTGCTGCAACTTCACTGATTTGCGAAAGTCTACAGCGAAATTAGGGCAATGTTCACATATGCTGGAGTTTCATTGCAGTACTGCAGCGTCTTCACAAAAATGATGCAGTAACACAAATAAATTATGTTAATCGGCAGAGAAGATCAGAGCCGGCACTGCCAATCCCACCTGGAGAAAAAAACAAGGCATAAACAGTATATCCTATGTAAGATAATATTGGATAAAGTCCTTATCGTGGGGCTCAACTTTAATGATAAAAGATGCTTGATCATAATACAAGCGTGGAGGTAGTAACAGTGTGCTGTATGGTATTACAGGTAGAGAATACAGTGTGGTGTTACAGGTAGAGAATACAGCATGCTGTGTGGTGTTACAGATAGAGAATACAGCGTGCTGTGTGGTGTTACAAGTAGAGAATACAGTGTTCTGTGTGGTGTTATAGGTAGAGAATACAGTGCGCTGTGTGGTGTTACAGATAGAGAATACAGCATGCTGTGTGGTGTTACAGGCAGAGTATACAGTGTGCTGTGTGGTGTTACAGATAGAGAATACAGCGTGCTGTGTGGTGTTACAGATAGAGAATACAGCGTGCTGTGTGGTGTCACAGATAGAGAATACAGCGTGCTGTGTGGTGTTACAGATAGAGAATACAGCATGCTGTGCGGTGTTACAGGTAGAGAATACAGAGTGCTGTGTGGTGTTACAGGTAGAGAATACAGTGTGCTGTGCGGTGTTACAGGTAGAGAATACAGCGTGCTGTGTGGTGTTACAGGTAGAGAATACAGCGTGCTGTCTGGTGTTACAGGTAGAGAATACAGCGTGCTGTGTGGTGTTACAGGTAGAGAATACAGCGGGCTGTGCGGTGTTACAGGTAGAGAATACAGCGTGCTGTGTGGTGTTACAGGTAGAGAATACAATGAGCTGTGTGGTGTTACAGGTAGAGAATACAGCGTGCTGTGTGGTGTTACAGGTAGAGAATACAGAGTGCTGTGTGGTGTTAAAGGTAGAGAATACAGTGTGCTGTGTGGTGTTATAGGTAGAGAATACAGTGCACTGTGTGGTGTTACAGGTAAAGAATACAGTGTGCCGTGTGGTCTTACAGGTAGAGAATACAGTGTGATGTGTGGTGTTACAGGTAGAGAATACAGTGTGCTCTGTGGTGTTACAGGTAGAGAATACAGAGTGCTGTGTGGTGTTAAAGGTAGAGAATACAGTGTGCTGTGTGGTGTTACAGGTAGAGAATACAGAGTGCTGTGTGGTGTTAAAGGTAGAGAATACAGTGTGCTGTGTGGTGTTACAGGTAGAGAATACAGTGTGCTCTGTGGTGTTACAGATAGAGAATACAGCGTGCTGTGTGGTGTTACACGTAGAGAATACAGTGTGCTGTGTGGTGTTACAGGTAGAGAATACAGCGTGCTGTGTGGTGTTACAGGTAGAGAATAAAGTGCGCTGTGTGGGTTGGGACACAAGGGGGGAGGGGGGGGGAGTTCAGTAACATAATTAAAACTGCAATGTGCGAACACAGCCTAGATGTTCTACAACAGGTTTGGGTGGGGAATAGGCAGGATGGAGGAATGTGATGAACAGCTAAAGGAAAGCAATGCATTCTGGGACTTGTAGTACTGTGTACAACTGCTCAGGAAGTACAGCCACAAAATACAGAATGAAGATCGCAAAAATAAATGGATTTTTGGTAGTTTCAAAACTGGGTTAGACAGGTAAGCAATGCTATATGCTTCTACAGCAGGTTTAATTTTTTACCTCTACCTGCAGTTCCCTTTTACCTGTTAGGCACACTATTGCTGTATTGTGCCTAACAGGTAATCGTATGACACTGTTTGCTATGGTACTGCAGTATAAAATGTGATACCATATACCACATGGAGTCTGGTGGGCAGAGTAGGAGCTGGTCACCTGTTGTCTCAGCAGGGTCAAATATAACATACGTGCTTTATTTTGGCATGGGGAATGCATCTTTCTCATCACGCTAGGGATCACACATTTTTGTAAAGCTAAATACAAAAATGTTAAAGAAAATGTGGGCCTAAATATGACTATAAATATTAATCTTTGTGGAAGAATCACTTTAATAGGATAGGCAATTTTTTGTTCAAAATCTCCTCTATCTTTGGTTATGCTAAGTTATAAGATTATAAGATGTATTCACATTGGGAGTCTTCATGTAGGAAAGTGACTAGATTCCCACACTCATAGTAACATATTCACAGCAGGAAAACTGCACTCAAATTGTTTTGAAAGGTCACATTTGGAAAAAAGCAAGGTAAGTACGAGTAATTGGTTGAAAACTAAGTTAATATCTCTGTAGAGTTTGAAAAACAATCCCTTGCGTTACAAACTTTATATTACATAATTAATTAAAGACTTAAATCTGCATTTCACTGACCCCCTCATGCTTTTTTACAGCTATTTTAAAAATAACAAAGATGTAAAATAAAACTGTCCAATTGTTTTGAATGTTAGGAAACAAGCAGAGCAATGTTTTTCAGATGCTGAAGAAGTTTTTTTTATGCTTTATGAGCAACTTTGTTATGCTTTTTTAAAAGGGAACGCCGGCAGATTTTTTTTTCTTTTAAATTCAACTGGTGTCAGAAAGTTACACAGATTTGTAATTTACTTAAAAATATCAAGTCTTTGAATACTTATCAGCTGCTGTATGTCCTGCAGGAAGTGGTGTATTCTTTTCAGTGTGACACTGTGCTCTCTGCTGCCACCTCTGTCCGTGACATGAACTGCTGTTTTGGACAGTTTCTGTCATGGACAAAGGTGGCAGCAGAGAGCATCATGTCAGACTGGGAAAATTACACCACTTCCTGCAGTACATATAGCAGCTAATAAGTACTGGAAGACTAGAGATCTTTGAATAGAAGCTAATTACAAATCTATCTAACTTTCTGAAACCAGTTGAAACCCTCTACCCCTTTAACACCTTCCTGAAACTTGAGAGAATAGTCTGTTTTAGTATGAGTGTTTTATGGACTTTTATTACGCCAACTGCAGACACTGTCACTGTGCACTGCCAGTAGCACCATTGTAATACACATGAGTACTCCTGCCACAACTGCAAAGACTGGAAACACCTGATTTTAGTGGCACATTCCAGTAAATAGCAATTATAACTGTGGTCCTGTGTAAGCTGGAATAGGGACAAACCTGACAATGTTCCTCAAGGCTATTTATTGCAAATGTCTGTCAGGTATGCCCTCACAGTATGCTATGACCGAGTGCAGTATACTAGCACATGTATGAATTCAAGCCTATTGTAAGTTAAAAAAACAAGTATAGCAAACGTTTTTTGTTTTTCAATAAAAAATTATGCATGTTAAGGCTATGTTCACACTGCGTATGAATCCGTCCGTAGATCGTACACAGCCGTACATGTGCGGCTGAAACTACGGGCGTGGGAAAAATCGACATGAGGCCGGATGCGTACGAACCACGAACATACGCCTGTAGTACAGTTATGCTTCCCTAGCTTGTTTCGAAGCGATCTGAGGAGGGTCATTTACTTGGAAATCTTTGCCCAGCCCGTAAACCACACAGAACCTTTTGGATCAAAAAATCAAGTTCAATTTGGCTGAAATAAGTACTCCGTACAGGACCGCAAGGAAATCCACGTCCGTGAGCTTCAACATTTCCGTCCTCAAACAATGATCTTGTTCATTTTTCACGGCGCCGTATACGATCCGGCCGTAAGCTCATACGTAGTGTGCACTGTGCGGGCGTATATCGTATACTTTCAAGCGATCGCATCAACCTCAAAACTACGTGCGTATATTCGCGGTTCGCACTACGGACGGATTCATACGCAGTGTGAACATAGCCCAAAAATGACATGTAATGTATTTAAAGGGGATATCCTGTATCACAAAATGTTTTATATTTTGCCAGGGGCATGGTAAAAAAAAATAAAATAAATAAACAGCCATTTTCCCTGCAGCTTTAGTTCTAGCTCATTCTGGTCCCTAGTTGTCACTATTGTTCTCGCTTCTGAAACAAGACATCTCAGACAGACTTAGCCAATCACTGACCAAAGTGGTGTCCTGCCTCAGTCAGCGACTGGCTGAGAGCTCAGGTCCTGCTGTGATGGGTTATCTCACAAGCAGGAATAAGCACTGGACCTGGAATGCTGTGGAATAGTAGCTGCAGAGCATCCAAATAAAGGAATATCACTTATTATTACCATGCCCCCCAGCAAAATGTAAAAATATTTTATGGTAAAGGAAACCCCCTTTAATAAAACATATAATGAAAAATAGCCCTCACATACTTTAGCTTTCCTGTAAATGTAACTGTACTATAGGTGGTAACTCTCGCCTGATTTGCTTTGATTTTGGTTCAGTAGTTCCATTATTGAAAATCAATTTACATTTTTTGTATTTCCGTTTAAATCACAAGAGCTTTTAACGTATACATTAAGAGCCATAACACCAGAGTGTTTTTTATGCTGGTGTCTTTTCGAAACTGGAAAAGCATTATAAGCATTTTAACAGCTGTTAATAAACTTACCATTTCAATCTCTTCAAGCTTTTTTATGCTCTGCTAGTTCATCACTGCTGAGAGTGAAGAAAAGTGTGACAGAGAAATTTGAAATAAAGAGCACCCTTTTCAATCTCCCTAGATACTGCAGCTGGCATGTAAAAACTGTTCTATTGATATTCTTTATCAACTGTGTTCTGTACAAAATACTTAATGTGCTATGATTACCTTGTTTGCCATACCAATAAGAGACTTCACGTATTGCGACCACAATACTTCAGAGTGTGACTGAAACCACCATTTTGCGTAATAGCACTGTTTTCCCTGCCCCCTTCTTCCATTTCACGTGGCAGGGTTGCTAAGGTAAATAAAGAATTATAAGGACAGACAGTGGCTACACTCACCCTTTGATGCCTTCATGGACTTCTTTATGTCAGTGCAAAAAAACACATACTGTATGGACTAACCTGGTCCAGACGCCAGCAGGGTGCAATATAAAAAGAAAATATACACTACCGTTCAAAAGTGTAGGGTCACCCAAACAATTTTGTGTTTTCCATGAAAAGTCACACTTCTTCACCACCATACATTGTAAAATGAATAGAAAATAGAGTCAAGACATTGACAAGGCTAGAAATAATGATTTGTATTTGAAATAGTTTTTACATCAAACTTTGCTTTCGTCAAAGAATCCACCTTTTGCAGCAATTACAGCATTGCATACCTTTGGCATTCTAGCTATTAATCTGTTGAGGTAAGCTGGAGAAATTGCACCCCAGGCTTCTAGAAGCAGCTCCCACAAGTTGGATTGGTTGGATGGGCATTTCTGGCGTACCATACGGTCAAGCTGCTCCCACAACAGCTCAATGGGGTTCAGATCTGGTGACTGTGCTGGCCACTCCATTACCGATAGAATACCAGCTGCCTGCTTCTGCTGTAAATAGTTCTTGCACAATTTGGAGGTGTGTTTAGGGTCATTGTCCTGTTGTAGGATGAAATTGGCTCCAATCAAGCGCTGTCCACTGGGTATGGCATGGCGTTGCAAAATTGAGTGATAGCCTTCCGTATTCAGAATCCCTTTTACCCTGTACAAATCTCCCACCTTACCAACACCAAAGCAACCCCAGACCATCACATTACCTCCACCATGCTTAACAGATGGCGTCAGGCATTCTTCCAGCATCTTTTTATTTGTTCTGCGTCTCACAAACGTTCTTCTTTGTGATCCAAACACCTCAAACTTGGATTCATCCGTCCACAACACTTTTTCCAGTCTTCCTCTGTCCAATGTCTGTGTTCTTTTGCCCATCTTAATCTTTTTCTTTTATTGGCCAGTCTCAGATATGGCCTTTTCTTTGCCACTCTGCCCTGAAGCCCAAAATCCCGCAGCCGCCTCTTCACTGTAGATGTTGACACTGGTGTTTTGTGGGTACTATTTAATGAAGATGCCAGTTGGGGACCTGTGAGGCGTCTGTTTCTCAAACTAGAGACTCTAATGTGCTTATCTTCTTGCTTAGTTGTGCACAGCGGCCTCACACTTCTTTTTCTACTCTGGTTAGAGTCTGTTTGTGCTATCCTCTGAAGGGAGTAGTACACACCGTTGAAGGAAATCTTCAATTTCTTAGCAATTTCTCACATGGAATAGCCTTCATTTCTAAGAACAAGAATAGACTGTCGAGTTTCAGATGAAAGTTCTTTTCTGGCCATTTTGAGCGTTTAATTGACCCCACAAATGTGATGCTCCAGAAACTCAATCTGCTCAAAGGAAGGTCAGTTTTGTAGCTTCTGTAACGAGCTAGACTGTTTTCAGATGTGTGAACATGATTGCAGCAGGGTTTTCTAATCATCAATTAGCCTTCTGAGCCAATGAGCAAACACATTGTACCATTAGAACACTGGAGTGATAGTTGCTGGAAATGGGCCTCTATACACCTATGTAGATATTGCACCAAAAACCAGACATTTGCAGCTAGAATAGTCATTTACCACATTAGCAATGTATAGAGTGTATTTCTTTAAAGTTAGGACTAGTTGAAAATTACAGTGCTTTTCCTTCAAAAATAAAGGACATTTCAATGTGACCCCAAACTTTTGAACGGTAGTGTATATCTCAACAACAACATAGCTCTAAGACCATTTCCTATATATGTTAATATTATGTAACTCTTAATATTATTTCTATAGTTACTAAATAATACCGCTATATAGGAAACAAATATTTTCACCATACATATTTCCATCATACTCTTACTAACTAAATTCAGTATACTGAGACCTAAATTATCAGTATGCAAGGGACAGAAAATACCCCTGCACCATGAGAGCCACATAGTGACTAAATAAGGGTATGTTCATATCTCGTTTTTAGCCGCACGTCGGGCTACACGGCAGAAATCAGTGAAAAAAGGATGTTGCCGTGCAGCCCGACGTTCGGCCGACGGCCACCTGACGGCCACATTGACTTTAATGAGCAGGACGGAGTCATTATGTGACTGTGTTCTGCTAATTTGCGGGACATACACGGCTTTTGTGCAGGACTCAAAAGCGTAGTCGACCACGCTTTTGAGTCCTGCACAAAAGCCGTGTATGTCCGGTAAATGAGCAGAACTTTGTCACATAATGACTCCGTCCTGCTCATTAAAGTCAATGTGGCCATCAGGTGGCCGTCGGCCGCACGTCGGGCTGCACGGCAGCATGCTTTTTTCACTGATTTCTGCCGTGTAGCCCGACGTGCAGCTAAAAACGAGATGTGACCATACCCTAACACCACCATACCAGAATGGCAGTCTAAGTCCGAAACCAGCCAGGTAGGCATAAGCCACAAACTGCTAAAGCGAATAAGCATATCATGGGGTCAAAACCAAGAGAACAACATGAGGAACCAAATCAGAGCCAAAGACAAAACTAAATAACAAGCCAAGGTCATACACATACGGCAGTGTGGTACAAAGTCAGGATCTAGAGGCTTAATCAGGTAAACATGGAAAAAGGTCAGGAACACAGAATTAAAAATACAGGATAAGACTGAGTGATACAGTCAGACTAACAATCACAGACAGCTATGGGACATTTATATTTTTGCCAGATGCCACTCCGGAACATCGGGCCACCTGTGATGGGCTTAATTATTGAGCATTCTGAATAGGCTGCAGCATCACCTGGCCCAGCCAGCCTAGCATGCCCCCTCGTGATGATTGGATGCCCTAAATTCTGCCTCCCGTACTGTGCAGGAGGTGATGAAGATGCAGCGGGAACACAACTGGGTAAGTCTCCTCATGCTCCAGCATCCTCCTCACCTCTATACAAATCCCCATCTGTATTTCTCCACATAGTAATAGTGCCCACTTTGTGATATAGTTAAGCTCCTGTGCCCCCATATAGTAATTAACCCCCCACATATTGTAGTTAGGTGCTCTACATCATACAGTAGTTAAACTCCTCACCAATAAATTAGGCCCCCCTCATATAGCATTTATGTCTCTCATATAGTAGTTAGGTCCAGATATATATACTCAGGAAACCTTATATAGTAGTTAGATCCCCCATATAGTAGTAGGCCCCTCATATAGTAGCTTGGTCCCCCATATAGCAGTCATGTCCCTTCATATAATAGTTTGGCTTCCTCATATAGTAGTTGGGTACAAGTATAACTACTAGTTATCTACTAGTTATAGTAGTTAGTACAAGTGATTTTAAGAAACTTTATTAGGTTTTATTAATCAAAAGAGTTTCCTTTTGTACTCAAAAAGCTATTTTGTAGTCTCCTCCTCTCACTTCTTACCTGCTCATTACCAGGCAAAGTCGTCTTCTCTACAGAAGAGTTCTGGTTCTGCTGTGTCCATCATAACATATAGAGGGGGGTACTGGAGCACTGTAAATGCTGTAAAGCAATGGAAAAGTAATCTGTTGACCTCCACAAATCTGGTACATCCTTGGAAATAATTCCCTGAAAGTGCCACATTTATCTATTCAAATTATAATACTAAAGGTTTCATTGCCATAAGATCATGCAGCGATCATAGTGTTCAATAAGGAAGCTTATTATTTTCCCTAAAGAAGAATGTACTTTGTTGTAAAAAGTATAAATCAATCCAAGAAAAACATTAAATAATTTTGTGAAGGTGATGGTGAAAACAGGTACAAAAGTATCTATATCAACAGTAAAATGTCCGGAAAGTTCTGAATTGAAAGGACACTGAACAAGGAAGAAGCCACTGCTACAAAACAGCCATAAAAAAGCAAGGTTACAATTTTTAAATGTAAAGGTGAAGTAACAAAATAAAACTCACAATGTAATGAGCAGTGGCATAGCTACCATGAAGTCAGACTATGCTACTGCTACGTGGCCCTTTAACTGTGAGCATTCCTGATGAACGCTTACAGTTAAATGCTGTGGTGCTCTGACTGACCAAGCAAGAAGCCATTGGCTTCCACCCTGTTAGTCTCTCTTGTGGCCAAAGGCGGCATTGCAGCTACCAGAGGCTGCTCTCTGTCGCAGCTCCCCAGTGCTTGACTGACATCACTTGCGCGCTACAGAGCTCAGAGAATGAAGGAACGTCAGGGGACTGCGTCGGGCCTGATAAATATGTGGGGTGGGGGTGGGAGTGGGGGGGATTCATGGGACATGGCCCTAAAGTGTGACTCCATTAGAACACCATGGGGGAGATTTATCAAACATGGTGTAAAGTGAAACTGTCTCAGTTGCCCCTGGCAACCAATCAGATTCCACCTTTCATTTTGCAAAGAGCCTGTGAGGAAAAGTGGAATCTGATTGGTTGCTAGGGGCAACTGAGCCAGTTTCACTTTACACCATGTTTGATAAATCTCCCCCCATATATCTACATAAAAAGTCAGTAACTTTAAAAACACATTTACTATTGCTTTCTTTTAAATCCGATTGTATTTGTTGTATCAGATACATGTCCTCCTACACCAAGCTTTTTAATCTCATCATTAGAAATAAGCAAACACAAAGTAAGTTTGGGTTTGCGAAAATCTGAGCACTCAGTGTTTCAGTGGAGAAGATGAATGCAGCTCAAGGGCTACTTAGACAACATGGATATAACCCTAGGAGACCTCTGGCTGTATCCATGTTTTCCAGGCAGCCCTAGGGCTGCATTCATGTGCCCCACCACTGAGATACCGAGCATTTGAGTTCATGCAAACTGGAACTTACTATAAATTTGTTCATTTCTATACACAATGTTGAAATTGAGTGGATGGCCGTCATATAGCAGTAAATAACTGCCATCATTTCAATATAACAGCCGTTGTTCTAAAATAACAGCAAATATTTGCCATTAAATAGCAGCCATCCACTCAATTTCAACATTGTGTGAACAGATCCTTTCTGTGTTTTTAATCCACTCCTGGTTTTGGTTGCAATACTGACTGAAATATACTGACTGAAATATACATATACTGACTGAAATATACGTAGTGTGAACGCAGCCTAAACATGCAATCATTAGATTGCATATACTGATCTATGCTATGCCATAGAGCAGACTCTATACATAGAACGCCGATCTGACAGGGCGGAGGAAAGTGGATTACCCCCGCCCATCGGCAAAAGCGATCAGGACCCCTGCAGCATGGCTGCGGGGTCCGGATCACTCAGTGACAGAAGCTTGTCCCATGCTCTGGAGCTACAGAGGCTTGAGGAAGGTTGTTCTATCGACATTTGATCTCATGTGCATATACACCATTGGCAAAGCTGGATTATGATCTGTACAAAAAAGGTTCTTTAATTTGCATATTAATTTCAGTGCTGTATTAGTTGTAAAATAAAAAAAAACACAGACACAGGCAAAAAGGGATGCCCTAAATATTTGGAGTCTGACCCTGACCTTAAGAATGTTGCGGCTTTAAAACCGCTAATCACATACCGGAGGAATAACACATTGGGAGATATTCTCAAAAACAGGAGAATCTCTCCCAATCCCCTAACATCTAACATGAATAAAAACTGGCTTGGTAAACAATGCATCATAGGTAATAAAAAATGCGGACAATGCGCATATTGTAACCAGATGCTTCAGGTAGCATATATCAGAATTAACGGTGTCGAGTGCTTCATTAGGGAACTAATCACATGTAAAAGCACCTTCATTATTTATGCTATTATTTGCCAATGTGGACGTTTTTATGTCGGAAAGACAAAACGGGCAATGTGCACTAGGTATAAGGAGCACTGCTATTCTGTCAGATCAGGTAAGGGTGTTCCCAGACTAATTACCCATGTAAAAGAGATGCATGGAGGAGACACGAAAGTCCTCCGTTACATAGGTCTGGAAAGAGTACACCCACTAAAGGAGGGGGGAGATTGTCATCAAAGACTTTTACAAAGAGAGACTATTTGGATTAGTCGGCTCAATGCCGTGGGGCCTGCAGGTCTTAATGAGAGGAACGACTTCGGTCCCTTTCTCTAAGTGCTTATATGTTGTTTTTAATGTATTTTTATACACATACTTTTTGTATCTGTTATTCACCTATTTAAGCACCACTCCCCTTAGCAGTGACGTCCTCAGGCCAGAAGATGCGTGGTTGACCATGTGAAACGGCTGTTGCCATCAGACGCCCCTGCCTTCACTTCCCCTCCCCACACATGTCCATGGAGACTGAATAAACGTATGTCTTTTGCAGCGATCCTGTGGTGAGTGCAAGCTCCTTTTTCTCTCTTGTTGGATTATACCTACACTGTTTTAGCTTATTGCACCTCCACGCTGCACACTGCTGCCTAGAATCCTCATTTGGAATTATCCTAGCTCATGGGTATAAAACTCACACCGCATGAACATTGGTGCTAACTCGGATCTACTTCCTACATTGATGCCCTAAATATGTTCACTGATATCTATTAAGCAGTGCCACCTGCTCAGTAGGTAGTAAGGGTAGGTAGCTCAATTACATTGAAGTTAATGGAGCTGAATTGTAATACCACACACAACCTGAGGACAGAGGTGGAGCTGTCTGTGGAAGAAATTAACTGTTTTTTTTTTTTTTGTTTTTTTTATCTTGAACAATCCGTTTAATGTTAGTTTTGGCTTTCAAATATTTATACAAACTACTGACCAGAATACTGCCATGTGTAAGGGGTCTGGCAATGTGAGTCACATTTAATTGTATTCCAATGAGAAATGGAAATGTTTCAGTAATACAAGAGGCCTTGTGATTCTTTAGTATCTATGTGAACTTGTTAGGATTTGATCTCACTTTTTTTCAGGAAACAACTCATACTGGGTTCTGATATGCAGCTTAAAGGGGTTATCCAGTGCTACAAAAACATGCCCACTTTTGCCCCACTCTTGTCTCCAGTTCAGGTGTGGTTTGCAATTAAGCTCTATTTACTTCAATGGAACTGAGTTTCAAACCCCACCCAATCTGGAGACAAGAGTGGTGCAAAAGTGGCCATGTTTCTGTAGCACTGGATAACCCCTTTAATTGTTGTACCTATTTCAGAATCCTATACATAACCTTTCATGGGCACTTCTGTTGAAGAAAAATGTAATCTCCACATATTTTTACAGTCTGAACACTCCAATGGTCTGTAAGAAACCCAAATGCCAACTGAACAAAATTTAAACTCCTAGAAATGCCCTTTCTCAAACAATCAGAAAAACTGTGCAGCTTATAAAGTCGTTTGTTATATTGCTGTGATTTTATTCACAATAGAAAGGTGAGGAAAAGGTCAGCAATAACTCTGTTGTTGCATTTTCGCTCGAAAAAACATAATATTGATCGATAAGAAAATGGAAAAAGCACAACTATTAGCGTCTCACTTGATCTTCTGCGACCTTTACCCTTCTATGTTGATTTTTAAATGTTAACACTGATGTTTCAAAGGTTTGTCCTATTTAGTTGTTATTTAATAATCCTCTGTTTTTTCTTTACTTCTTCTGTATAAACAAGTCACATACATTTCTGTGATGTTGAACCATTGTCCTTACAGCTGAAATAATATGCTGAATGACAATTTTATTTATGACATGGTTTGTATAAACTAGCAAGGTCAAAAGGTGGCCAATAATAGGACTGTGATTGTTGTTAAATATTTAGGAGTGTTGTTCCATTACAGAAAATTTTTTCTTCACTGGAAAGTTATTTTCGCTTTTAAAGCTCAATTCTTTTAATACCAATTTCTATGTGGGTCTTTTTTATTTTTTTTCCCTACACACCGAGCTTCTGAGCCTTTTCCTTTTCTTTTATAAAGGTGAACTCTGGCAGACCTGAGTATTCAGTTCTGGGTCTCTTTACTATTAATACATTTGATATTTGTTTTAGACATATGTTTCATAATATCTGCCTAGAGTTATGCTTTTTTTGTTTTCTTATTGTGTGCTTACTATTTATGTAGATTTAACTTTTTTTGTCATTCTGATAGTGTTGAACAAGCATGCTTGGTCGAGCATAGTGCTCAGTCGATCATCGGGGTGCTTGATCGAGCTCGATGCTCGACTGAGCATCTCATAGTGCTTGGTTAAAGGTGGCCATAGACCTTTAACAACCGACAGATGTTCATTGGGCTGTCAGTTATATCTATCGCTCGCCACAGTAACGCATTACATTTTTTTTTTCTGATTTTTGTATATTTTGTTCCTTGAAGGGATGTTCTTATGCTATTGCTCTAGTGTGGGATATAATTAACATTTGGTGGTACTAAAGTTTCCTATGTTTATTAAAGCGTATAACACGAAGGAATTATTGTCTAGATGGCGAAACCATGTTATTATTTAAGATAGATACCATCAGTGTATGTACTTTTGTTGGTATATTTTAGTCCTAAGAGTAAAGCTACTGAACCTGTATTAAGACTGTTGAGACTATCGAATGCAAACACAGAAACCATAGTAGGTTGTCCTAACAGCCCAGTTAGGTTGTCCAATCTGAATATACAGTTGTCGTATAAGTAGCACTGTGTAAATTGGCTATGTAGTCCAAAAAAATATTTTTCTCAATAGTCTCATTTAATAAACTTTTTCTCATATTTTCTGCACAGTAGAATAGGGTTCCTAATTTATCACAATATCTTCTTATAATATTTCTGTGCTATTCAGTTACTAATTGAATCCTGCAAATGCCAGCAGTGTCGTTCAGTGTCATTAGAAGGAATAGCCGGAGATAAGGAAATGCCTACAGAATGTGACTCACAACTGTTATCTAGGTTGACCTTTCAAGGGACCTAGTGAAGTGTTGTCACCGTGAAGAGATGTAGAGGTCATAATAGGCACTGGGCCAAACAACTTTCATAATGTGTCGGAGCCAGGTTAAAGTGAAGACAGAATCCCTTAACCTGCTCTGTCACAACAGCATCAAGTCAGCACTACCATATCTCTTTTTTTCCCTGAACTACCATATCTCAAACCACCTCATAACTCCAAAAGATACGTATAATCGCATCTGTTAATACACTATTGAAAGGGGATCTTGTAGTTGATTGTCAGGTCTGGATCACATATCTACAAGTGAATGGAAAGTTTTCAGATCAAAAGGGCAATCAGCCAACACCCCATTATTGAGAAAATGTTGCCCTAGATTATTGCAGACATAGATCAGTAGATGCTTATTTCTGTTTTGCTTTGTCTTCCTTTGGTAAAATATGTCAGATGCAGATGTAGGAAGTAAGTTCCAGCATCACTCTCTGGAAAGCTTTGAAAATGAAAATTCTGTGCAGAGCTTGCAAACAAATATGCAAATAGAATATAAAGGCAAGGATACAGATCAGTGGAACAAACCAAAACATTCTATGCAGAGAAAAATTATTTTGTTATACATGGGTAGTCAGAATTGAAACTGTGCTGTGATTTATTCTCCCAGCTCTCAAATTTTACTGTAATTTTCTTTTGTTCATTTCTGGTTTCTGGAGATACATTCTATTTAATCACAGGCAGTGAATAGTTTAGTTCTTTTCTGTATTTTTCTATGTGACATCTTACCCTTACGTGATTTCATTAATTGATTAGGATTATCTACCACATATATTATGATGCCACATTATCTATAAGATAACATGGGCCTTTCATAAACCTTCTTTTATGGTATGTATTTTCATATATCTAAAATACAGAAATTCACAGTAGATCGGTTTTAAATACACTGTACTTACCAGGCAAACATATCACTGATTTACTTATCATTCTGCTGGTAGCTAAGGTAAGGTCTTTTATTACTTGTTCAATTACATACAATATAGACCTGTACGTATTCCTGCAATCATGCAAGAAAGAGATATTATTACATGGTAATTATTAAAGGGCATTTACCAGTGTTTTTTTTTTTTTTTTTTGCAGGATTTACTGTAATATTGAGAAATACAAAGACAAAGCAAGAGGTTATACAAAGAAGTAAACAAAAACAACATATACTTGGCTATAAATACAGAAAACACCTGCTCGGGAGGAGGGCCTTCATTGGATGGATAGCCAACACAAACTTGGTTGGAAAGTAGTCTCCTGACATGGCTGCATTGAGCAGCCATGTTACACACAACCATCATGGTTCCAAAGGCCCTTCCACTTGGGCTTAGGGTGCCTGGTTTATAAACACTTTCTCTCCACCTCTTTTTCAACTTTCCAGAAAGACCCTTTAGTTTTAGGCAAGCCTATATCAGCCCAAGGCAATCAGGCTAATATAGTTCCCTGAACCGCTGTATACAGCTCCTGCAGCAGCCGCGGCACGTACCAGCTGCAGCAGGAGCTGTATACCCGAAAAAAGCACCTTAATCCCCCAGGCGCGTGACAGGCAGAGGCAGGGAGGTAGTCATCTGGGGGGCTTCCCGCCCGTATCTAGTCACCGCACTCTGCCTGCCGAGGGGATGAATGACAGGCAACTAGGTCCGTTACTGGTCTCTCTGCTTGTCTCCCCTGTTAGATCCCCCCTATGTAGCCATCTCCATTGTTAGATTGCCCCCTATGTAGCCATCTTCCCTATTTGATCCCCCCTATGTAGCCATCTCCCCTGTTAGATTCCCCCCTATGTAGGCATCTCCCCTGTAGTTTTGACCCCCTCCCACCTTTGCAGTCTTTCTGTATAAAACAAAAAATAGTATACTCACCTGAATGCAGCACAGCACAAGTCCCGTGTCTTCTCTCCCTGCTCTGAGCATAAGTGTACAAGTGACGCCTCTCATGTGCTGGAGCTCTGGGGGGAGAGAGCAGCCTCTTGTGGCCAAAGGCAGAATGCTGCCTCCGACCACAAGCTAACCTGAGCGGAGCTGCAGGCGGCGCCTCGGCAGTCTAGGCCGGTGATGGGGAGGCCGAATGGGCAGATGATGGGTTGGGCGGCCGGGGGTGACACCAGCGCCTCCTAGCTGTCGGCACCTGCAGCAGGAACGTGTATATATATGTATGGCTGACGTGGAGGGGTTAAAGAGGCTGTTTAGGATTAGAAAAACACATCTACTTTCTAACTATAATAGCTCCACCTTTCCACATTATGTGTGTGGTTTTGTAGGTCATCCCCTTTGACTTCAATAGAGCTCAACTCAGCTCATTCAAATCAACTGGAGTCAGAAAGTTTTATAGATTTGTAATTTACTTCTATAACAAAATCTCACGTTTTCCCAGGAACTTTGTCTCAGTTTTCTAAGAATCCCCACAGAAAACCTCTCCTGCTCTGGATAGTTCCTGTCTCGGCCAGAGGTGTCAGCAGAGAGCACTGTGTCAGACTGAAAATAAAACAACATTTCCTGTCGGCCATAAAGCAGCCAATAAGTATGGGAAGGCTTGAGATTTTTTTTAATAGAAGTAAATTACAAATTTATATAACATTCTGACACCAGTTGATTTGAAAGAAAAAGATTTTCGCTGGATAACCCTTTTAATGCTGAATTTCAATTGGTTTCTACAGTCAACTATTTTTTATTTTTCTTTATAGACAATTAATATAAATGAGGTATTTTTTCTAACAAATTCACTACAAATTCAAGGCAAGATGGGGAGGAGGTGTTGTCTTTTATTACACTGAAAGTTATAGCCTGTGAGACCCTGTTTGATAGGGGGTGGGCCTCACAGGCTTATGTACTTGATCTGGCCTCTAGCTGCCATGGTAACCATCGGAAACTCTGTGATCACATTGCGTGGCAGCAGTCTGGGCTCTGCAGTTGCTACAGGAGTGCAGCTGTGTTTATAGCCCCCTTGATGATCAGGTTGGCTCTGTTTTTGAGCCCACCAGATCATGAAGCTAGTATGGATGGAATGGGATGGGGTAAAGGGCCAATTAATATTAATCAAGTCACATCCTATTTAGGAAACACATTTATATCTGATCATTTGTTTAAACCTAGTGGAACTAATGTCTCCATTTACAGAATCATGGCTGTCTTACGCTGTCACAGATACCCCCACCCCCCTACAAAGACACATACAAAGACATAACATAGCAGTTAAGCAATTTTTGTGCAATAAAACTGTATGCTATATGGTAATAGTCTTAAAGCTACTAAATAATATGAGGGAGAAATATTACCACCATACATATTTCTGTTATATTGTCACAAACCACATCTGGGAGATAATATCACCATGCAGATACCATCATATTGTTACTGACCAAACCCAGCATATCAAGATCACCAATAATACCAGTATACAAGGGGCACATAATACCATTATATCATGACCTTCACACAGTGCCTGGTAATGCCATCATACTTTTACTAAACACAAATCAGTATATCAAGATTAACATTACTAATATTATAATTATACAGGTGACAATACCTCCAGACCATGATCACATAGCATAACAGTATAGTGATCTATGCTATACACAGACCAATGCAATGACCATATATCAGTAGATATACAGACTCTACGGACTGTATAAGTGCTTACATACAGTTACATACAGTGACTCTTTTACAGCCTATTCTTTTTTTTTTTTTTTTCATCTGGTGCAGACTTGTTCTGAAAAAAAAATATACTGTATTAACCCCTTAGGGACCAAGCTTATTTGGGCCTTAAAGGGGAAATCCGGCCAAAATTATTTTTTGATATGTTATTACTTATGGAAAATTAGACAAATTTCTAATGTACATTAATAATGGGAAATGCTCATATACTGTTATTTCCCCTAATTTAGTGGATCATGAAGTGTTAGAATTCTCTCAGAAACAGTGACGTCACGACGAAGGGTGTAATTCTCATGGAGTGTCCAGCAGGGGGCGCACTATATATAGAAGTCAATGAGTACCATTGACTTCTATATATAGTGCGCTCCTGCTGGACACTCTATTGAATCATTTGATGTGTATGTGAAAATGTTATGTACTGTACGTTTTGATTGAATACATTTATGGAATACTTTAGGGAGCAAGTTTCCTTGCTCCCCAAAGTATCCCATAAATGTAATTAATGAATACATTTGCAGTGCACCGAGCAGGGAGGGAGAGAGTTGCCCGTGCATCTACCTCCCCCCTGCTCGGTGCTGGGCACATATACACAGTACTACTCCCCCATTATCTGCAGATGATGGGGGAGTAGTAGCTGTGCTATCCCCATCACATCGCCGCCGCCGCCCGCGCCGCTGCTCACTCAAGGACTGCTCTTCATGCCCCCTCCTCCGCTCCCCCTCCTTCTCTTAGCTTCAAACTAGCTATCCCGAGGCTCATTTCCCGCCGCCCGCGCCGCTCCTCAGACTATCCCATCGCTGACCGCCGCTCTCTGCTCCTACATACTGGCTCCCGGTCCATCCTGCATGCTGGCCGCGTCAGCAATCTGGGGTATTTGCTGGCTATCTGGGGTGGTTATAGGCAATCTAGGGGTGTTTACTGGCTATCTGGGGTGGTGACGGGCAATCTGGGGTGGTTACAGGTAATCCGGGGCACTTGACTTTGGTGACGGGATAAAAAGTGCCAGCAGCATTTGGAACAAGCGATCAGTGATATATAGTATATACCACTAATCGCTTGTACCGGGACCATACCGGGTGGTCCCCGATCATTGCCCAATGCTCTCTGCCATTAGGATGGCGGTGGCCAACTTGGATCAGATGGCTGCCCAGGGAGGGGAGGGTCAGTGACCGGGTCTTTAGGGTTAATCCTGGGGACAGGGGGGCGGGGGGGGGGGGACACATGTTTTCATCTCCTCTCACTGTGGATTCATGGTGAGAAGAGATGTAAGCGTTCAGCTGCACTGGCGATGCCCATTACCAGTGGCTGCCGTAATACTGTTAATAATGGCAATCGCCGGTGCAGGGACCAGCCGGGACTGAACCCACACTCTGCCCCAACCCCTCAGCTACCTCCAGTAGCTGAGAGGAGGGGGCTGTGGGCCTTACTGGCGCCAATGCACTATTCTCTGCCATCGCTGTAAAAAGCTGATGGCACCAGAATAGAGTCTATTAGTGACTGCCGTAAAAATCGGTATCAGTGGTCACTAATAACATAATAAATGTATTTTCTGGGTCACTACGGTAATGGCAGTACCAAATTTGTGTAGGATTTTTTAACTATTACCACTTTGGAACAATAGAAACTATCTTCCTAGCAAAAACCCACAAAAATCGTTGTCACATTGCAAGATCTATAGCATTCTTATTTTGTTCGCGACAGAGCTGGTTTTGGGCTTATTTTTTGCGGGAAGATGTTTAGTTTCTATTGATACCAAGTTTTACATATATATGACTTTTTTACCTCTTTTATGATGTATTTTAAAAGCGGATTGATAAAATACAGCTATTCTGGTACTGTTTTTTCTTTTTACAGCGTGTGTCGTGAGATATAATTATTGATATGTTTTATAGATTGGATTGTTAAGGATGTGGCGATACCAAATATTTATAGGATTTGTGTTTTTGATTTTTTTTTTTTATAATTGTAATTTTTATTATTTTCCAAATAGAAAGACATATAATCGTACAAACTGGGTGATGCATATGTAAAGGTATCAGAGCATTGTTACAGTGCATAACAGAAAATAAATTTCAAGAAAATAACTTAATCACTCAACAGGAGCAGGCAGGAGATTCAGAATAATATACCGTAACAGAGCAGCAACTACCAGGTCTCAGTCAGAGTTGAGAAAGAACAACGTCTGTATGGGTAGGGTCCTGAGACCATACTAAGCCAGTAACAAAATCAAGACAGGACAAGATAAAGACGCGGGACAAGAAGGGAGGAGGAAATGATGGGTGGGGGGGGGGGGAGGGAGAGGGGGGGGGAGGACAAGGACAGGGGAAGACGACAACGGGAAGAGACGAACAAGGACAGGAACCTAGGATGAACCAGAGGCAGGTGCCGCCGGGGAGGAATACAAATCCCAAGGAGCCCAGATAGAGTCAAAGGCCTCCAGCCGGTTGTTCAGGGATGCCGTAAGGCGCTCGAGGGAGCGTAACTCCCTGACTCTAGCCTTAAAATGCGGTATGGAAGGGGAGGACGATTGCCTCCAACATTTGGCGATTAGGGACTTGGCTGCGGTCAGGAGGACCAATAGCAATTTGGCTTGTTTTTTCTTGATAGTTTTAGGGAAAAGGTTGAGGAGGCAGAGGCCTGGGTCTCTATGGATTGTAACACTGAGGATAGTTGATGATATCTCGCACACCTCCCTCCAAAAGGGTCGGATAAGCTCACATTCCCAGAAGATATGGAACTGGGAGCCTGAGTCTCCAGCACATCTCCAACATAGAGGGGATATTGAGGCATTGAACTTATGTAGCACCTCCGGAGTGCGGTACCAGAACATCAGGACTTTATAATGGGATTCTTTATAGGTAGTACATATAGAGGAGGTAGCAGCTCTGTCCCATATAGTGGCCCAGCACTCCGGAGGCAAAGTCCTCCCTAACAGCGTTTCCCATTTAGTCATATAGGCGTGCTGTACCTGGGTTCCTTCAGCAGGGGAGCCAAGGATGCGATAGATGTCCGAGATAAGACCCGAGGTGGAGGTTCCCATTCTAACTAGTTGCTCGTAAGCTGAAGGTTTAGAGACCGTGAGGGCTCCCAGCCGCGACATCATAAAATGTCGGAGTTGGAGGTACATAAAGTGCGCCGAGGGAGGGAGAGCATATTTGTCAGTCAATTTATCATATGGAAGAAGTGTGCGAGACATGGGGTCAACGATGTCTGCAAACTGAAAGAGTGCCTTAGATCCCCAGAGCTTAACAATATGAGACTGAAGACCAGGAGGGAAATTCGGGAAGAGCAAGAAAGAGTTCAGGGGGGAGGCAGAAGAGGTGAGTCCAAACCTGGCAGAACACGAGGACCATATGTGGAGGGTAAAACGGATAGGTCCCAGAAGTGAGAGATGCGAGGAGCTAGGTGGGGAAGAGTGCCACAGGAAGGAGTTAGGATGAAAGGGAGCTAGCCATATTTTTTTCAATTTCCGCCCATTTCTTGTACGCCAAATATTTGGACCATGCCGTGATTTGGCGTAGGTGCGCCGCCCAGTAATAGTGGAGAAAGTTAGGGACCCCCAGCCCTCCTCGAGATCTGCTACTCATCATAACCGAGTTGGGGATTCGGTGCCCCTTGGACGCCCAGATAAACTTGAATGCTGCTCTTTGGACACTTCGCAGCTCTGAAAGAGGGATACGAACCGGGAGCGTCTCAAAGTAGTATAAAAGCTTAGGTAGAATGGTCATTTTTACCGCCGCCACACGGCCTAGGAGCGAAATGTAGTGGGGGGACCATTTAGTCAGGAGGTTCCGTATATCTCGGAAGAGGGCTGGGTAGTTAGCTGAGTATAGGGACGGATAGGAGGGGGTAAGGCGGATACCCAAATATTTAATGGAGGCAGAGGTCCATTTAAATTTAAAATTTGAACTAAGCTGGGCAATCAAGGAGGCCGGCAAATTTAAGGGCATGGCTTCAGATTTAGAGGTATTGATTTTGTACCCTGATAGACGACCATACGTACCCAAAAGGGAATGTAGGTTCGGGAGGGAGATGAGCGGGTCTGACAGGGTGAGGAGGACATCATCTGCGAATAACATGATTTTAAACTCCTTGCCTCTGACCGACACACCTCTGATGTCTGGGCAGTTTCGAATCGCCGCCGCCAGGGGCTCGATGCATAGAACAAAAAGTAGGGGTGACAGAGGGCAGCCCTGGCGGGTGCCATTCGAAAGGGAAAAGGTCCCAGACAACATATGAGGAAATTTAAGTGCCGCTGTGGGATTGGAGTATAAGGCCCTGACCGCTGTTAGGAAAGGCCCAGAGAAGCCATAGCATTGCAATGCCTCAAACATAAAAGGCCACCCAAGGCGGTCAAAGGCCTTTTCAGCATCCAGGCTCAACACAAGGGCACTCTCTTCCTGTTGATTAACAACATCAATGAGGTCAATAGCCCTCCTCGTGTTGTCCCCGCCCTGTCTCCCCGGCACAAACCCCACCTGATCTGCATTAACAAGGGAAGGGAGCCAATACCCCAATCGAGTAGCCAGCAATTTGGTGAATATTTTAAAGTCCGAGTTTAGGAGGGAAATCGGCCGGTAATTGGAGCAATCCAGAGGGTCCTTGCCAGGTTTGGGGATAAGAGTGATGAAAGAGTGAGACATAGAAGTAGGGATAGGGGAACCCTGGAGAAAGGAGTTGTAGAGAGACAGTAGTTTAGGGGACAGTTCAGAAGAAAAGGTTTTGTAGTAGAGGTAGGAAAAGCCATCCGGCCCAGGTGCCCGCCCCGATGGAAGGGCCTTAAGAACCTCTGCAAGTTCCTCCACGGTAATCGGCGCATTTAGTTCCTCGAGCGCACTAGCGGTCAGGGAAGGCAGATTACATTCGTTAAGGAAATCAGAAAGGCATCGGGTTCGGGCCTCCGGGTCCGATGGTAAGGTTGAGGGGAGGGAATACAGTTTAGAATAGAATTGGTGGAAAATGGAGGAGATGTCTTTAGGGTGATAATGTAGGGTCCCCGTTTCATCCCTGAGAGCCTGCGGAGACTGTGCAGCAGCCCGGTCGTTGAGCATCCTTGCCAGGAGGGTATGAGCCTTATTACCCTTTTCATAGAAGCGTTGCCTAGAGTAGAGGAGAAGCTTCTCCACCTTTAGCAGCAAAAGGTCTTTGAGTTTTTCACGAGCCGCCACAAGCCTCCGCAGGACACCCAGGGAGGGGCGACGGGCCAGACGCTGTTCCAGGGAAGCTATGGCGGATTTAGCATTCTGAATGGCTATCATGGAGTCTTTTTTCTGGCGGGAACCTAGTGCTATGCAATGACCCCGTATAACTGCTTTGTGGGCCTCCCATAGAACCCCTTCAGAGGTAACAGACCCCTCATTATCCGAGAAGTAATTAGAGATACTAGCCTTGAGAGAGTCTCTGGTGATCTGGTTTTTTAAAAGGGTGTCATTCATACGCCAGTGACAGTGTCGTGTAGGGGAGAGAATAGCCTTGAAGTGGACTATCACGGGGCCATGATCAGACCAGGAAATGGGGTCAATGGTCGCACTCTGGAGCAGTCGAACAGTAGGGATATTGCCAAAGAGGTAGTCAATGCGAGAGTGGAGTTTGTGGGGATGGGAAAAGAAAGTATACCCCCGCTCCGTAGGGTGGTCAAGCCGCCAAAGGTCATAGAGCTTATGAGCACGTATGAGCTTGCGGAATTCTGCTGATAGTTTAGCTTGTTCCTTAGGGGTAGGCCGGCCGTCTGCTGAGTGTCTATCCATTATCTCAGAGAACGGCAAATTGAAATCTCCCCCAAGGATCCGGGGAGCCGGAGGGTATTTCGCCAATCGGTTGAGGACCCTACGGAGGAAGGGTATCTGGGAGCGGTTAGGGGCATAAACGTTGCAGAAAATAAATTGGCGGCCTTGTAGGGTGCCGTCTACAATGACATATCTCCCCCCTGGGTCAGAATATGAGGAGGAGATCTGTATGGGGCACCTGTGGGAGAATAGGATAGCCACTCCCGCCGTCTTATTGCCTCTAGAGGCCGAAGCAACAGTGGGGTAGGAATGGCGCGCGAACCTAAAAGTTGCCTCCTGATCAAAGTGCGTCTCCTGAAGGAAGGCAATATCTGCATGCAAGTTGCGGAGTTCCCTCAGGAGAAGGCGTCTTTTGGTGTTAGAGTTTAGGCCCTTGACATTGAGAGATATACACTTAGCCATTGGGAAGGGGTAGGAGAATACTAACGAGGATAAGGATACTCACTCTGTCCCAATGGGTGGAAGGGAGTAGTCTCCAGAGCAGCATCGGCCAAGATGGAATCCTAGGGGGCAAGGGAGAAAAAAGGGGGGGGAGGGAACAAGAGGGAAAACACATAGACACATAGACACAACAAAAAACATAAACGAGAAACCAAGAAAAGGAAGGGCGCATGGCCCAAAAAACAAGCCTAAGCGGCCTGCAACGAGGCAGGAAAAAATGCCAAAACAGCACCATGGCTGTCAACTGGCAGCCCCACGGGGGAAGAGGGCGCCACCTGAGGGGAACAAAGAACATGAGAATACTCCGAAGAGGAGGGCCAAATATGACCACACAGCTACATATAACAAATGAGTAGCGGAAAAAAGGGGGGACCCAGAATATCAGCAACAATGGAAATCACTATAACAGATCATGGAGGGGAGGGAGGGAGGGAGGAGGGGGGGTCTCCCTCAGCCAGTAGGACCAGGTGGGGAGCGGGAGCTCTCAGATCTGGGACGTCGCCTCTTCTGACTAGCAGAGTGCCAGATGGATGGTGGGGGAGGGGGTGGGGGAGCCACCGTCCAGTCAGAGATTTTGGGGACTGGAAGGTCCAAGGTGTCGCAAAACACAGGCAAATCCGCCAAACTTCGGAGAACAGCAGAGCGTCCGTCCCGTCTTGCAGTAAGGCCAAACGGAAAGTTCCATCTGTAGGAAGCATCATGATCCCTGAGAGTAGTCAGCAGGGGCCGCAGAAGCCGTCGTTTTTGGAGGGTAATCCAGGAAAGATCTGGGAAAAGCTGTATTTGGGCACCGTAGAAATCCAGCTCCCGGAGGGAACGGGCCTTGGCCATAATGCTTTCCTTTAAGGCATAGTCATGCAAGCAGCAGATGACATCTCTAGGTGGGCCGGAAGAGTTCCTGGGCCGTAGGGCCCGGTGAGCCCTGTCAAACTTAATTTTGTGGGTAGATGGCTCGCCCAGAAGCATATTGAAGAGGCCCTCCAGGGTAGATTCGAGGTCATTGTCCTGTGTCGCCTCTGGGAGACCCCTGACCCTGATGTTATTGCGCCTGCCTCTGTTGTCGAGATCTTCGATGTGGCGCTGCATATCATCCAAGGCAGAGGCTTGTGAGGAGGCCGTGGAGTGCAGGCTAGAAATGTATGCCCGAGTAGAGTCATGGTCATCCTCCAGGGTTTCAACCCTTAGTGCAATGTGTTGAATGTCCTTCCGGACAGCAGCAATTTCAACCCTGAACGCATCTTTCACTTCAGTGATAAGGGTTAGCAGGTCACTCTTCGTAGGCAATTGTGAAAGCATATCCCGAACATCCTGGGGGGATGCAGGCCCCATTAGGGAAGCTTCAGAGTCTGAGTCAGAGTGCCGTCCCCCCGGATTGCGCGGGACCCCGGATCGGGCAGCAGATTGAGAGGTTCTGGGCAGGGTGATATCCTGGTTGTTATTGCCAGCCTTAGTCTTGTCTTTTTTTGGCGGTTTTGTGGTCGCCATCATGTAAGCAGAAATGCGCTGCTGGCCCTTTAAGAGCCCGTGAAATTTGGCTGTAAGGTCACTGGGAAGTGATGGAGGATGATGGGGGTCTAAGGCGCTGGGATGGAGAGTGTCAGGGGTGGGATGAGGCAGGGTTAACCTCTGGCTGCTGGCAGGCCCCAGGGAAGGGGTTAACTCACCCACGAGGCCGGAGGCGCGCTCCGGAAAACAAGATGGCGCCGCGGCCTCCTCAGGCTGCACAGAGGACTCTGCAGGGCAGCTCGGCTCCAGGATCCGGGCGGACAGCGCCTGTGGCTGGGGCTCAGCGGAGAGGCCGGCGGATGGGAGCGGAGCTCCAGGCCCCCGGTTCCCAGGTGACTCTCGGGCCTCCGGAACGGCGGGAAAAGATGGCCGCGGTCGCGGCGTGCTAGCAGCGGCGCCCCGTGTAAGGTACGGGGACGCCGACGAAGCCCCGGAATCCGGTCCCGCTGGAGGCGGCCGATGTCTGGGGGTCCCCCTCTTGCCTCTCCACATATGCTGGGGGTGCTGGGTCGGGTAGAGCAGGTCTGGGTCCCCGTAATGTAGCTGGTGGCTGAGGAGCTCCCTCACTACACGTCCATTCTCCTCAGCGGCTCGCCACGCCCCTGTGTTTTTGATTATGCATCATGCTGACAGGCAATTGGCACAGGGGTTATCCTCGCACTAACAGTGAAAGGCCTCCTTGATTTCTGCTTTTTAACCCTTCTTTTTGCTGCAGAATATAAATGAAGTCTGTGGTACTTAAACACTGCAGTACATAAGGGGTTAAGCAGAAGAACACTACCAGGTCTGTCCCGCTCTGCCCCTTGCACAAGTAGAAAAATCACTGGCCCTGTGTAAACGCGTGGTCAGCTGCGCAGAAAAATCTGGGTGTACTTTAAGATCATAGACTACAGAATGGCACACAATGTCAATCAGCTGCTTCTAAGGGTCCTATTAGGGTCCCTTTACACAGAAAGATTATCTGACAGATTATCTGCCAAAGATTTGAAGCCAAAGCCAGAAACAGACTATAAACAGAGATTAAGTCATAAAAGAAAGCCTGAGATTTCTCCTCTTTTCAAATCCATTACTGGCTTTGGCTTTAAATCTTTGGCAGATAATCTGTCAGATAATCTTTCTGTGTAAATGGACCCTCATGCTAAGTTTACACGAGGCGATTATTGGCCCGATCGTACGATTAACGATTTCGAAGTAACGATTTTTTTCTAACGATCAGCGTTTAGACAGTACGATATCTTGTTTTGCGATCGCACGCCCGCAGCCCGGCCCGCCCCCAGCCTGCCCCCCCGCTCAACCGCAGCCCCCTGCGCCGCCCTGATCGCCACCCCCGCCGCTCTGATCGCCCCCCGGCCGCCGCTCAGATCGCCCCTGGCCGCCGCTCCGATCGCCGCCGCCCCCGCCGCTCCGATCGCCCCCACCGCCGCGGCCAAGAGCATACGTTACCTGCTCCGCGCAGCAGGTCTTCCGACATCCCCGGCTCCCATCTTCAGCGCATTGATTGGCTGAAGAGATGAGCCGGGAATTTCAAATGGCTCCCCTTCAGCCAATCAGTGCTGCCTTGCATTGATTGGCTGAAGAGGGGAGTCGGGAATTTCAAATGGCTCCCCTTCAGCCAATCAGTGCTGCCTTGCATTGATTGGATGAAGAGTGGAGTCGGGAATTTCAAACGGCTCCCCTTCAGCCAATCAGTGCTGCCTTGCATTGATTGGCTGAAAAGGGGAGCCGGGAATTTAAAACGGCTCCTCTTCAGCCAATCAGTGCTGAAGAGGAGCACTGATTTGCTGAAGAGGAGCCGTTTGAAATTCCCGGCTCATCTCTTCAGCCAATCAATGCGCTGAAGAGGGGAGCCGGGGATCTCGAAGACCTGCTGCACGGAGCAGGTAACGTATGCTCTTGGCCGCGGCGGTGGGGGCGTTCAGAGCGGCGGCGATCGGAGCTGGGGGGGGGGCGATCGGAGCGGCAGCGGGGGGGGGGGCGATCAGGGCGGCGGCGGGTGAAGGTGGCGATCGCGGCGGTGGGGGTGGCGATCAGAGCGACAGCGGGTGGGGGTGGCGATCGAGCCGGCGCAGGGGGCTGCGGATGAGCGGGGGGCCGGGCGGCGGGCGGGGCTGTGGGCGGCGGGCAGCCGGACTATCGCGCGGCGACTGTTTACACAGAACACTCGGCGAATTTTTTGCGATCGACGAACGACGATTTATGAACAGGTTAAAAGCTCAAAATGAACGATTTTTCGATCGTTTGCTGCGTTTACACGTACGATTATCGTTCGAATTCAATCGTTATCGCGAAAATTCGCCCGATAATCGCTCCGTGTAAACCCAGCATCAGACAGTTTCATCTTTTTAGATTAACGATAAACGATTGCAAATAAGCAGTTTTGGGAATCATTCACCATAAAACACAGAAGGATAGTCCAGTGGTTCTCAATTCCAGTCCTCAGGCCTCACCAACAGGTCATGTTTTGAGGATTTCCCATACAGAGAACACCTGTGATCATACCTGATGCCCTGAGTATAATTATATCACCTGTGAAATACTAAGGAAATCCTCAAAACATGACCTGTTGGTGAGGCCTGAGGACTAGAATTAAGAAGCACTGGGAAAGTCATTAGTTATGATTGCAATGGCGATCGTAATTACAATTGTTCTTATATCCTAAAAATATGCGTAATAACGAACTAATGATGTGTACATTCACCGAAAGATTTGCAAACAATTATTAATGATTTCATGGTTAGCTCAAAAGATGCCGTCAATGACATACAAACAAATTTTAGTAAGGGTGCCTTTACAAAGAGATATTTATCTAACAGATTTTTTAAGCCAAAGCCAGGAACAGACTACGAACAGAGAACAGGTCAAAAGGAAAGACTGAGATTTTTCCTCTTTTCAAATCCATTCCTGGCTTTGGCTTTCTCTCTGTGTAAAGGCACCCTTAGTCATTTGATCATTGCCTGCATACATACAGAAAGATTATCACTTTGATTCGAATGCTATAATGATTTTCCAAACAATAATCTTTCTGTGTAATAGGACCCTAAGGCCAGCAGGATATTGTCATGCATTCAAACAGGCATGGACTCTCAGGACAGGGATATAATATTACCGCTTTACAGGGGCGGACACAGACTGCTGAGGGCCCCTGTGCAAAAAATGTGTTTGGGCCCCCATAACCCATTTGTTTCTCCACCTTTTTGCCTTGAAGGTGCACACATATGTACGCCCCGGTATCTGGTACATGTGTCCAGGTTTCTCGGGAGGAGCCTACAACGCAGCACAGATGCCAGAGCCCACTATAGGACTGTACTGCAGTCTGTGCAGGCCCCAGTGTGGGACTGGGTTACCTGTGGCCAACCAAAAGAACTGATCATGGGGAGCACCCAAATAAAGAACCCATCCGAAGGGACATGCAGATGTATCTGTAACCACAGCTGCCTGAATAACAAAAATTATAACTCTCAGAATGCCTTACACTTATGAAGCTCTCAGAGAATGCTGGGAGTTGTAGTTTCAACCCCTTGAGTTGTCTGCTCATTTGTACTTCAAATATCAACATATTCTGAGGGATGCAGACTGTAGTAAATGCTGGGAGTTGTAGTTTTTGCAGATGTTGTACTTGGAGGGTCCTGGATGCTGTGTGGGGGGTGAGAGTATATAGCTCAGAGTGTGGAAGTGACCCCCGAACAGCACTAATAGGGGATAGAACAAAGGTGCCCTTAATCACTGTTGGGACACAGGTGAGATACATGTACTGTATGTGGCTGCACAGGTGGGAGACATGTACTGTATGTGGCTCCATAGGTGGGAGACATGTACTGTATGTGGCTGCCCAGGTGGGATACATGTAATGTATGTGACTGCACAGGGGGGATACATGTACTATATGTGTCTGCACAGGTGGAAGACATGTACTGTGTGAGGCTACACAAGTGGGATACATGTACTGTATGTGGCTGCACAGGAGGGAGACATGTACTGTGTGAGGCTGCACAAGTGGGTTACATGTACTGTATGTGGCTGCACAGGTGGGAGACATGTACTGAATGCGGTTGCACAGGTGGGATACATGTACTGTATGTGGCTGCTTAGGGGGTAGATGAAAGAGAAAAACAACCATGCTGCAGGGGAGAGGGGGCACAGTTATTGACTAAAAAGGCATAAACTTACAATAAAACTTATAGCATCAGAAAGGGGGTGGGGGCTCTGTGCTTTCTCTTACACAGTCCACCTTCTATCTTACAATGTCCAGCAGCCTGACAGACACACTGACAATAATCACTCACTGTCAGAGCTGCTGCTGTTGCTCCTCCTCACAGTCTTGTCTCTGATAGCCATAACCCTACAGGATCCCTCCAGCCCCTGTCATCACATACTATTCCTCTCCTCTTCACACAAAGTCTGCTGGACAGTTGAGTTAAGGAGGGGGGGGGGCAGGGGTGTTAGCAGCAGTAGCGTGCAGGAGGAGAGAGGAGAACCAGGCCTGACCGGGCACAACATCCAGTCACTAAGTGGGCCCCACAGGAGAATGGGGCCCACACTTCCCGGGTGCTGATGCCGCCTCGGGGCCTACTACAGACATGTGCCATGCTGAGCTTACACTTTAGAGTCTTAGCCTGGTGGGCCCCTTTATTGGTCTGGGCCCCTGTGCAGCTGAACAGGCTGCACAATTGATAAGTCCGCCTCTGCCGCTTTATAAAGCTTTGGTGCGGCCTCATCTGGAGTATGCTGTCCAGTTTTGGAACCTGATTCATAGAAAGGATGTCCTAGAGCTGGATACAAAGGCGGACAACTAAACCAATAATGGGAATGGAGCATCTTAGTTATGAGGAAAGATTAGGTATTCACCAGTTGAATATTTATTAGCTGCAATTATTTTAGTATTTTTCTTTTTGTAATATTACACAAAATACTCACTCGGAAAATGCGCCTTACTTATCATCTGCACAAAAATATTTTAAAATCGCATCTGCTGGCACAGGGCTACATCTGCTCCACACCAGGTGAATACATTTTCCTTATTTGTTAGACAAAAAAATACTGTGTGTAATTTTATCAAGTCATGCAAAAAAATTTTCAGTGCAATTTTCCCCCAGTTTGGCGAAACCCCCTCCCCTCTGTGACATGGTTCCATTAGAATTAATGGAGACGAGTCACAGTATGAAAAATGAGAAATAAAAAATGAGAAATGCGGCGCACGCAGAGGTCTGCGATCTCCACACCCCCCATAACGCCCCCTCTCCGCCGCACTGGCGAAGGTGGCGCAAATCGGCCCAATGTGAATAAAATATTTGCAAAAAGACCTTTTGCGAATATTTTTCTGCCGATCTGCACCTAAAAAAGTCATTTGCGCCTTTTAATACATGTCCCCCATTGTCTTGAACAAGTGACCAGCAACAAGAAATCAGGGACAGGAACGTTTTGGGAGAGCTATCTGCTTTGTTAAATTTGTCCATACAGGAGTCAGTAGTATTTTTTTTCTGGAGGCTACTGGACAATCCACAAAGAGTGCAAGCATGTGCTACATATGCAATGCATTTTAAGGGTATAAACACACACACCGTATATGCAGCAGATATGCAGCAGATCTGCAGCAGATTTGATGCTGTGTTCAGTTATTAAGATCTAATCTGCTGCGTATTTGCTGCGTTTTTGCTGCGTATCGCAGCAGTAAATACGCTGCGTATACAGTGTTTGTGTTTTTCACCTAAAAATGTATTTACACTTTCTTTTTTCACATTTCATGTTGCTAAATCATTCTGCACTCAATACCCAATGATGACAGTGTGAAAACAGAATTTTGGACATTTTTAAAAAATGTATTAAATAGGAAACCACTGCTCATCACCTACCCAATAGCAGGGTGTAACTCAGCAGTTTCATATTTAAGTGACGACCTGCATTGGCATAAAATGGCTGTGTTTTGGTGCCAAAATTACTGACATCCAAAAAACGGCCACAAAATGAGGCATGCAGAAATCCAAGTGTTTGCCGAGTAAACAACTCGATCAAGATATATTGGACTAAATTTTCAGTTGCAGATGTCACATGTAAATATTTATTTATTTATTTTTATATTTTCTTTTCTAATATATTATGCTTCATACAAGTTCCCTTAGTACTCACTGATTTTCTCATCCAATTTTATGTTTTTCTTCATGAAAGAAGCATCATATGGAATAGATGCTATGAACTGTCAGACTGGTCACAATTAAAGCACCCCTGAGGCTTTTATATGATATAAAGATCAGAATACCTGCAGAAAGCAATCAATTAAAATGGTCTGCTAAAAATACTGACAGCAGCGAGGATCATAATTGTGAAAGCCAAGAGGAAGTTTTATTGATTGGTAAAGGCAGTTATGGTAAAGTTCAAGAGCGTATAGGAAGAGCTATCTGTCTACCAAGCTTCTATGACCTAGGGGTCGGAGTAGATCACAAGAGTCATATTACCTATCACATTCTGAGAATGTGTTTTTTTTTTCTCAGAAAAGTATAAAGCGACTTTTAGTGAACACTATTTCTGTATTTGATAAATTAACTTGTAGGTAAACTATTAACTTAATTCATTACTACAAACCACTCAGTGGCTTGCAGGCATCATCAGACTGTACATAATGTGGGAGCATACTATGAAAACAGCAACATTAATAGATAGGATCATCCCTGGTCAACTCAAAAGGGATGTGCCAAAAGGAAAGGATTTAATTAAAATAGAAAGAAATGGACAGAAGATGAAGGAAGAAAAAGAAAATCTGTGAAACAGAATTGTCAAAGATAGTTGGTTTGAAAGCAAAACCTCAGCAGAATACCATGTACCTCACTTCTACAAAATCTTTCAATGGACATTGAAGATTTGTGTACATACACATGCACACACTTCTTGCTACTTTGTAATGGTAAGCATCAGGTAGAGAATAGTACATTCCTCCAGATAAGGGGGAAACACTGGTGTATGTAATAGGACTTCAAGGGTTCTGCTCTATGAATGTTAAAGGAGTTGTTCACAAACATAAATAAATAAATATTTCAAATCAACTGGTGTCAGAAAGTGTTATTTACTTCTTTAAAAAAAAAGTCTCAAGTCTTCCAGTACTTATCAGCTGCTGTATGCCTGCATGAAGTGATGTTCTTTCCATTCTGGAAAGCAGGAGAGGTTTGTCTCTCACAACTTTCACAACAGCTCTCACAACTTTTATTTCTGCAGGGAGAGCAGAATTAATTTGCAGACGTTGCGGACGGGGAAGGAATGTAATGGATTCGTTCCCTGCCTGGCATGATGTATCTGTTGCTATAGTGCTGCAGCAATTCAAAGAGTTTCCCCATTGCCGGCATTATATTGACACATCATTCTGGACGGGGAACAAATCCATTAGATTCCTTCCCCGTCCATAATGTCCACAAATTTGCAGACATGTGAATGCCCTCTAACCCCTACCCACAGCCTGCCCTGCCTAAGCATTACTCATGGGGTTGCGCAGAAACTCCATGTTGCTCTGCCTAGCACCTCCAGTGGCCAACTGACCTACAGATTCAGCTTCCCCTTAAGGCCTTATTACACGTAGCGATTATTGTTTAAAGATTCACTATAATGATCAATCACAAGTGAAAACTAGCGATTTTTGTAGGGAATGATTCTGAGGTTATTACATTCACAGATTACTGTTATGAACGATTGTTTTTACGTCGTTATATGATCGCTATTAGGACAACCCACAAAACATGTATCGGCGAATGACTTATTACACGAACAGATATGCAAACGAATAATAATTTTTCAACATGTTAAAAGACAAAAATGAATCCTTTTTCATTTGTCGTTTGATCGTTGGGTGTTATTACACGGACAGATATTCGCTCATTTTCGATTGTTATAGCAAATGTTTTAATAATAATCACTCTGTGTTATAGGGCCTTTACAGATGGTACTAACACACAAATGGGGGTGCCTCTAGGGAAACCACTGAGGTGAACTATAACACTAGCACACCAAAAAGGGCCAAAAGCCCATTTACGCACCTAAGTGGTTCCCATGTCTAAAATATAACTTTTATTCGGCTTACACTAATAAAACGTCTATGTGAACTATGCCTGCTCAATTAAAAACACATTCCCCTGCTATCCCTAGGTTTATGTGAATACGTCCCTATTGGGATATAGTGTAGTTCAGGAACCTGCAGTCTATTCCTGACTCACTAATAATATTTAGGTCACTGGGATAATTAGGAATATAGATTGAAGTAATGACCACATAGCCCCTCAACTAGTTTCACCCACTCTTGGGCGTCATCAGGAGGCTTTTGGCCCTTTTTTGGTGTGCTAGTTTTACAATTGGTACCTCTCAGAGAAGAATGAATACACGGAATCTGTAAGTAAATGACAGGGGTCCAGGATCCCAGTGATGTGGCACTGTGCAGGCACGGATCCAGTAAGTATACTTTCTTTGTTATGTTTCTCCCACCCCCTGCTAGCACTCAATTTTTGGATTTTGCCGGACTTCTTCTTGAAGTCTGTTTCACGTAGCAGTTCTCTTTATTAATAGCTGTTGTCCCCCAGTGGCAATTCTTATCTCCCCAGGGGCATCTCACAGATATCTGCTGCAATAAATACATAGGATATGTATATGTAAGATATGTAATTTTTGCAGAATTTGTATTTTCTTGAGCATAATTTATCAAGGGAAATTAGCCAGATTTCCTCAGCTTACATCATGTTCACCTCAGTATTTGGACCAGGAGGGGACATGGTTTTTAGATTCGCTACATTATTCTTGCAACTAATTATGTGCGATTTTTACATTACTACATCAGTAGCCCACTGCTACCATAGCAGCTTTTATTTTTTAGCCAAGTTGTTTAAAGCAAAACTCATGCAGAAAAATGTGCAAAAATTATCAATGCATGTGTGCCTAATACTACATTTTGTGCAAGGAAAAAAATTGTGAGACAATACATTTCCCCCATAGATTGCACATTATAGCTATTGAGCATTGCACTATTGCTTCTTCGCTAAATTTACAATAACAAACATGAGATTCTTATTGCACATTTTGATCCAACTATATAAGTCCACTTGCCACCTTTTGGCATCCTCTTGCAAGAGGTTTCCTGACCTAATAGGTGTAGCACTGTGCAGCAGTCTAAATAAGAGCAACCATAGAAGGAGCGACTTCTCACCCCTGTTGTACCATTACTGCCAGGCAAGAGTCTATGCTTTTTTTTCATACAATCATCCTTTGCATCACATTGTTCACCACTTTACAATGTTCTTTGTGTTTATTAGTAATTGGAACATCAACCTCATTTTAATTTCACAATTTTGTTAAACATTCCATGGGCGATGCACAATGAAAATAATATGATTTTCTTAGGAACCTTAAGCTATTCCCAGATCCCAATGGATCATATGTTTTTGCAAGACAGAACTATTCTTGCTTCCCAGTTTGTATGATTGATTGCCCTTGGTGTATACAAAAGCAAAATATGTTTAAACAAGGTTACAGAGTGCAATCTATTATCCTCTTATTCACATAACCAGCCTTTAAATATACAGTATTTTTGAAGGCAAGATCAATCTTCTGCTTGCTAATGCCATGTTGTAGACCATAGGTTTCAATTGCTTTAAATCCAGGGACTTTTCAAGCATAACAGAACAAAACGCTTGTAATGTACAGCTTTCCTTAAACTACTAGGCAACTAATAGACAGTGACTGGGTAACCCTAAAAGCAATGTTTCCTGTGTCCGCATATACAATAAAAAAAAATAATAAAAACCTTCCAAATCTAAATTTTGAAGACAAAACCTTCCACATTCTATGCTAAAAATATGTATTATCACTATTATTTTTTGTATTCTTTTACATTCCTTGCAGTGTAAGGCTATGTTCACACAACGTCAAAAATAGAGAAAAAGCGGCCGATTTTCATATTAAAAATAACGGCCGTTTTTGCCGTGATTTATCTGACTGCAATGGCAATGCATTAAAGTCAATGGGAAGACGGACGTCCAATGCACACAGTATATTGAATAATGGACGTTTTTGCCGCAGACATCAAAATAATGAACATGATCATTATTTTCAGATGTCTTTTGCAAACAGCGGACGTTTTTTATTACTAGTTCACACACAGTTTTCCTTTTTCCACCGTTCTTTCTCTGTCTTTACTGTAAAATTCAATGGACTTTTCAATTAAGACACACCCAAAGTTCAATTAGTAATCCCGAACTAGAATAATGTACGAACACCAGTCATTGTAATAAGAGGAGGCCAGGCTGCTAAATTACGTCTGTTATTTTAGCCTCAAAATAACGTCCATGATTTTAAACGGAGCTGAAAAAAGGTTGTGTAAACATAGCCTTAGGGTCCCCTACAGATTATACAGCCATTTTTACCTCCAAAATTGTAAAGTGCTGCTGAATCTGTTGGCACTAAATATAAATTATTAGTTTTATAAATAAAAATTATTATTATTATCATCAACAAAATTTTATATATGTGCTAAAGTGTTTATTGTTTGCAATATGAATGAGTTAATTAGATAAATCTTTTATTTTTATTTTATTTTGGTAAACTATTTTGAAAAACCAAATTAGCAGATAAAGGCTATGTTCACATTACATTCACAGAAGAAAAAAGGTGTCTGCTTTTTCTATTTAAAAAGGCGTCTGTATTTGCAGCGATTGAATTGACTTCAATGCAATGTATTCAAGTCCATGGTATGACAGACATCCAATGAACACAGTGTATAGAATGACGGATGTTGTCTGCACAGATGTCACCATGATAAATATTTTTTGATGTCTTTTGCAAACACTAGACGTTATTTTTTTAGTTGTTGACACACAGTTTTTCTTTTTCACAATCCTTTCACCGTTTTTACTATTAAATTCGATGGACTTTTCAAAAGACACACCCAAAGGCCAATTAGTCCACCAAAAGTAGAATAATGTACCAACAACCGTCATTGCACTGATGGGCGGACAAACAGTAAAATGACAGATGTCATTTTGAACTTAAAATTATTTTTTTCTTTTTGAAAACGGAGAGTAAAAACATAATGTGAACATAGCCAAATAGTAAATTATGTGAAGACTAAGGCAACTTTTTTACTGTCAGGAAATCCTGATCAGGCGGCTTCAGGAAAACATCAGTATTTCTGACAGTTATCAGTCTTTATGGTCAGAAAACCATCAGAAGTGCTTTCAAGTTTTCCTGATCAGAAGAAAGAAATGTATTGTAGCGTTTGTTTATTCTGGACCCTTTCCGGATGTGCATCAGGAAAACATCTGTAATTTTCAAATGCTACCATAAATTTCTATGGGGGCACCCATGACAGAATTTTAGACAAAAATGGGACAGGCTTATGTATTAAACATATGGTTTGCTGCTATTTCATATTTCATAATTTGGCCATGTTACAAAACCTGGATTTTGATGTAAAATAGTAGAGATGAGCGGAGCCGTTTAAAATTAGAAAAAGAGCTGATAGAGAAGTTGGAGAAAATTGGACTAAATCCCTGGATAGTTCAGTGGATTTGTGGTTGGCTGAAGGAGAGATATCAGAGGGTTGTTGTTAATGGTGTATATTCTGAGCAGAGACTGGTTACAAGTGGTGTGCCACAAGGGTCTGTTCTGGGTCCTATTCTTTTTAATATGTTTGTAAGTGACATAGGAGAAGGGTTGATAGGTAAAGTTTGTCTGTTTGCTGACGACACACAAGTGTGCAATAGGGTGGATATTCCTGGAGGTGTCAGTAATATGGAAAATGATTTAGCTTTGCTAGATACGTGGTCCAAACAGTGGAAATTGAAGTTCAACGTTTCCAAATGTAAAATAATGCACTTGGGGAGGAGGAATCCTCTATCCGAGTATCACATCGGCAGTACTGTGCTGGAAAAGACTTCAGAAGAGAAGGATTTAGGGGTAATGATTTCTGAAAGCCTTAAAATGAGTCACCAGTGCAACCAGGCGGTGGGGAAAGCAAATCGTATGCTGGGGTGTATAGCTAGAGGTATAACCAGTAGGAAGAGGGAGATTGTGATCCCGCTGTATAGAGCTCTGGTGAGGCCACATCTGGAATACTGTGTCCAGTTCTGGAGACCTCACCTAAAAAAGGACATTGATAAAATAGAACGGGTCCAAAGACGAGCTACAAAAATGGTGGAGGGTGTGAGGCATAAACCATATCAGGAAAGACTTAAGGATTTGAATCTGTATAGTCTGGAGGAAAGACGGGAAAGGGGGGACATGATTGAAACCTTTAAGTATGTTAAGGGACTAAATAAGGTTCAAGAGGGGAGTGTTTTTAGTAAAAAACTGAGCTCAAGAACAAGAGGACACAGTGAGAGGTTAGTTGGGGGAAAGATCAGAAGCAATGTAAGAAAATATTATTTTACTGAAAGAGTAGTAGATACCTGGAACAAACTTCCAGCAGAGGTGGTTGGTAAATCTACAATAACAGAATTTAAACAGGCCTGGGATAGACATATATCTATCCTAAGATAATAAGGAAGAAAATACTAAAAGGGCGGACTAGATGGACCCAGTGGTCTTTTTCTGCCGACAATCTTCTATGTTTCTATGTTTCTAATTGTTCATTTTCTCGTGGTATGCCCCACATGATGTTTTTGACATGCTTGGCATGTGGTGGTATGTAAAACATGGTGTGTCTTGCATCTGTTATATAATGCGATTAGAAAAACTTTAGGATTAACATTTTAATCAATCTGCTGTGTCTTGGTGTCATATTTACACAAGCCACATTGAGTGTAGCTGCATGCTATACATTTATGGTAAGATAACCATGTGGTTTTAGAAGCCCTACTAGTATACATACTTGGGGATAAATGATTGGCTAAATCTTAAATTTGGCCATGTTACAAAACCTGGATTTTGATGTAAAATAGTAGAGGTGAGCGGAGCCGTTTAAAATTAGAAAATGACAATTGTCAAAAAATGTTAATCAGCCAGTCAATCATTCAATTTCCACAATGGACAGCAGTGGACCTTGGTGGGTCAGTGGCATAAAATCAGAAATCTTTTACACGTTCCAATCCCCCTTCAAGTATCCTTTTACCTCCCCTTGTGTGGCAACCTTTGTCTCCTCAGTAATTTAAGTTGCATCCATTTAAGTGTCAATTTTATGTCAATTTCAATGAATTCAATTTAAAGGGAACCTGTCACCCCCTGTGCGGGGGCAGAGCCCGGACGACCCCCCCCCCCCCCGCTAGAGACCCTTATACTTACCCCGGAGAATGAAGTCCCACTCCTGGAGCCGCTCCCGCTGTCGGAAGTCCGGCGGGCGCACATCAGAGATGAGTCCGATGCCCATAGAGAATGAATGGAGCCATCAATCTCTATGGGCATCGGACTCATCTTTGATGACGCTGGGCTTCCGACGGTGATATCTCGGCAGCGGGAGAGGCTCCAGGAGCGGGACTTCGTGCACGGGGTAAGTATAAGGGTCTCTAGAAGGGGGTCGGTCGAGCTATGCCCCGTCACGGGGGGTGACAGGTTCCCTTTAATTAAATGTATTTCAATGTGAATCCAATTATAAGTTTAATTTTATTTTTTCCATTCAATGTGAATTCATTTATAAGTTTAATTTTAATATTTTTTACATTCAATTTAAACTCCATTTGAAGTTGTTGTTTTTTTTTTTTTTTTTAAATCGATTCAATCGATTCAAGATTAAGCTTAAATTTGAAATTTGACATGAAGTTCAATTTAATTTTTTTGTTTACCGTTATGAACGTCCACTGCTCATCAGGGAAGCCCTCATCACACCTCTGCTGCTGTGGCAGCAAGGCCAAATAGAGGTCACAACACTCTGGACTCCTAGGTTAAATCGAGGCCAGTATTGAGGCAGCTTATCGTGTGCCTCCAGCACCTCTTCCTGTTATGATGACGAAACACACCCTATCCCTCGGTAATATACCATTTAACAAACATTGGCTCTTGGCAAAGTCACTAAAATACTTACACTTACCTATGTTGCCATGCTTTCAATTATCAACTTAAAGACCTGACTGTTTACGTGCTACCTAATATATCACACCCCTTGACAGGCGCAATTGTCACAAAATAATTAATGCTATTCACGTCACTTGTCAATGGTTTTAATGTTATGGTCGATCAGTGTATAAGAGTATTAAATGGTACAGGACACATGCTCTTTGTAAAGTGAAATGAAAAATAAAATGTTCTCAATGAACAGATAACCTTTGGCTAATCAATACTCAATGTGAAAGGTTAAGATTCAGCCTGAGGAAAGAAGTGTAAGTTTAATAGGGGTGACCTGTCCAGTCTTAAGATGAAAGGTACAGCCGTAGATTACTCCAATGAGAACACCCTAAGGGACAATGAACAATAGTTTGGTAGGTGCCTAAGTTTGTATAAATAGAATGAACAATTTTTTTTGCCCTTATATGATTTTTTCCCCTTCCTTTAATAAGTAACCTTTTCCAAAGGATATATTCTTTGTCATTGATCTCTTATTTCCAATCTTTACATGTGCTCAATATGCAGGATTTTAATGTGTTTTTTTTTTTTTTTTAATAGAAGTATCAAACTGATACAATTGTCTTGGCCATTTGGTTAAATCTTATATCTTAAATCTTTCATGTAAAGCCCATCTATGTTGACATCCCTATTGTGGTCAGTAGTTGGTTTCTATGATCATGATGTGTTGAAGGAATGAGGTTCCGGAATCTATCCATTCAAAAGGGATGAAATATTTGAATGAGAAATATATGCCAAAAATGTAGAAAACCCCCATGTAGTCAAAGTACAACAAAGCCCATTCATTTAGCAAACTTACCTCCTTCTCCTGATATACTGCACTTTCCCTCCCATTGTTGACAGATCACTGTCTAGATTACAGAAGACCACAGTGTGTGTGTATATACTGTATAGTGTATATAAATATGTATACTGTAACGACTGGAGTTGTGGATCCGCTGGTCCACTGCTAAAGGTGATGTAAGCCGCACCACGGAGCAGAGTCTAAGGGGCTGCTGGTCTTCACCAGTGCCCACCGCAAGGCGGGATGGACTTGCTGCGGCAGGTGACCCCCAGGTCACTATCCCTGGCTTGGCTTGCTAGCGGTGGCAGGTAAGGTACAGCCGGAGACAGGTAGGCAGCAGGCTGGAACACAACAGGGCTTATGGCTGGAGCCGGTATAACAGTCACTGGCAGGAAGCATGGATAGCTGAAACCAGGAACAGCAGGAACGACAGGCAGAAACCATGGGCAGGAACCACGGGCAAACTGGGACCACAAACTATGGCAAGCATGCAGAGGCTCCAACAGGAAATGTCAGCACGGGTGTTTAATTTATAGGGGAGGTGATTGGTGCAACTAACCAATTATGGATGCACTGTCCCTTTAAGGGAATAAAGTCAGCAGGGAGCAGGAGTGTGGAGCAGGTGAGACGCCCTGCTGGGCTGAAGATATAGTCACGCCAGATCCCTGCACATGGGTTCTGGTGTCTGCCAAGAGGGAACCACGGGCCGGGAGAGTGTGGCAGTGGCGGTGGCCGAGAGCATGGGATGTCATCGCAGCCTTGACATATGCTATATGTATATGTATATATATATATATATATATATATATATATATATATATACACACACCAGCCAGACCACTGCTTTTAGATCAGAGTAGTGGTCAGTTACCTAGACAACAAACTGTCAACAATGGGAGGGAAAGAGCAGCATATCAGGAGGAGGAGGCAAGTTTGCTAACTGAATGTATTTGCAAAAATGTTTAATCTGACAAGCCCTATAAGAATAACTATATTGGTTAAGATGAAAATTCCCCTTTAACAACTGTACCTTTTATTCAGGACTACTAAATATTCAGCCTTCCAAGATTATTAAATCTTGTAGGGTAAATGAATTGACTTGATGAAATTGTATGTGATTTAGTTTTTGTTAAACCTACGAAAATATTAAAGCTTGGAAACATCAGTCAAATGGCAAGTTACATAGATTCACATTTACAATTACATCTCTGCAGAGTCCACATTCCTATAAAACCTGTTCTTTCGATGGCGTTTTCTGTGTTTTGCATCTGACACGTATTTTCTTCTTTTTTTAGCTGCTTGCCCTTTTAGTTCAATTACTGCAGACCTTTGTGACTTTCAAAATAAGGTCAATAGTACTTTAACAAATTCTTGAATTCTCTTTTTACAAGCAAAAAAAGCATATTTCATATTACAAGCTGGTTGTTTACAGAAACACAAACATTTTGTATACATGTGAATAATTATAGCTAAAGAATGCAATGATCTGAAAGGCTCAATCAAATTGTTTTCTTTTTATTAACTTACACTGATCAGCCATAACAGTGAACAACATAAATTAAATTGCCACAAAGATCAAAATATGATGACTAGATGACTAGATCAGAGCATTTCTAGAATGACAGACCTTGTGGTGGTGGTGGTGGGTGGGGGTCCTCATATGCAGTGGTCAGAACCTTCCAAATTTTCTCCAAGGAAGCTAGCGAGCCAGCATCAGGTTCCATGTTCCCAACATAGTAAATGAAGCTGTCTGATGTGATTCACAGATTGCTAAAAAGGTTAATGATGCGTATGACGGATGACTGGAACATGCTTAAATACTGTTGGCTGAAGAAGTTGGATGCAGCAGGAGCACCTGGAAAACATGGATACAGCCAGGACTCCTGGACTTCCTAGAGTTGCATCCAACCAGCCAAGTGCTGGTTGAAACAATCGGACTCAAGCATGCTCAAGTTGCACTTATCGCTAATCGTCATAGCTTGTGGTCTAATGGGCTGCATAGGTGCAGATTGGTGCACACACCAGTCCTTGTCCACCACCAAAAGTGCCTACAGTCCATGAATATCAGAACTGGCATGTTGAATGATATCGAAAAGTGGCTTGATCTGATTAATCATATTTTCTTTTATTTCACGTGGTTAGCTAATTTTAAAAAAAATCATATTTGTTTGTTGAATTGCCCGAACTATTAAATTATTGCCTTCCTGATATCCCACGGCAAAAAAAGGCCAAAGTGCAAAATTGCCGATTTTTGGTCACATCAAAACTGAACAAAAATGTAATAAAAAGTGATCAAAAAGTTGCATATACACAAGCAAGATCCCAATAGAAAGAAAAGCATTATAAGGCTATGTTCACACAACATTTTTTCAGCTCTGTTTAAATTGATGTCCGTCAATTTGAGTCTAAAATAACGGACGTCATTTAACTGTTTAGCTGTTGGTACATTATTCTAGTTTGGATTAATAATTGGCCTTTGGCTGTGGCTTAATTGAAAAGTCCATTGAATCTAATAAAAAACGTCCGCTGTTTGCAAAAGAAGTCCGAAAATAAGGATCATGATCATTATTTTAACGTCCGGGGTAAAACATCTTTTATTCCATACATTGTGTGCAATGGAAGTCCCTCTTTCCATTGACTTCAATGTATTGTATTGCAGTCAGTTAAACCGTGGCAAAAATGGACTTTATTTTAAATAGCGAAATCGTCCGCCTTTTCTCTATTTTTGACATTGTGTGAACATAGCCTAAGGATGGTAATAGAGCTTTTTTAAACAAATATTTTTTTTCTTAAGTTTTAAATTTTTTAAAAGCCATCAAATAAAATAAAAGTTATATAAATTGTCTATCCTTGTAATCGTACTTACTTGAGGAACATAGATAACTTGTCAGTTTTACCATAGGGCAAACGGTGTAAACATGAAGCCCATGAAATAAAAAAAAATGCTTTATTTCAATTTCACCACACAAATATTTTTTTTCTGGTTTAGCAGCATACTTTTTGACAAAATTTAGTCTGTCATTGCAAAAATGAAAAAATGCAAGCGCTATGGCCCGTTAAACCCCCAAAAAAAGAAAATAAAAAATGCAAAAATGAAAATAGGCTGTTTTCTTAAGGGGTGAAAGATGCCAACAATTTGGGCCTTCAGGACATCATTTTTTAAACCTGACTTGTCTAACTTTATGGGGTAATGATAATTTTGTGATGATTTCAGATATCCAAGTGATTCTGTGATTGTTTTATGTGCGAATTTGTGCTTTTTTCTGGATACAGTCAGCAATTATTTGTGGGGAAAAAAATTTTTTAAACAAAATTCTTGTGAAAAATAGTCATGGAACAAAAGTTTTCCATATGTTTACTTTATGTTGTCATTATTAGGTAAACACTTTTTTAAGACATTAGCAGCAAAGTTTCTAATTTTCATTAAAATTATTTTAAGAAACTAACTTATTTCTGAAGTTGATTTTAAAAGCCTGTATGCTAAACCCCCCTAAAAAGCACTCTGTTTTAAAAAAAATTCATGGTGTAAAAAAAAACATGGTGTAGGAATTGTGTTAACCCTTTAGATGGTGAACAGAAATGAAAACAAAGTGTAGGCGCAATTTTAACATTTCAGGGCAGATGCAACAAGAGCCAGGGTTTTTTTCTTTTTGCGCCAGCCTAATTTTAAATTTCCCCTGGTGAGAACAGCGTGTCTCCGGATGTTTTGAAATTGCTGACAGCAGCGGAGAGCAGACAGCCTAGAGCCTGGCAACAGCATTGGAATGGGACAGGTAAGTATATATCACTGACATCTCCCCCAGTAGCATAGGTAAATGTAGTTTTATCCCGGACAACCCTTTAAATCAGGGGTGGGGAACCTCAGGCCCACCTCAGGCCCGCATCCGGCCCCTGATACCTCCCGATGCGGCCCGCAGTCAGCAGCTCCCCTGTGACGTGCGGCGCTCTGGTGGGGCAGGAGCTGGTATACACAGCATCTTCCTGTATCTGTGACAGCTGTCAGACACAGGAGGATGCTGTGAGTGCCGTCCCCTGCGCCACCAGAGCGACACATGTCTTCCTTCTCCTGCGGGCCACGCACGATGATGTCATTTCATCACGCGCCGCCTGCAGGAGAATACGGGCACAGACTAGAGGAGAGAGAAGAGGACCTGGGCAGCGTGGAAGTGGAGGAAAGGTGAATGGGATGTTTATTTCAATTTTTTATTTAGGACAGGCACTGGGGTTAACTAGGCTACCAGGGACATGACTGGAGGGGAGTTAACTAGGCTACCAGAGACATGGCCGGGGGGGGGGGGGGGGGGGTAAACTAGACTACCAGGGACATCAGTAAGGGGTTAACTACAGCTACCAGGGGCATCACTAGAGGTTAACTCTGGCTACTGGGCATCACTAAGGATTCACATCAGGTACAAGGGGCATCAAAGAGGGTTAACTACAATAGCAGGGGCACTAGGGGAATAATACTTTGCCTTGCCCCGGGTGCTGCAAACCCACGCTACTAACTGCCGCACACAGTATGCGGCCCTCGAATGATTTTATTAATGCCCGACTGGCCCTTGATATGGAAAAGGTTCCCCACCCCTGCTTTAACCCCTTAACGACGCATGACAGGTAATCTCAATGGGAGATCAGTGCTGTGTATATAGAAGTCTCCCAGGAGGCTTCTAATTACTGTTAGTGAAAACAAAATAAAGTGTTTTTATTAATAAATAACCTCCTCCCCTAATAAAAGTCCAAATCACCCCGCTTTTCCCATTTTATAAATAAATAAACAAACATGTTTGGTATCGCTGCGTGCTTAATCACCCGAAATATAAATTTATTTAATTCATGATCCCTCACGGTAAACTGCGTAAGCGCAAAACAATTCCAAAGTGCAAAATTGTGCTTTTTGGTTGCATCAAATCCAGAAAAATTGTAATAATAAGCGACCAAAAAGTCGCATATGCACAAGGTACCGATAGAAAGAACACATCATGGCGCAAAAAATGACACCTCACACAGTCCCATAGACCAAAGGATAAAAGCGCTATGAGCATGGGAATAGAGCGATTTTAACCCCTTAGCGACCCATGACGTATCTGATACGTCATGGCGCCGCGGGGGGTGTTCAGAGCGGGGTCCCGCCGGGACCCCGCTCTGAACGGCGCTGATCCCGGCTGACACGTGCAGCCGGGCAGTGCCTCTGTTAGCCGGCGCGGGTCCCGTTGCCGCGCCGGCTAATTAAGCACTTCAATGCAGCTGTCAAACCTGACAGCTGCATTGAAGTGCTTTATGCACAACATCCCTGGTGTCTAGTGGGACGGATCTCCCCCCCCGCGATGCGATCACGGGGGGGAGATCTGTTCTTCTGGCCGGGCCGGCACTCAGCGTCGGAATGACGCTGATCCCGGCTCGGCAGTAGATTGCTATGGCCTGCAGCAGGCCATAGTAATCTATGACCGATCTCATGGATCTTTGCTGTGTATATACACAGCATTGATCTCTATGAGAGATCATTGCTGTGTATATACAAGCCCCCCAGGGGGGCTTCTAGTCCATGTAAAAAAAAAAGAAAAAAAGTGTTTTTATTAATAAAAAATCCCCTCCCCTAATAAAAGTCCAAATCACCCCCCTTTTCCCATTTTATAAATATAAATTAATAAATAAATAAATAAATAAACATATTTAGTATCGCCGCGCGCGTAATCGCCCGAACTATTAATTAATCACATTCCTGATCTCGCACGGTAAACGGCGTAAGCGCAAAAAAATCCCAAAGTGCAAAATTGCGCATTTTTGGTTGCATCAAATCCAGAAAAAATGTAATAAAAAGCGATCAAAAAGTCGTATATGCGCAATCAAGGTACCGGTAGAAAGAACGCATCATGGCGCAAAAACTGACACCTCACACAGCCCCATAGACCAAAGGATAAAAGCGCTATAAGCCTGGGAATGGAGCGATTTTAAGTGACATATATTTGTTAACAACGGTTTGAATTTTTTACCGGCCATCAGATACAATATAAGTTATACATGTTATATATCATAGTAATCGTAACGACTTGAGGAACATGCATAACAAGTCAGTTTTACCATAGGGCGAACGGCGTAAATGCTAAACTCCCCGAAATCAAAACAAATTCGATTTTTTTTCAATTTGACAGCGCAAATGATTTTTTTCCGGTTTCACAACATATTTTATGGAAAAAATTATGCCTGTAATTGCAAAGTACAATTGGTTTCGCAAAAAATAAGCGCTCATATACGTCTCTAGGTGAAAAAATGCAAGCGCTATGGACTTTTATGTATAATCTGATTTTATTGGCAACCATGCAAAAGAACAGATACACATTAAATCACACGCAATAAACTGCGACCTGCAAGTCGCATGGTGTCAGGTTTTCTAATATTGTAAAAGAATACAAATAGAAGCAGCTATCAATTATGGCATAATGCTGCTAGAGGTGCACATGGCACCAAACAGAACCAACAGTCAGCAAAAAGTAACATTGATGAATAGGCATGTAGGAAAAAAGAAAAAGGGAAGGGAAAAGAAAGACAAAGGGAAAACAAAGATGCAAAGAAGAGCAGAGGAAGGGAGGGGGATGGCAGGGGGAGGAGGGTGACCACTACGGTCAGTGAGATTCGCCAATCCCAGAACCACAGAGTCTCCGGGTGCGCTATGGACTTTTAAACATAAAATGGAAAAAGCAAAAGCGCAAAAACGAAAATTGGCTTGGACCTTAAGGGGTTAAGGAACGTTTATTTTCTGTAAAAGGTTTTCATTTTTTTTACGAGCCATCAATTAATATAAAAGTTATACATGTTACATAACGTTTTAATCGTACCGACTTAAGGAACATATATAACATGTCAGTTTTTCCATAGGACACATGGCGTAAAAATGATGCCCCCCCAAACAAAAAGAATTGCGTGGGTTTTTTTTCAATTTTACTGCGCATGTAATTTTTTTCTGTTTTCCCAGCATATTTTATGCAAAAATTCAGCCTGTCATTGCAAAGTACAATTAGTGATGCAAAAATGAAGGGCTCATGTGGGTCCGTAGGTGTAAAAATGCAACTGCTATGGCCTTATATACACACGGAGGAAAAAACGAAAACGCAAAAACGAAAATTAGCCCGGTCCTTAAGGGGTTAAATATTATTGCCTCCTATTTGTGTATGATAGCTGATTAGCTATGTAACGAAGCAGAAATTATGGGTTACAGTGAAGGTGGCCTATAGACATCAAAGGCCCAACTTGGACATTTTCCTAACCAATTACATATCCATGACACTTCCTGTTCTTTAGAGATACCAAGTTTGTGGTCTCCTCTTTATCACCACAGACAGGATTACAGTGAAAGATGCCACCAGTAGAGAGATAATATTGGTTCAAACCATTCACAGTAGATGATGGTCAGTTCTCAGCCCACTCTGCACAATAACTTTTGCCCAGGTCACAAAGCATGCCAAAAGAACTCTCCAATAGAAGCGAATAGGGTAATCTCCTGTCTATTATGTTTATGGGGCTTACTGATAAGCATATCTATAAAAGCTGTGGAAAACAACTAAGACACCCTGTCTTCCACTATAATAAGGTAGTAATCATGGACAATATGACAAACCAGAAAATAGTAAAAACATGATTCAGTAACATTTGTAAAAAAAAAAAATTAAATGTAGGTTATACATTTTAAAGTTTTAAAATATGACCTAGATAAAATATGATCTATACAGTTTACAGTCATAGATGATTAGTTTGGTTTGGGCAATAATTTTATACAGTATTAGTAAATATTTAGCTGGTGGAACAGACACATGCAACAATGTGCCGTTCACAGCCACTCAGGCGCAACTCACAGGCTCTCTGCCAGTATTAGTAAATAGCATGTTGTCCAAGGGCTGAAAAATATTTAGTGACCTCATCAGACAGTTACTGCCTACAGTTTTTATATCACTTTGGATAAAATAGGATCTGTCATCAGCATGGACAACACCTTACCCCATTTTTGCGTACACAGAAGGCATGTGGATATTTAATTTTATTGTTCATTGAATAGTAAACACCTTTTTTTGGTTGTTCTAAATTGCTCTTTTTTGTAGAGTTTTATAATTTAATAGATTTACTTAAATTTGCCTTACAATTATTTTCCTTATTCAGAGCATAAGAAAAAAAATCTGAAACAGACAAATTAATTTTGATTGATGTAATTTAACCAAGCAACCAGTCAAAGTGGCTAAGAATAATGATAAGGTTTATGCAAATAGTCTTGTGACTTCTGTCAGGGGCCAATATGTCAGTTCCTCTGCACAACAAGGAACTGATAAGAGTACACAGTTCCAAGACTTGTTCAAAAATCACAACTATTTGACTAATGGAACAGGACTAGACCCTTCATTATATTTGTATCTGTGTTTCTATTACATGGATTTGTCTATTTGTCTGCAGCATATCCTGACATACACCCTGAAGCTGCTGAAAATGCTTATTTCCTGGTCCAGTCTCTCCAATTCTCTGTCCTCCACCTCCCTTTTGAGACAGAAGTCACATGATCTCTGTCATTTCTGTAACACCTAATCTAAATCTGGGGCTAGGAGCAGCGTAGACACATGGAAAAGGTGTCAAACAATGGGTGGGGGATCAGTGAGTGCACCTATATGCTCTTTGTGAGTTTTTGTCCACATAATGCTGCTCCCTGCTACCCAGCCATTTTGGGAACCGAATCCAGCCCCATTAACCTGAATGATTTACTCATATTTAATCCAGTAAATATGGGTTCTGTTTCTAATTTTTACCATGTACAGCATCTCGATCAGAATTTGATGCATGAAAAATACACTTATCTTTATATTGATTGATTGATTGATTGATTTAGTTTGCTTTTCTTTAAGCCATGATAGGGCTGAATCCTCTATAGTAGTAACTGTTGTTATGTAGACAGAGGAATTTAAATTTTAGATGTCTCTTTTTAAATAGAACTCTATCTTCTCCTTGAGGAATAGTCTTTACTTTGCTTGACTTCACTTATTTTGCCATTTATATTGACTGATTCTTCTATTCCCCAGGTAAAAGAAAAACATTCACATAGCACAATGTTCTCAATGCCATACTTTATAATAAAAAAAGAATTTCTAGTTCTAAATGTATTCTGAACATACACAGAAATATAACATTGTACCAATGTATCTGGAATAGTGCTACATGCTGCAATGTCCTCGTACAGTAATGACACACTGCGAAAATGTGGGCCAAACATAGTGCTTGAAAAAAAAATAAGTGCAATGCACTATGCTGCTCCTGAAAATAGAATTTCCACCCCAGTAGGGAGAACTACTGTCGCTGCTTCCCTGTCAACACCCATCAATGCAGGGTAGGTCACATCCGTCATTGGCACTGCCTGCATTAGAGAAAGATGCAAGGGGCTAGGAGCATAGTAACGCTCTCTTGCACCTGGCACTCAATTGTATGCATTGGATCCTGAAGACTCAGGGGTGTTCACACAGGACAATTATGGGCTGAATAATCTGATTATTATTATCATTCTTTGCTTAATCGCTGAGCTTGTGTAGCTCAAAAAAAATGTACAATCACGGCCACATAAACAGTTAAGAAAAAGTGTGTGGCCCTTCTGTCACAATAATTGAGCTGTGTAAAGGCTCCACTGTGTAACATGCCCCAATCTGTTAGATCTGCACTTGTGTCGGGCAGATGTCTGGCCGTAGAAAAACTCCCTTACCTTTTGAATCTTCTTCGAAATACATATATATATATATATATATATATATATATATGTGTATACATATATACATATACATACATATATATATATGTATATATATACATTCATACATAGCAGTCTGTCAGATATCATATACAATAGGAGTGGGAGGTAAGTGAGAACTCCTCTCATCAATGCAGTAAACCTTTAATATATGAGCCCATTATATTTCAGTGCTTCTATCAGCTACGTTTGTGCTGCTTTAGCTACTAGAGGTTGGGACTTCTATTTAGAAGATGCTTGTGATTACATTGATTACAAACAAGAATAGCCACATATTAGAGTACCATCCACCTGGTGCTCCACCAAGTTGAATAGATTGAACTTGATGAACTTAAGTTTATTCAACCTTACTATGTTAGTAATGATATACATATTGAATGCATGCAGAACACAATCCTCTTGTTATAGTCTCATACCAGAAAAGTTGGAATCTGTCTGGTGCTGGCTAGACTGGGGTGATGGGGAAATCCCCTAGCTTTCACCCTAATTCCTACAGGGCGGTGTAAACTTTTATGTAAGAAGATTACATGGGCATGGTGCTCAGAATAGTCACAGATTGGTGGCAGCAATGCTGATGCATCAATAATGTTACTGGGGAAGTAGCAAAGGGTCCTAAATAGTTGCTCTGCAACCAATTGAAGTTGGCATAGTTTCACCTGCACCTGATAATCGTGAACCACCCCTCCATATCTTAGAGGGGGGGGGGGGGTAAAAAAGTTTTAGTACTGGGGAGCAGAAGGCTTTTGTCATCTACTGCTCTCTGAACAACTCCTTTAATCCACCCCTAACAGTAAATGCCCAAGAGTTGGGTCTTCACAACTAAGATCGGATCCACAAGAAATGGGAATTATAAAGGAAAGACTTATACCATGTTTCCCTGAAAATAAGACATCCTCAGGAAATAAGGCATAGTGAGGAATTACAGGATAGTTTAAAATAAGGCTTCCCCCATGAAAATAAGGCATCCCCCGAAAGTAAGACCCACACCGTCACCATGTCGCTAAGGTGAGGGGGGGTTGTCTAGTTATGCTGGTTTGTGATGACAGCTATTGTACAGTATATTTTTTCCCAACAATAAATTGTGAATTCTTCTTCTTGGAAAAATAAGGCATCCGCTGAAAATAAGACATAGCGCCTCTTTGGGAGCATATTTTCAGGGAAACACGGTACGTCTGCTTCCTGCTGGATCCACTCTTGGTTTAGGCTCACATACTGCAGTGGCAGTTAAAAAAAAACTATAGCATTCTGATGGTATGCTATAAGTATGTTTTGTCTAAATACCATTTTAGAGTAACACATTCCTAAGAAATGTCAGAAGATAGTACTGATTGAAGTCATGCTACTTAGAACCCAACTGATAAATATAATAATTTGTCACCGATTCTCAGCTTGAAACCGAAAATTGTGGCTCAACTGAGTGAGGCCAGTGGGAGCCAAAGGGACTAGACACTCTGAGGGATAATCTGCAAGCGTCTTAAAGAGGACCTATAGTCAAACTACAAAAACAAAAGATGTTACCATCATTAAATAGCTAAGAGTTTTCTGATTACACACCTTTTTACAGTTTTATGATGTACCCTTCTATTTCTGAGATATTTGGGTTTGTAGTTTCTCTGTCAAGTCAGTCGAAAGCGACTCTGTACCCACAATCTGCCCCCCCCCCCCAAACCGCTACTTTTAATCCAAGATCTGTCCTGGAGTCTGTTCGGCAGGTGATGCAGTTATTGTCCTAAAAGACAACTTTTAAACTTACAGCCCCATGCCCAATGGGCGTGGCCTAGATTGTGTATGCATTAGGCTGGCACCACCTCTCTGTCCCTCCTCCCCGCCCTCTTCATCATTAGGAATTCTCCAGGCAGATTGTCTCCTATACATCAGCTGTGTCAGCCCGGCACATGGGCTGGATCGTTAAGGTCCTGTGCAATGTTCAGCATGGAGAAAATGTTCCAGTGGCATTCCTAATGATGAAGAGGGTGGGGAGGAGAGACGTAGGGGTGGTGCAAAGTTAGGGCACAGATATTTTAAGCTACGCCTGTTGGGCATGAGGCCGCAAGTTTAAAAGTTGTTTTTTAGGACAATAACTGCCTCACCTGCCGAACGGACCCCAGGACAGATCTTGGATTAAAAGCAGCTATCCGAAGGTACAAGTGGTTTGGGGGGGTCAGATTGTGGGTACAGTGTCACTTTAAGGGAAACTATCAGCAGGTTAGACAAATCTAACCTGCTGATAGCCCCCTATTGTGCAAAAGGTGTCGAGGATGCAGGTATGTCTCTTTCATTCATCCTCGGCGCCGTTCACAAGCAATTAGTCTTTTACTCCTCGATCTGGTAAGAGCGTTAGGAGCAGTGAGGCTGTTAGGAGCAATGTCCCATCCCCATAGCACCGAACTGCTCCCGGCCAGCTAACCCCTTCTAATAATAATAATTGATGGAGTAGGCCAGCTGGTTGTATGCCAGATTTACATGATGGGGTGGCCCAGTGCTCTTAAAGGTCTTACTGGACCAAGTAGTAAAAAACTAACTTCTCAGGAACAGCGCCAAGGATAAAGGTAAGAGACATACCTGCATCCTCTGCGCCTCCTGCATAACAAGGGACTATCAGCAAGTAAGATCTGTCTAACCACACTTACCTCACCTCATATTCATCAATTTTGACAAATTTAAGTTTACGCTAAACTGTCTATTAACTTAATTGTTACTATAAACCCACATATTTTGGGAATTGAATGATGTATCAGGAAACTAAAAAGCTTTGTAATCAGAGCACCCTCCGCTGTTGCATGATAACCAAGGGGGTGGCTACAGGTGCTCTTTAGGGTAGAAACACACACGGCTTATAAGATAAAATACTCCACCAATACCATGATCTGATGTGTTTCACTGATATGTAAAATATGGATAAAGCTATCTGGAGCTAAATATACACATGAGAGGACATGTGGTAATCAGTCCATTGTAAAGAGATTGTTATATTTATATAAATATAAATTATATTTATTAGGATTTTTGGGTGGTTTTTCTAATGTCATTCATTTTCGGCACCAAGCTTGATAATAAGCTGACACTCCTATTAACAAAGGCAGGATTACAGTTAAAGAAAGATTAAATATGTTCAGGCTATTAACAATAGTAGGTGATGGTCAGAGCTCAACCTTCCCCCCTCCCTACACAGTGACCACTGCACAGGTCAGAAAGCATGCCTAGAAACCCACAGAAATAAATAGTTTAATCTATTGTTACTTATGTCTATTCAGCTGATATAAAACATATCTCTAAATGCTGTGCAGAAACCTCATTGAATATGGCTGCCCAAAATAATGTAAAAAAAAACTAAATAAATAAAAATATCAGATTATAAAAAAAAATCAATTGCTATCTGGCTGATTGGTAAAATAAATAAATAAATAATCTATCTGACACTCTTTTTATGCTAGCCATACACTTCTTTCTTAAAGCAGAAGAAAAGGGGGAGGGGGTAAGAATTGATATTGGGCAGGGGGTGGAGGGAAAATAACAAAAAACATATGCTTACCAGACCTTGTACTGCATCAGTTCAGACTTGAGGAAACGAGCACTGCATCATATACCCCCCCCCATTCCATTTTCTCCCAGCTGTGAGGTGCGTCATTACCCGGCTGCCACGTCACTGGAGGCTGGGATATAGCATTGGGACAGGTTAATATAGCTTCCTTCTTGTGTTCCCCCATCACCTCCCCGCCGGACTTCTCTTAAAATCCTTATAGACAAGCATGCTCAGGTTAGCCAGCATGTATGTGCTGTCAATGGAGAAAGTGGAGTAAAGCACTGCCACCTCTGACATTGGTTTATATCTTTGAGAACAAAGGCTCAGGCAATTCACCTTAGATCTATTTATGGAATGGTGCAATGCTCCTTGCCCAGGGGGAGGAGCTGGTATGCAGAGTGCTTCAGGGTAAGTTTACACAACGCCATAGTTCGCAGTTCAAGTTCTGTGCCTGTCAAGCTGATGCATTCATGCTGAGTGTCTTTCTACCATGGGTGATGGAGGAGTGTCATGCCTGGACTGTGTTGGGTACCCAGTGCTGGTGTGCTTAGAGTACGTGCCAGAACAAGTTCTGAGAAATTTTGTTTCCTAGTTTGTGTGCAGACTTGTTCAAGACTGAACTGTTTGGAGACATTGGGGGACATTTATTTAGGATCCCATTGTGACTATTCTAATGAGGATTGGTGTATATTTTATTCCAATGTCTTGTGACTGATTTATTAAAATGTGGCACTGCCATAGTGAATGTAGGTAAGTAAAAAGTTGCAAAATTTGTTCAAACAAATTCACCTGGTACTTACCAGACGTAGGCCTGCACCAGTTTGTGCGACTTTTTAAAAAGTCACAAATGATAAATTGGGCGCTAATCCCGGATTATGGGAACTTTTGGGTGAATACTCAAAACAGGCAGATTTAAGAAAAGTGGCTTCTAAAAAATATTCACCCGTTGAATACTGGTTCATAAATAGAACGTAGAGCAAAAATGGGTGAAAAATCCAGTTACTCACCTAAAAATAAGTGCAAAGCCCTTGATAAATTTCCTCCATTGACCTACCCCCAAATTCTGTAACGACAAGAGTTGTCTTAAGGGTGCGTTCACACGTACAGGATCTGCAGCAGATTTGATGGCGCAGATTTGAATCTGCAGCAGATCCGCAGCAGATTTGATGGCCCAGAATTGATTTGCTTTGGATTTGCAGCTTCAAATCTGCGCCATCAAATCTGCTGCAGATCCTGTATGTGTAAACGCACCCTAAAAGTGAATGACCTAAATTTGAGTGGCCTGAGTATAGGGATTTGTGCATATTCAGCTCACTTCCAGTGGTAGTGTGACATTACTTACAGAGAAAATATGATATATATGGCCACAGACTTCATCACTCATTGACTCTGTTTTACAAGGAATTTACATAGTCTACCATTTTGTGGTAAAAACTGATATGTGGCAAAGGGGGCATCCTATGATAGTGCCATGTCTAAAGCCACTGTCACACGCTTTCCTTAAACTGATGTGTGGCAAAGGTAGACTCCTATGATGTTGTCTGTCACTTCAGCAGACCCAGTATAACAACTGCAACCAAGGTTTTCTGTGTGCTTTTCTTTATGCTCCTGTTTGCAATGGCTAAGCCCAAATACCCTGAATTCAGGGGTTCAGAGTCTTTAAAGGGGTACCCCAGCGAAAAGCTTTTTCCCAGTAATTGAAACACATTACAAAGTTATATAACTGTAATATGCTTCAATCACCTATCTGCCCCTCTTCCCTATCTTTCCCCCCTCAATCCCCCACCAGGAAGTGAAGTAAACTCATTCTTACCTAATGACTGTTGACCCCAGGCTGGTCTGTGGAAGCCATTTTGTGACAATGACATCATCAAAAGGGAGGCGGGTCTAAGCCCTGTTAGGCCAGCCTCCCTTTGTCAGATGACTTAGGTTGCTCAGCTCTGATTGGATGAGCAAGCTGTAAGCCATCTAACAGTTTTACAGTTGTCAGTTAGACATCACAGGAGACAAAGTGCATCATGGGAAAGCCCAAACCAGGAAGTGGAGAAAAAAAATGAAGACGCAAGCTGGAAGTTCAGGGATCTGCAAACAGCAGGAAATTGAAACGGAGACAGACTCAGGAGGGATGGTAAGTCTAAAAACTATGTTTATGATTGATTTTTTTTTAATCAGCGCTGGAGTACCCCTTTAAGCAATTAGTAATAAAAAGTTGACATATATTTGACCATGTGATGCATACAATCTAGTCCTGACTGAAATAGGTCATCACATGTCAGGAATTGTAGAAGAAGCCCAATGCATAATTCCATAATCAGACCTAACATATGCACCATGCCCAGTCATCTCGGGTCTGAATTCCCTATGCTAATATATTTAGATCTAATGTACAGTTAGAATTATTAGCATATTTTGATGTGGTCAGTGTTGCTCTCAGATGCAACCTCCATGACATTAATGGCATGTGTGTCCTCCTGGGGCTCATTGTGGAGAGAAACAAGGCTTAATTGGCTGCCTTTTAAATATCATTTAAAGGGTCTGGTTTCTTCTAGCTCTCTGGTGGAGAAGGTGTTGTGTCAAAGTCTATTACCTTGCTGGACGCCTATCCCTTAAGTTACAGAAAAAATGGAAGCATCAGCAGAGGTTGGAGAGGTCGATAAAGCTTTTAGATTTGGAGCTGTTTTCAGGGGAGCCATTTCCTGCGGCTAAGAGTTGTTAATGGAGCTTAAGGAATTATCTTATGAGTCGGGCAGGGAGAGCAGAGTAGTGAGCGGTGCAGTGAGCGGTGCACGGAGCGCTGGATGTCTCCCTGTCGGGGCTGAAGCTGAAGCTGCTGCTGTCACAGTCGCTTAATGAAAAGTAACGCCTCGCTGATTACAGTTTTATTTGGCCTCTATGTAAAAAGCGCTGTTAATTTAGCATCTTCTCCTCTGTGTGTTTGAATTTGCTATGGCTGAATGAATAAGAGGCTCTCCGTATCAGAGGCGGCCTCTCACGCCTTCCCATTCCTCCCTATTCTTTATTCAACTCGGAAAAAGCCGCTTTATTCCTCTGCCACGA